>NC_048299.1:43488055-43822329 GCF_013100865.1 Trachemys scripta elegans | reverse complement strand
AAAAAAAAAATCCTTACATCAGCGTAAATTCTATCTCCTCTCCCCAGCTGGCTCTCCAGCCCTCGTTGTCCTTCAAAATTGTGTTTTTTGGAATTCTTTTTATCCTTAAAATTTATCAAAGCCTTTGATCATATTAATCATCTCAAACTTATCTAAAGTTTTAGATTAAATTTCTTAAGCCACTTTGAGCCAGATTGCTTTAAACTATAAACTTTAAAAAAAAATTAATACGAAGGGAGAATAAGGGGCTCAGAGTCCGAACAGGACAGAAGGTTAAAAGGCAGCATTTGGGCAAGGTTCAGATCATTGCTTGTTCAGGATACATTTATTGCCTTTAAACATGAACGCCTTTGAAACTGCAACCAAACCAAATTCTTTAAGGCTGGTACCTTTTGAACAAATTACATCAAGAAGAAAAAATGAAGCCAGTTTGAAGAAATTCAGTTTAGTAGTTTCGAAGTTTAAAATCAGCAAGTCCTGGGAGGATCAAAAAAAGTTTTAAACCAGCAATATTTAAAATAAAATACCAAAGGGAAATGATTAGGGCCTTACCAAATTCACAGCTGTGAAAAATGCGTTGCAGACCATGAAATCTGGTCTCTCCTGTGAAATTTGGCTATTGTAGGGGGGTCATGGTATTGCCACCCTTATTTCTGCGCAGATTTCACAGCAGTGGCTGCTGACTGGGCATCCAGTTCTGAAGGCAGCGCTGCTGCCAGCAGTAGCTCAGAAGTGAGGGTGGCATGGTATGGGGGGGAGCATCACTTTTTGGGGGGGAGGCAGGGACAGCATTACGGGTAGGTGACGTGGTTGGGAGGGCGGTATGGTCACCCCACACACACACAGCCAGTCCAAGGCCCCTTAAAATCCAAGTGCTAGGGAGGAGCAGAGCTGGGGGCACCCTGGCTAGGGGCTCTTACTGTGGCTCCAGCTGCTAGCCCCAGCTGGGCTGTGGAGGGACAGGACTTCCTCTTACCCGGCCCCAGGAGCAGGCCGTGTAGAAGCACACCCACCACCAGTGGCAGTGCAGAAATAAGGGTGGCAATACCGTACCATGTCACCCTCACTTCTGCGTTGCTGCTGGCAGAGGCACTGCTTTCAGAGCTGGGCTCTTGGCCAGCAGCCGTCACTCTCCAGCTGCCCAGCTCTGAAGACAGTGCTGCCACCAACAGCAGCGCAGAAGTGAGGGTGACAATACCATGACCCACCTACAATAGCCTTGCACCCCAACCCCTTCAACCCCTTTTGGATTGGGCCCCCCAGTTACATCATGAAATTTCAGATTTAAATATCTAAAACCGTGAAATATAAGATTTAAAAAATCATATCAACATGAAATTTACCAAAATCGACCATGAATTTGGTAGGGCCCTAGAAATTATCAACATGGATTCTCCAATATGGGGGTCACAAACAAGCCCAGGGGGTGAGGTGCAATAGCACTTCCTTTCTTTACAATTACATAGGGAAGTCCCAAAGCTTTTTTTGTTGTAACATAGGGTCATACTATGGAAAAATGTTGAAAGCCACTATTTTGGATTAATGCAAACCTAGAGAATTTCAGAGTTCTTTGGCCCCCAATGTCCTTACAAGTTCTAGCTATGAATTGATCTAAAACACCAAATGTAAAGTTTCAAAATGTGCTGATTTTAAGCATTCAGAAGTTTAAAACTAATTTCCTTCAAGCCAGCTTGATTTTCAGGTCCCAATGAAATCTACAATAAAGCTCATCTTAAAGAAAATCAGATGCAGCAATTTTGCAAACCAGACTTAAATATACTTTTAATTAGCTGTCATACATCCACAATGCATCTTTTAGCTCCTGATGCTGCAATGAGCTCTGTGCAAGTAGACCCCTGAATCTGTGCAGCGCCCTCTAGGTATGTCTCCACTGCAATTAAAAATCGGCAGCTGATCTGTGCCAGCTGACTCGGGCATGTGGGGCTCACGTTAAGGGCCTGGTTAATTGCAGTGTAGATGTCTGGGCTCAGACTGGAGCCTGGGCTTTAGACTCTGAGAGGTGGGATGGTCCCAGAGGTTGGGCTGCAGGCCGAGCCTGAACATCTATACTGCAATAAAACAGCCTCTTAGCCGAAGCCCCACAAACCTGAGTCAGCAGGCATGGGACAGCTGCATGTTTTTAACTGCAATGTAGACATACCCCCAGTGAGCAATGGGATCCATGCACATTTAAGCTCATTACAGGGGCAGGGTCTAACTCTTCATTTATGCACTAAAGGAAAAGTACATCCTTCATTTGTATCTTTTATAAAAGTCTCAACCCTGCAAGTTGAGCATGTAGCTAGTCTATGCAACTGCATGGCCCTGTCACTAATATTCTCAACCTCCCTCACCCACACCCACTCCCTCTGCTTGTATCTTATTTTGTTTACCCTGTATTCATTTGAGGGACAATCCTATAACCTAGTTTATGCAGGGGACCACTGAACTGATCTCAAACACTAAAGTGAAATTTAATATTGCTTATTTAAATCTCTAAAGGTGCAGACTACATCCAGAGACCCAAATCAGATTAGGTCCCCACTGTGCCCAGTGTTGATACATAATAAGCACTCATCCCTGTGACCAAGAGCTTACTATAGATCTCCAATCCTAGAATCAGATCTTCTGTGACACAGAGATCCAGGACCTTATATCAGGACCTGTTTGAGGCAGTGGCTGTCACTTATGTCTTATTACAGTTCCTACCACAATAGGGCACCAACTGGGTTAATAAAATGTAATAAGCAACAACATGCTTTCTTAGTACATAATTTTAAACACTAAGAACTTCAGTAAAACTAATTATTTCTCAAAATGAGCAAATGCAAAAGCCCTCCATGATCCAAGTTTAAAACTTCAGCTATTTTGCTGTAGGTTAATGTAAAGTGTGAGAATTAGGGCTGTCGATTAATCACAGTTAACTCATGTGATTAACTCAAAAAAATTAATTGCGATTAATTGCACTGTTAAACAATCGAATACCAACTGAAATTTATTAAATATTTTTGGATGCTTTTCTACATTTTCAAATATATTGATTTCTATTACAACACAGAATGCAAAGTGTACAGTACTCACTTTATATTGTTTTTATTAAAAATATTTGCCCTGTAAAAATGATAAACAAAAGAAATAGTATTTTTCAAACAGTGCAATCTCTTTATCATGAAAGTGTAACTTACAAATGTAGATTTTGTTCTTGTTTCATAACTGCACTCAATAACAATGTAAAACTTTAGAGCCTACCAGTCCACTCAGTCCTACTTCTTGTTCAGCTCGTCGCTAAAACAAACAAGATTGTTTACATTTATGGGAGATACTGCTGCCTGCTTCTTATTTACAATGTCACCTGAAAATGAGAACAGGTGTTCACATGGCACTTTTGTAGCCCACGTTGCAAGGTGTTTGAGTGCCAGATATGCTAAACTTTTGTATTCCCCTTCATGCTTCAGACACCATTCCTGAGGACATGCTTCCATGCTGATGATGCTCATTAAAAAAACAAACAAACAATGCGTTAATTAGATGTGACTGAATTCCTTGGGGGAGAACTGTATGTCTCCTGTTCTGTTTTACCCTCATTATGCCATATATTTCATGTTATAGCAGTCTCGGATGATGACCCAGCACATGTTCGTTTTAAGAACACTTTCACTGCAGATTTGACAAAACGCAAAAGGTACCAATGTGAGATTTCTAAAAATAGCTATAGCACTCGACCCAAGGTTTAAGAATCTGAAGTGCCTTCCAAAACCTGAGAGGGTCAAGGTGTGGAGCATGCTTTCAGACGTCTTAAAAGAGCAACACTCCGATGCGGAAACTACAGAACCTGATCCACCAAAAAAGAAAATCAATCTTCTGCTGGTAGCATCTGACTCAGATGATGAAAATGAACATGCATCAGTCCACTCTGCTTTAGATCGTTATCGAGCAGAACCCATCATCTGCATGGATGCATGTCCTCTGGAACGGTGGTTGATGATGAAGTGACATATGAATCATTAGCACATCTGGCACGTAAATATCTTATGACCCCAGCTACAACAGTGCCATGAGAATGCCTTTTTAGGTCACATTGTAAACAAGAAGCAGGCCGCATTATCTCCTGCAAATTGTAACCAAACTTGTTTGTCTGAGCGACTGGCTGAAGTAGGACTGAGTGGACTTGTAGGCTGTAAAGTTTTGTTTTATTTTTGAATGCAGGTTTTTTTTGTACATAATTCTACATTTGTAAGTTCAACTTTCATGATAAAGAGATTGCACTATAGTACTTGTATAAGGTGAATTGAAAAATACTATTTATTTTGTTTTTTTACAGTGCAAATATTTGTAATAAAAAATATAAAGGAAGCACTGTACATTTTGTATTCGGTGTTGTAATTGAAATCAATATATTTGAAAAATGTAGAAAACATCCAAAAATATTTAAACGGTAGTCTATTATTGTTTAACAGCACGATTAATTGTGATTAATTTTTTTTAATCGCTTGACAACCCTAGCTAGAATTCTTTTAAATTTGAATTATGTATTTTTCAACCCTGGCAAGATTCACAAATGACTGAAGTGATTTTATTCAAAAGGTAACCAGAAGAATTAACCTTTAAACGTAAGTCAAACATGGAAAACTTCAATCCAAAGGTGAATGTTTCAGAAAGTTAAGAGCATGTATAAATAGAGGATTATGAGAAAGGTGTTCTGCATACCTAAATAGAGCAGGAGCTACAATACTAGGCTCCAGCTATAATAATAATGATAATTACACTGCATAAATGTACACCAACTATTACTTCAGCTCAGATCCAGTATGGATGAATTATTTAAGTTGGTAGATGTGCATGCCTTCAGAAACATTTGAATAAAATCTTATTTTGGATTTAAGATAGGAGAGAAGGGAAAGAACAGGAGGAAGGATAATAGAGAAAGGAGAACAGAGGACAAAAGGAAAAGTAATCGGGAAAGCAAAAAGCAGAGTGTGATAGGATAATATGCCTCAGATCCCTTAATCCTACTGCTCAAGTTGCTTTTCTCTGAAAAAAACTGAAGGGCCGGAAGGAGGAGAGAGAGAAAAAGGAAGAGAGAAGGTGAGATTGGGAGAGGTAGAGAAGGCAAAGAAAAGTGGGAAGGAACAGACTCACAGATTTACCCTCATCTATAACCCCATCTAAACATTGGATTTTTTTTTTTTTTTAATGGCAAGTAATGTGACTTTCAACTTCAGCATGCCAGAAAAGTGGCAGAATTTCAATTGCAATAGTCCTTTAAACATGGACTGGACAAAATACCTAAGACTATGCTGTAGGTAACAATCCTACACTGGCAGAGGAATGGACTAGACCTAACAGGTCTTTTCCAGCCCTAATTTCTATTATTCTGATTAAACAGAGATGAAAATATTTTTTTCTCAAAATTACTAACTTGACGCGTGTCAAAATATCTGTGCTCAAATTTCTGTTATTTTTCCATACAAACTATATAATCATGTATATAAAGGTAAGGAATACCCAAACAGAATGTTGTCATAGGATAACGGCCTCCTGTTTCTAGACAAATGCCAAAAAAGAGAAGGCTTTTATTAAAAAACACTAAAGTATGTATGTATTTTCTGTTCCTTGAAAAATGAGCCAATGACACTGTTCCTTTCTTATAAAAATTTTACAATACCTAATGACTGATGCACACAACCATTTTATTGCACACTAATGCAGTACTAGTGATTGTTGTTTTCTGTAGAGTATCATTAATGACCTGCAGCACTAAAATTGAGAAGGTAGGGTGAAGAAAAATATCCATTACCATAAACTGAGTCCCAGTTTATCACATGGAACGCCGGTAGGTCAACTCCCTAGTGCTGTTCTGATGAATCTGCCCGAGATGTTTTCAGAACTGCACCACACTGACAGTGGAAGCTGAAAATAAGGAAGAGCTATGTGAAAAGTAACTAGAGCACATAAATTTTGGAGAGACTGAATTCGATTTATATTTAAAATTTTCAAGTTGGAGACAGTGTAGTCCAACAGACCAACAGGAGGAACAGACTGACAGATTTACCTTCAGCTATAACCCCATCTAAACATTGATTAGACCAAACAAATAAAAGTAACACATCTTGCCATTATTTACTTAGCTTCAAATCACTTACATATTTATGTCCACACACAAAAGTGCTTACAACTATGAAACAGCAGTTATATCCTAACTCTGATTGTACTTGTACTGATCAAGGCTAATCACGATGTGCTTCCACCATCGCTTCATTTTGCACTACTGCAATGCTAGTGTAAAAAGCAAGTATTGTGTGGTAGCTTCACTGCTTTAATTGGTCCTCCCAATACCATACCATGCCTGTCAGATCAAGTTTCTTTACCTCTACGTAAAGCCTTCCAAAATTCCCTCATCTGTACAAAATGAGCGCCACAAACCTTAGCTCTCACTTTTTTACCATCATCCATTTCAATGAGAATGCTGTGGTGGAATGGTGATATCCCAAAGTACTTCCAGGACAAGAATTATGCCTTCTTCACAGTGTCCTAGATGTGTCCACAGCTACCAGCTGACCCAAGGCAGATACCTGGGTCCTCATACAGATCTGGGGCAATAAGGTGATCTAGTCACAGCAAAACTTGACCATTTGTAATAAAGTGTCTGACCCAGACAGATTATGGCATCTGAGCCAGGAAATAGTGCTGAGATACAATCTAAGGCACAAAGATGCAGTACAATGAAGTCTGAGATACAAACAGGTGGCTCCAGGCTAAGGAGGAAAACAACATCCCTCTATGAAGAATTTGATCACATTTTCTGATCCCAGGCATCTACAGAGCCAGAAACCTCCTTAGCAGCACTGGGGCTCTCAACATTATGCTGGTGAGTACAAGGGCCTCTGTATCAGAGGAGACCAAGATGCTGACATTATGTCTGGCCCCAATGCCCCTTTTCCTACTACAATGCGACAAACAGCACAAAAGAATTTGAAAGAAGACTCAGAAGATGAGGGACCAAGTTATGATCCTGTATATTTTTATTTATT
Source organism: Trachemys scripta elegans (assembly GCF_013100865.1). NCBI lineage: Eukaryota > Metazoa > Chordata > Testudines > Emydidae > Trachemys > Trachemys scripta. Next base: position 43,815,298 of record NC_048299.1, on the reverse strand, counting down.
TGTCCTTTTTCTGCATCCAACATAGGAATTGCCAACTTGGATCAAACCCACAGTGGTTCATGTAATCCAGTATCCTACCTGACAGTATGCAGATGCTTTATACAATTTATGAAATAATCTGTCAATTGAGAAAATTTCTAATTCTGTAAAAGAATATATCCTGTAACAGATTTATATCCAGGAACAAGAGGGGAGTTTTTTTGGTATCATATACAGACGCTCCCTGACTTATGCAAGGCATTCCGTTCCGGAACTGGTTTAAGGTAACTACTTGCCATTCTTCTTAGTCTGGTGGACACATGCTACAGGCCCAGACAGCCCATGGTGAATTCCATAAGGGCAATGAGGTATTAAAAAAAACAGCAATTTCATGAGGAAAAACATAGCATCAACCAGAACAAAATCTACAGATAGATTCCCCAAATTGTCACAAGTGATTTCACAATTTTAAATATACTGGACAGGAGCAACTCTCCTTTTCAGACTTTATTTTAAAATACTACAGTTTAAAATGAAAACCAAATTAATGTTGTAAAAATTAAGCCTATGCTGCATGGACTCCCATTTACTTGCACTCTAAACTCTTTGAACCCAAGTAAGATAACCTCAGCTTCCAATTGCATACCTTCATCTCTTTCAGTACTACTGTGGTCACATCCACTTCAGATCTTACAACAGATTTTGAAGCACTTAGGTATGGAGACTATTGGCCAGATTTTAAGGGCATTTAGACAACTAAAGGTGCATAGTGGGATTTTCAAAAGTGCCTAGCTGCCAAGGGGGCTGGCTACCTAATACTTCTGAAAATCTCCTAAGGCACTTAAATACCTTTAATAATCTGGGCCTGTGTCATTCTACATGCTAGTACCATGCCTAACATACTGGGGTCCATGTTCCAATTGGGGCTTTTAGATGCTACTACAATCACCATGATCGATCTGTCCTTCGGCCCTCACATAGACTGTGCCGATCACAATAAGTCTTCCATTCTTCTTGTATCCTGGCCTTCCTTCTCCATGTGCGGCCATGTCTTTTCACAATAAAATCTTTCCATCTCTTTGGAGGTCGTCTGAGTGGTCGTTTCAGTTCCCATGGGTACCACTCAGCGACAGCTGCAGTCGATCAATTGTCAGTGAGCCTTGCTATATGCCCAGCCCATCACCTTTTACTATGCCTGCTCTCAACGACATCCTGCACTCCACTCTGCTGTCTGATCACTTCATTGGGGACTCGGTCACGGATTGAAATTCCCAGAATTCTTCTTTCCATTGCCCTCTCTGTGACAGACAGTTGCTGCTCCTCTGTCTTTGTCAGCGCCCGTGTTTCGCTGCCGGGCGCTGCCGGGCTACTGCAATACAAATTAAAAAAAAAAAGTACAGAGGGGGAATGTTATTTCCCACTGATGTTAAGAAAAATCCTATTAATTTAGCTGTTCATATCAGAGACTCCAATATCCATAAGTTCAAAGAACTGGCATAACCAAGAATTTACTCTAATAAAAGAACGTGCTTCAAAATAAAAAGATTAAGTAATCTGCAATCCCTCAAATCCATTTAGGATGCTGTTTGCTGTTTTAAAAAGCGAATATAAAACTAGAGTGTCAGAATATGCTTTGACTGGAACGGAGAGAAACTGAAGAGAAGGTTCACATATTCTAGAGACTGGCTGTTCTGGAAATCTTTGATGTAACACTGACAATTCATCCTCACAAAGGCTTGCCCATTTTTCCTTTTATGAACTCTACATAATACAGTAAAACATCCAAGCCATTAATCGGAGCCTCTTTACAGAATGGCCACTGGCCCCACCCAAAACACTCAGACATTTTCTTTTTAAGACAAAACTAATGCCAAAAAAAAAAAAAAAAAAAATCAAACAGCAGTGCATAATTTCAGTCACCACTAGTATTAGATGGTGTTCTCATTCCTTTCAAGTTCTCAAGTGACAAAATTTGAATACAATTGCTTCAGTTCACAAAAAAAAAAAAAACAATCTTGACCCAAAGTAGTGCTACACAGTTAAGTTTATTGGAAGTGGCCTCTGAATTATAGGGATTGTGGTCTTGATTATGCAGCTGCTGCACATGAAGGAAAATGGGAACTGTTCAATGGGATATGCTCATAAGTAGCAGCTGCAGAGTCAGGTTCCTTTTAAAACTGGCATTATGAGAGGTTAACCAACGCTTTCTCTATGAAGGACAGGCTGCTTTAGACCTTCATACGCCACAACTGATCACACCATTAGTTCTGAATCAGCCAGAAAGCCTTACAGTCACTGATCAAGGACAGCACTTGGAGGAAATTATTTATATGCAGTCCAAAGTAAGAACTGACCTAGGAGGTCAACTATCTTTCCTTTTTCATAAAGGAGTTTGATAGGAATGTATTTTAGGATGTTCCAACAGCAAAAGGGTGGACCCAGTTAAGTAGATTTTCGCAACTTTCTTCTTCAAAGTTTATATTAACGTTTTCAGAATGAGGACTTTTTTTTTTTTTTGGACCAGATTGATTGAATCAGCAGTGACCCACTCCCTTTTTATAGAAAGATATCATCAACAGTCATTAGCTCCTTTAGATTTCCAAAAGGGAACTGGCTATATTTACTGCTAAAAATCAAACTATGATATAAAGTAATCAGTCCCATGAAATCAAAGATTTTTGTGTCTGTCTCAAAACTTAACACTCTTGTTTTCCTAGGAAACACTCTACAAGTAGATAAATATACCAAAATATGAATATTTTTAAATTTTTCATGAACTTTTTGAAGTCCTGCTTTGATGACTGTAGCTCTCGCTAAGCTTATTCCTTGCAGGCTACCACTTTTCTTACAGCAAACAAGTTAAAGGAATAAGAATAGTCATTCCTCATTAAGATCAATGAGAAAAAACCATTAAGTTAATACAGATTTTAGGCAAATTTCAATATGTATTTTAAAGACAAGTTAAGGAACCTAATAGGACAATGTCAACTTCAAAAACCACATCTGTCTCAAATTCACTTTAGTGTTACAAGGAACAGCTAATGTTGTTATAATTAAAAGATAAGAAAATGTTACTTTCCCATTTTCAGTTACTTTGTGCATTTGACAGAACCCAGTTCTCAGCTGTGCTAAACTTACGTCTCGTATAGCTAACTATCATGTCCTCTCCATTCAAGTCAAAAACTTCAGCTGTCTACCCAATTGTAACATTGTAAATACTATTATACAGATTACCCAGCCCTGAAGAAGAGCTATGTGTAAATTCAATAGCCTGTCTTCTCAATAAAACACATACCTTGCCCCTCTAATATACTGGGACCAACACGGCTATGACAACACTGCATATTTTACAGATAGGAACACAAGATCACTGAATGAATTCCCTATGAGGCACTATGGTCTTGTGGATTTGCCAAAAGCCAAAACACAAAAAGGTTCTAGTCATGAATCCAAATTTGTATTGCTTTATGACCTCGAGGGGTGTGTGACAAATCATCAGTATTTATCAACGCAGAAAGAATGGAAGCTGGAGAAGAGCTGTTTGGATTGCATTGTTTTTAAATCGTCTTTATCTACAAAGCAAGTGAGAACTAGGTTTGGAATGATTACATTTATTAGTAAATGTTGATTTCTCCATATGCACACAAACTGATGAAAAATATTTCTATTAATAATAATTGAAATTTGCAGATTAGTAAGAAAAATGCTGCTGGAGAACTTGGAGTTTAAGGATATTTACTTCATATATTTTGACACGTGATGTTGACAATTTGCGCTTTAATGGTTATAAAGCTTTAACTTTTTGAATCTCAGCATCTATTGCTATTGAATAATTTGTGTAACCGTCATCCCATAATTTTCCACAAATGTGAAAATTTAAATTGATAAAAGTTTTAAAAATGCTTAAAGCCAATATTATCCACCAAAATTATATAAAAAATGTTTCCAAGCCTAGAGATCATATACTACATGTAGCACTATCAATACACCGAAGAAAATGAATCAGTGCTATAAATACTTGCTTCAAAATACTTGCTTCAAAAAAGTTGCACTGAAGCCACTAATTCAAATCTTGAATTACATGGAATTTTCCAGCAAATCCTTAAAAACAAAGAATGAACTGTACAGTTGTATTAAAGAGCATATGATGCGTTTTACAGACGGGGTGTATGCTGGTGTCATTCTAGAAAGGTCTGAGCTACACCTAAAAGTTAAGTCTAACTAGCTACATTGCTCAGAGGAGTGAAAAATTCACACCCCTGAAACACATGGGGTATATCTGCATGGCAAAAACCCCCACAGCAGTGAGCATCAGAGTCCAGGACTGTGGACCTGGGCTTTGAGACTCACTGCCGCAAGATTTTTTTTTGGCCCGGTAGATAAACCCCTAGTTAAGAAGACATCAGCACCTGTATGAAAACCATTAGGTCGGTGGAGGATTTCTTCTGTCAACAACGCTACTGCCTCGAGAGGGCAGATTTACTAGTGACAGAAAAACCCCTTCTGTCACTGAAGCAACTATCTACACTACTGCAGCATACCTGCAGCACTGCAGTCTTACCAATGTAGCATTTGTAGTGCAGACATATCCAAAGTTCCTAGTCCTCAACACCCCACTGTTGTATAATATACTGTGTGCCAGTTGGCTACTGCCCTTCACTCTAGAATCCGCTGCAGTCCTATATATAGCATGTGCCAAAAAATATAAAAAATTATATATTATGTGTGTGTGTGTGTGTGTGTGTGTGTGTGTGTGTGTGTGTGTACACGTACTCTACTTAATTGGGAATGGCTGTTTTATTGGGACATCTTCTAGGAAAACAATTTAGCCTAATGATAGTAAATGGTAATGAATGTTCTTTAAATCAGATTAAATATTACAATAGAACCTCAGTTACAAATGGAGGTTGTTCGTAACTCCGAACAAAATGTTTTGGTTGTTCTTTCAAAAGTTTACACCTGAACATTGACTTAATACAGATTTGAAACTTTATTATGTAGAAGAAAAATGCTCCTTTCCCTTTTTTGAAGTTTATGTTTAACACTGTACTATATTTGCCTTTTTGGGGTATTTTTTTGTTGTTGGTGGTGGTTTTTTTGAGGGGGGGGGTCATCTGCTGATTGTGTACTTCCAGTTCCAAATGAGGTGTATGGTTTACTGGTCAGTTCATAATTCTGGTGTTCGTAACTCTGAGTTCTACTTTAATAAGACAGTTTCTTAATGATGATAAATTTAGCTACACCTCTACCCAGATCTAACGCAACCCAATATAAGGCAGGTTCGCATACAATACGGTAAAGCTCTGACACACTGCTCTGAGCAGCGTGTTAAGGGTGCCGGGCCAGTCCAGGGCCGAGGGGATGGATAAGGGGCAGAGGGTCTCAGGGGCGGTCAGGGGCTGCCCCCCCGCTCAGGGTCTGGGAGGCAGGAGCTGTGGGAGGGCACTTTTGGGGGCCCTGCAGTCCCAGAGTGGCCTGGGGGATTAGTGGGGGGCCTGGAGCAGCCCGCTCTGCTTCCCTTGCCCCGGCCCCAGCCGTGTCACTTGGGGGAGGGATCCCCCCACACTCACCAGCAACTGCGGAAGCAGAACAGCCCGGCCCCAGCCCGCTCCACTCCGCCAGCTCCCAGCCACAGCGCTCCACTTCTTGCTGCAGGTGAGTACGGGGGCGTCCTTTCCCCAACCTCCCTGCACTCACCTGAGGCGGGAAGCGGAGTGCCACGGCTGGGAGGTGGCAGAGTGGAGCGGGCTGGGGCCCCATCGCTCCGCTTCCCGCCACAGGTGAGTGCGGAGGGCGTCCTTTCCCTAACCTCCCCACAGTCACCGGTGGCGGGAAGCGGAGCAGCCCGGCTCCAGCCTGCTCTATTCTGTCAGCTCCCAGCTGTGGCGCTCCGCTTCCTGCTGCAGGGGAGTGCAGGACCTTTCCCCAGCCGCCCCCCCAGTGACACAGCTGGGACCAGGGCAAGGAAAGCAGAACGGGCTGGGGCCGCGTCACTTCGCTTCCCACCACAGGTGAGTGCGGGAAGGCATCCTTTCCCCAACCTCCCCGCACTCACCGATGGCGGGAAGCAGAGCGCCGCGGCTGGGAGGTGGCGGAGTGGAGCGGGCTGAGGCCGGGCTGCTTCCACTTTCCATCGTTGCCGGTAAGTGCCTGTCAGAGGGTGGGGGTGTGGATAGGGGTCGGAGTAGTCAGGGGATGGGTGGTCTCTGGAGGGGGCAGTCAGGGAACAAGGAACGGGGGGGCCAAAGCACGTTTGATATAACGTGGTCTCACCTATAATACGGTGAGATTTTTTTTTTTGTCTCCCAAGGACTGCGTTATATCGAGGTAGAGGTTTACTTCCAAGTAGCTTAATGATGATTAACCAGCTGGAAAATAAATGTGAAATTACAAGATCTAGTATTTTAATATTCAAGATGCTAAATAAAGATTAAGGAAACTCAGGAAGCCTAAGGTATGGGCAGTGAGATCCTACTGACTTCCGATGAAATAGCTCCATTTGAGGAACATTCTTCTCCCTGCCCACTTCCTTTTAAAAAACAGAAAACTAAATGCAAAAAGCAATGTTCATGTAATATTAAGGTTACGTGCTTAGGTACTCATCAGGAAATGCCAAAGTTAAGGTTGAACATGCAACTAAAATTATGTCACCTTTTACATTTGCAATACAATGAAATCCTTAATTATTGGTAAACTTTTAAGGCTACCCTAGTATTGTAACCAGCAATGCTGGCAGTTACTCTACTATACAAGCTGTTATAGCATGTAGCAAATTAGTGGAGTTTTTTTAATAAATAGCATTAGCCTCCTAATTCTGTGTAAGCCTAGATTATCTCCACACGACATTACAATTACATAGTGTTGCTCAAATAATGTCATACAGATTGTTTCTCAGAACAATGGGGCCCTGTGTATTCTGGGGTCAGAAATATGCTGCAGAGCTAGGCTCCAAAATCTGAACTTTCATTTAAAAAAAAATGTTCCTAGCCATTATGGTAACAGAGAAAACCTTGAACACATGAAACAAGGTTAACTGAAGCAGTATCATCTGCTTGCATTTTCAGAAAGCATGAAACGATAGCTCTAAGATGTGACCTGCCCCATTCATCTCAATTAGGGCCCTGTTGTCTTCACAGTTTAGCAGATGTATAATTTGGCATTTGGTCCAAGATGCCATGAAATTTGCCATTTTGATGGAGCCAGGCACCAGACATTAATTTTCTGACACACTGCCCTTTCAGGACCTTCCCGCAACTGCCTCTTGGTCTGCAGCTTTCTCCATAAAGGAAAAAGCCAATTGGTTTAATGTATGCTTCCGGCACTGTTTCATGTAGCTGAGCAGGAAGGGGTCTGGGAGCCACCTAGGGAGCACAGAGGAAAAAAATACTCATCCTCAGAAACAATCATACTATAAAATAAACATGTTATGTCAATTAGCATTTGCAACCATGTGCCAGAGCTATGGCTGTTTGTGGGGGATGGGAATGAAGAATATTTCATGGGGACAGGAATAAAATGTTGCAACAGAATTTGGTCTTACCGTGCAACTGAGTACACCAGACCTACATATGGTATCTTTTATTATTGTGTAGTACTCTATGTACTAACTCTTCCTGTCAGGGTGGTCAAGCACTGGAATAAATTGCCTAGGGAGGTTGTGGAATCTCCATCATTGGGGATTTTTAAGAGCAGGTTAGACAAACACTTGACAGGGATGGTCTAGATAATACTTAGTCCTGCCATGAGAGCAGGGGACTGGACTAGATGACCTCTCATGTCATCTCACTAGATGACCTCCCTTCCAGTCCTACGATTCTATGTCAGAAGCAGTCTATGAAGCACAAAGAAAAATGTACTTAATAGCATATGACAGAAGTACATTAGAGAGAAATAGTTACGTTTTCAATATCCATACAGATAATATTTTATGATTAAAGTACAATAGCCTTGCAATATTCTACTCACTCACTTGTCTGTGATAATACTTTACTTGGCTGCCAGAAACTAAGATTAGTGTTTTTATCTATCATCCTAATAAAAGGCAAGAAAATAGATTGTCTCCCTGTCTGGTAAAGTGTCATAATAATTGTTCTAAGACTGATTTATAACATGAACTTTGTCAATACTTTTGTCACTAACAGTGTGTTTCATTAATACATATTACTATAAAACACACTATTAGTATTATTTAATGCAGTAAAAATTCAAGTTTCTGACAGAGCTCCTTTTATATGGTATCCTGTTTTTGCTTTTTGGTTTTCAAGTTCCTATTAAAAAATTGTGGGTTCCCAAAAGGTTTTTTTTGCTTCTCCACATTTCTTTACAAAGAAGGTTCTCTTTTGTTGAGAAGACAACAGGCTTACTGTAGTGGGAAATGTACACTGAAAAATACAAGGATTATGTTTTTTTGCCCACTAAATCATTTCAGTTATAGGAATATTTGGACCCTCTTCTACAAACAGCTGCACACAGACAAGCCTTTTGTATCCACATGTAGGCCATTTGAGTTCAATGGGGCTACATGCAGGAAAAACAGTCTACTTGAATGCATTTCTTTACAGGACTGGGACCATAGGGCTTACTCAGTAAATACCAAGTTTTCATAAACATTTAATTTTTCTAGTTGTTGATAGTAGTCCTTTAAATACTCAGCACCTGGAAAATATTTTCAGGTTGTAGTATGGGAAAATTTAGTTTTAAACTTACGTTTTAAATTTACATAGCTTTCAAATAATTATTGCATATGCATAAATTGTCAAATTCTTGGTGAAATTAAAGTTTAATAGTTTAAGAAAAGTACATCACCTACTCAGAGAAATTAAGTTTAAGACATTTTCAAGGTATTACATTTAAAGAAAAAAGATCTGATACATCAATAAACTATTATATACACGTTTAATACAATGCTAAGTGTGTTTCCTCCAAGAAGCAGCATATGAAACATTACATAATAAATTACTGTTCAGAGGCATATTTGTTTCAAAATGTATACTACAGGGGCATTGATACAATTTATAAAATATATCTTAAACATAGCAGTTCCATATCATTATGACAAAATTAAAGTACCCAAGAATTAAAACATTACAAGATGCTATACATATATACCTATGATTGGTTAAAATAATGTATTTGCATACGAGTGTGTGATTAAATATGCTATCATAATGCATACGCACATGGAAACATTTTTCAAAACCTTGCACGTCAACTTTAATTTTGGCATTTCCAGACTTCTGTGGGATTAACCGTATGACCTTAGCATTGTAATAACTTTTTTTCCTTCATGTAATTATTGTAAGGTTCAGGCTGAAGGATGAGAAGAAGGATGATCTGGGATAACAGGCTAGTCCAAATGGACTGCAGCTGCAGAAGTGCTGGGAAAAGAAATCAGAATTTCATCATTTCTCAAGGAAGCTATTTTGTAGGTTGCCTTCATCTGAAATTCCTAGACATTATCTGTAAATAATATACAAGTTAAAATCAAAAGAAAACTACATTTATGTTGAGGATATATACATAGATAAAAAGACAACTTAAGTTAACACTCAAGTTCAAAACTTTCCCCATTAATTTCAATGCAGAACGAGCATCTTCCTCCTCTAAATTTCTCTTATTAGTATGATGGTTCCTAACCTATAGAATGGACTCCATACGGGGACACAAGACTGCTCTTGCGGGACTCTGAGGTTCCATCTGCATGTGACTGATGACATACCTAAGCCTTATGGTACTGGTGGTAAAAAATAAAATAAAAACTTCCAACATACAAGCTTCTTCTGTTTCAAGAGGTGCCTTTTCCCCCACTCTGTTTCCAACTGGTCCCTTGAGACTGGGGCACCAGGTTAATGGAGCAGCAGGAGATAACAGCAAGGAAACTGCCATATACTCCTGCCTACACTGCAGAAGTGCTCGATTCTGAATGTGACAATATTCATAGTTGTTCTAATCTCTTAAGGCCTGAAGCAAAGCCATAGAAATTAATGGAAAGACTCCCACTGACTTCAATGGACTTAGGATCAGGCCCTTAAAAACACTAGGAAGCCATCTCCTATCCAAAGGAATATTTCTTGACTGGGACACTTTCACAATATTCTAGTTCAGCCTTACAGACCTTTAAGTGGTAGTTAGCAATTTCTATTTACAACATAAGCTCGATTTAACAAACATAAGTCTTTTGAATGACCAGTTACACAAATCTATTTTTTTTACTGACACAAAATAAATAAAGCACATAACAAAAGTGGCGCCAATGAAGAACAAGTAGATATCCCTTGACATGACAATGCCTTCAGTCCAATGAAAATAGCTTTGCAGTGGTTTGAAGGACAAGAAAGCAACTTAGTGCACCATACACAACTTATGCACTGTACCCACTATAATTTTGAGATGTTCAATTTTATGAACTTCTAAATCCCTAATTATGTAGTAAAACAGGGGTTCAGCTGTATTTGTATCTGGTATTTTTGAATTAAAGGTTCTAGCTCAACTACTAATCAGGTTAAAATTTAGAGGTTTCCATTTGCTTTATCCTAGAAACTCTCTACAAAATAGATTTTTGGGATGACTTATTTCTTGGGTGAATTGGTTAGAACTGAAACAGAAGTACAGGTTCTTTCATCCCTGAAGGTCCTTACCTATATCGATATATTTTTTTTAAACACAAAGTCTTGTGGAAGAGTCCTAATGCTTCTTTCAGGCTGCTTAAAGGAAAAAGTAAGCTGTGACCAGCTTCTATCTTTGACTGCAGTAGTTCAAGTTCACTTAAAATTCTTTGGGTCTTTCAAACCTATATCACTGTTGGAGCCTGTTAAAAGAAAAATTTCTGGACACTAGTAAAAATCAAGACTTGTAAACCTTACAAAATAAACTGACATTTAAAGAGTAAATCCTTGTGGATCATCTTTGTGTCCAAATTTCTCAGTCTTTTCACCAACAAGAGCTATATGATACCTCCAGAATGCTAAACTCAGAATGACTCATGATCTACATTTTTAACTGTCATCAGCAATTATGACTGACAGAATCCAGGGTACTCCAGCAAATGTAAGGGTCTACACACATATAACCACGCAGACTTGGAAATATCTATGTTATTACATTTTTAACAACAAATTTACAATAAAGTAAGTGCTAGGTGGTTAACTACAGCTTAAAATGCACATTTTGTATAAGAAGAATGCACTATTTGGCTACAATGTAAAAGTCTCCATTCCACATGCTGTGGTAAATGTGGCCTTTGCATCAGAGTCTTTTTATCTCATTAAGACGTATACAGACTTGGTATATGTATGCAGAAGCCTTCCTGCACTAAGCCTAAATGAACCAAAGTCCTTCCATGTTTAAACTCTAAAAAACCTCAAAAGCCAGATGCAGAAATTGGAATGTGTAGTAGGCAGTTATCAGGTGCAGCACCGCTCATACCGGTGCCAAGCGGTAATAATGAGGCCTGCATACTTCTGGCTGAAAGGCAAAATAACAAATCAAAGGAAAGGGACAAGATAATAATTCAGAGAAGTTACTAACAAGCTGGACTTATAGTCGCCAAGATGTTTTAACTGCTTAAATGTAATTGCTTGCTACTTGCTTAACGTAAACTATTATAGGAGAAGGGAGGGAGAAGGGGGGAAGGGGGGAAAGAAGGAAAAAGCTTAGCTGCAAAATGTATAAAAAGAGAAAAGCTGCTTATGATGGGGTGCTTGATCTGAGACGTGCCAGTCTCCTTGCACCGCTTTGAGATCTCAAATAAACTTTGATTGCTTCTCCACGCTGGAATGTTCATTGGCGTGAAGCACACCGGGCAACGAACCCCGCTGTTGCTTTCCTTGGGCACTCTGTGCCGGCAACAAGACAATGCTGTGAATAAATTATTGGGAGACTCAGGAAGAAACTGAGCGCAGGGTGCTGTGGCGTGAGAGGGGGTACTCTCGGATGGCACCCTCTCACAACTGGGACCAACAATGAGATGACCAGATCCCCATCCCATCAAGGAGCAATAATTGAGCAAAAAAAGGCACAGACCCCTTCCTTTGCTGTGAGACGTTCACCCTCCTAAGATGACATATAGAGGGGTAGCAACGACCCTAGGAGCTCCATCTCCTGTTTTGGTAAGTGCCCAAGTAGCAGCCACAACACAGAGGCAATCAGGTGACTAGAAAGGATCAGCCACTGTAGACACAGAAAGGGAAGGCGGTTTGGGATCCCGCCAATTGTGTGCACCGACTGTGAGCAAGAGGGACATGTTAGATGGGTCTGCCCCTATATAAACAATGACTAAGACATATCTGGTCTTGCAGTGCACTCAGAAAACTGTGGAGGACCAGACTAATACTGTAAAGATACTCAGTCATGCAATGGAGGGGCCCAGGGTACCGCAGGGTCTAAACAAAAGACTATTTGGACCAGTCTGGGGCAAGAAAGAGTGAAGCCTAAGGGGCAATCTATTTTGGTTGTGGGAAAGTAGAGCATATATAAAGGTGTCCCCCTGCTAAAAATTTGGACTGTGGATGAAGGACTGTAGCTATGAGGAAGAGAGAGTCTATAGGAACAGACAAATAGTCAAGGAAACATACCCAGTGTGTAAACTTAAAGGTGAGGGGATGGCCATGGGTTTCAAACTTCCTGGTAGCTAGGGGAAATTCCCTGATGTCAAAATTTTGGGGGACCTTGAATAATTTCTTAAAGGAATTAGATCAGATCACGAGTTAAAGGAACCACATCAGACCACTCAAGGGGCGGAAGGGGGAGTTCTACAAGCTTCCCTGAATGATAATAGAGTTCCTAAATGGGGGATGCCAAAAAAAGAACTTGATTCAAGGGATCTGAAAGGCCAGCGAAACACTGGCAACAAGAACCATACTGAAGTCAATTTTACAAGCTGCAGGTACAGATGCGGTCTTTCTGGAAAGAATTAGATGATCAGAAAAAGAGTTCATGAGGCACATATTCAAGAAATAAGATGGAAATGCTCCAAAACTGTGGAGGGGCTGACTGTATAATGGGAACAAACCAAACGAACAAAAGACGACTCCATAGCAGGGATGGGCAAACTACGGCCTGCGGGCCACATCCGGCCCGCCAGCCATTTTAATGTGGCTCCCGAGCTCCAGCTGGGGAACAGGGTCGGAGGCCATCCCACACGGCTCCCGGAAGCAGCAGCAGCATGTCCCCCCTCAGGCTCCTACGCGTAGGGGCAGCCAAGGGGCTCTGCTCCAAGTACCACCCCTGCAGCTTCCATTGGCCGAGAACCATGGCCAATGGGAGCTGCAGGGGCAGTGCCTGTGGATGGGGCAGCACGCAGCAAAGTCACCTGGCTGCACCTTCACATAGCAGCTGGAGAAGGGACATGCCACTGCTTCCAGGAGATGCTTGAGGTAAGCGCCACCCAGAGCCTGCATCCCTGAGCCACCGCCCCACGCATCAACCCCTTGCCCAGCCCTGATCCCCCTCCTGCACTCCGAATCCCTCGGTCCCAGCCCGGAGCACCCTCCTATACCCCAAACCCATCATCCCCAGCCCCACCCCAGAGCCCTTACCCCCCCGCCCCGCACCGCATCCTCCAACCCAACCCAGAACTCCCTCCCACACCCCAACCCCCATTTTGTGAGCATTCATGGCCCGCCATATAATTTCTATATCCAGATGTGGCCCTTGGGCCAAAAAGTTTGCCCACCCAGCACCAAGAGGTGTAGCATTTACATGTAAACAACACAGTTATATAATAATTCCATGGACAAAGGTCTGTCATCCCTGTCAATTTAGGATCAATCACAAATTATAAGAGAACTCTACAGATTTAATGTTGTCATGCAGCTGCTCAGCTGAGGTAGATGCTTGAAGAGTTTACTAAGAACTAGGCATTAATCAAAGATACATCTATTACAGCACAATAACCCATTATCAGTTACTACTATATTTTCTTACTACGATCGTCCCTCAAAATTCTGAAATGTTAGAATTTCTCAGTCTTATAATTTAGGTCTTTGTTCAACACAAAATGAAATAAGATTACCACACAAGGCTACTTTAAGTAGTATTACAGTTTAACACAACACAGGAGAAAATTCAATGTTAAGATCAACATTCCAAATTATGTTTAGAATTAAAGGAAAGGAAAATCACCAGTCTCTTATTTGACAAAAGTTTACCTAGAGATGTTCTGATGGTTTGATTCAGGTGAGGATTGGGTATCTTTAGTTTATATATATTTGAAAAACCCATTTGTTTTTTAAAACTTATACTGCTACCTAGATATAACGCGACCCGATATAACACGAATTCGGATATTAATGCGGTAAAGCAGTGCTTCAGGGGGCGAGGCTGCACACTCCAGGGGATCAAAGCAAGTTCAATATAACGCGGTTTCACCTATAACGCGGTAAGATTTTTTGGCTCCCGAGGACAGTGTTATATCAAGGTAGAGGTGTATTTCCAAATAAAAGTGTTAACACTGTAATAGACTGCTGGAGCAGGAAAGGATAAAGATCTCACCAGACCACCTTTTGACATTGGCACTTCAGTTTTTTCTTGACTTGGTTAACTATTTTTTGTTTTAATCCTTTTGTGATGCAACTCACACCCAACTCAAGGTCTATGATGGGGTCAAGGGAATCAGGAGGTGGGAAAGGAAAGCATTGTTAACAGAGTACAGAGGGAAGATTGGGGACAGATGGGCAAAAATGAAGGATAAAAAGGGAATTTAAAAGGTCATGATATTAACAAGATATATGTATGTCACAATTTACAAGCTAAGTGAGTGAGGTGTGTTTATCCCTTCTTCCTCACACCCACATTTTGACTTATTTGACTGAAAGCACCTTAGGGCTGGGACACATCTTATTTAGATGAAGCACTCCACACACTTTGAGCTTTACACATTAATAATGTAAAGCAGAAAAATACAAAGACTATCCCTCTGACACTGTAGTGATGACAGGTTGATATACTCAACGAGAATGGGAAACAAAGAAAGACGATGCCACCAGCTCCATTTGAAATAAAAATAAGAGCTAAAGAAATCTAGTAATTTTTATTAAATAAAATTTCTAAAAAGAAAGCATAGAACTTAGTATTTATTTTCATTTAAAGTCTTGCAACATTAATGATACTTACATTTACAATTTCAAAGAATTCCAGGGGAGCAGTGTGGCCAGATCCCACACAATATTTGGAAAGTTAGAGGCTATCAGGCAGCATTCAGACATTTGAAACACTAAATTCTTTATCATTTTGTGTCAGTCTGAATATTAACTAAAGAGCAACCTAATGGTAAACTCCAAAAAGCATAATATTTATCTTTCCTTGTTCTATATCATTGTTGTATAATAATATATTTGCTACAGAATTAATCACCATCTGCTTAATCCCCACTTGAATTCATGACCCTCTATTTCACATAGCTAATCAGTCCCTCAACAGAAAGTCACACGCTATCTAGAAAATGTTATACAGTTACAACAAATCTATACTGACTTTAGCATAGGGCACCTGAAACCTTGAAGGTACCAAGAAAGACAGGTAGAGGTAACTGTCAATGGTCCCAAGTCAACTGTCCAACAATCACACAAACTTACCAAATCACCAACAACATGCCCCTCCTGCTATACTACTGACCAGTGCAAAAGGCAACCAACAGTCCTCCACAACAGAGGAGAAGAAAACGGTGTTGCTGCAGATAATAATTTGGGTGAAGAATCAGTTAAACTGCCTCACGTAATAAAGAGCAAATAAAGAGAAATACAATCTATAAGACAGAGAAGTACACTAGGTTAAAAAAAAAAAGTTTTTATTTAGAAGTTTCCCCATTAAACAATGGCTAATATTTAAAGGAAGGTTATTGAGTACATTTTAAATCTGACTTTTTTTAGTTTGCTGTGTCAATAAAGTTGCATGTTCCCCAGAAAGAAATCAAGTGTGCGACACTGCGCGCGCACAGAATTTTACAGACGAACAAGTGACAAAACCATCGTCACAAGTAACTTATGACTGAAGGTCCTGAATTTGCAATTTTATTTTATCTTTACTATCAGGCATAACAATTATTACCAGTAGGCTCACTGGATTCTGTTTACTAATCTGTAATTCTGACCACATTAGTGAATATTGTCTTAAGAGTCTTTATTCATGGTGCACTGTTTTGACACTATATACAAGAGGATGGCAACAAATGAGATAATGGCCAAGTCCTCTCTTTTACATATTACTTCAGATATTTTAAACATTGTAATTTATCATTAAGTATGAAACACATTTGATATACTAATTTCAATTTACAACGAAGTAAGCAATTTAAAGCAACAACATTAACTTCCTAAATTCCAACTCCTTGACACATCATAGGTGTGAGAACAAATTATTCTAGTACAGGAGCACAGGAAGGTTTAGGATAAGATTCCAGAAGAGACTCCTCCTCTCCTCATGCGGCTTGCTCTTTCCATGCCCAGAAAGTCCTGCTTTGAATTATGTTGCCTCATTCCCTCTGTATACAGTCAGCTGCTGTACATGAACCCCAAATGAACAGGCTATGTAGGTCCCTAAAAATTGTAGTTGGAAAATATTTCTTGTTTATAGGTAGCAATATCTTCTTTCAAAGAAAGAACACTTACTACTTTTCCTCAAATACCTAAGAGAGACTAAATCCTCAGAGTAATGCACTAACTACTATTTAAAAACACACACACAGACACACCAAGGAAAACCAATACATATATAACGTTTTCACCCCTCAGCTCACAGAGAGCCAAGAATCTCATCAGTTCTACTTCATTAATCTGCATAGAGAGTAATACTTGAGAAAAAAAAAAAAAGTCTCACTCCAGTACCCACATGGAGACCTGCTGAAGCCAATATTGTTCTGCATGGATGCAGGGGTTCACTCATTTACATTCAGTTGCAGTATCTAAACCTCATTTCAAACCAAACTACACTTTCAAAAGTGAACAAAGGGCATTTAGTGATTCTGTATCCTTGATTGGGGGGGAGGGGACGCAAACATCAATGAGTATGGTTCTACTTTATTTTAAAAAAATCCACACACTTTCTAATAAGGAGGTTTGAATTTATGATTTAAATGCAAATCAAGGGCTCCTACAAGCACTTATGCACATGAATAATTTTACAGGATCAGGGCTCAGTTTTGTAATGGAAAAAAAATTCCAATCTGAAACGCCGAATACTCAATTTCAGCCTAGAGTGATTGTTTATAACCAAGCTATACATCCTGAAAATAGGGTTATATCAAAAGGATCACAACTATAATTATAGCTGCACAAGCCTCCCACACTCTCTCCTATTATAATATTCCTCTTTTGTAAAAATTTCCTAAAGTCAATGCAAATATTTGTTTTTAAACAAAGGAACTGATACCAGGCCAAGACAATTCAAGTTTCTTACAATTCTGTGGGTACAACAAAACTACCATTTATATTTCCCTTCTTGTCTTCTTAATAGTCTCAAGGAATTCACAGTGCAGCACCCAGAAAAACAGAAATTGGTAAGTGACACCAACATATACCATTCAACATCGGAAAAACTGAACACCCCCACTTCTTTACCCAAGAAATTTCCAAGTAAACAATCCACCACACATTGCCAACCCTTTGCTATCTCATGAATTACAAGCGACTAAAACTCGACGTGGAAAGTCGTAATGGGAAGTGCAATGGATTCCTCATAAGCAACAAATGTTGATGCATGCATATATTATATAATGCCCACACCATATATTGTCCATAGTCTGACACACATGCCTTAAACAGCTGAGGTGTCTCTTGAGCCTCCCACTCTTAAGGCTTCACCAAAATCATGTACACTGGGTTCTTCAAAATAGGGCGTGTCAGACCAGTTAGTAATTAGCCTAACTCTGTGGTTTTTGGTCCCAGGGGGTAATGTTTAATAAGCACTACGTGTACAGTATATACAGGCGCACATACTGCCTTTCCGATCGCTTTTGTTTTGGTGGCAGCCAAAACCGAGTCATCCCTAGAGCCGCCTCCTCTCCCCTCTGCACTGGACTCCTCAGCAAATCTCCGCTGCCCTGCTGCATTCAACATTTGGCTCCAGTTAGCTGCCCCACCCCCGGGGATGCCAAGGGCTGCAGACATGCGGAGGAGGAGGCGGCTGTTATCTGTCTGCGGCGCCTTTGCTCTTCCCCCAGCCCACTGCAGCACCCGAGAAGGGGCGGACCCCCCGCGTCCCCCGGCACTCAGAGGGCACCGGGGCCGTGCCTGAGGGAACACGCCCCCGGCACAGCGGGTCACTCACCGGCTCCTCAGAGGGTCTCTCCCCTCCGCTTCTTGTCCCCGCATCCAGCACCTCCATCTGCCCCCAGTCCGGGGTCCCCCGAGTGAAGCGCTGGCTGGGGCGAGGAGCGGGGTCTGGCCGCGTCCGGGGCTTGCCGGGGCGGGGAGCGGGGTCTGGCCGGGCTCTACGGCGGACGCTCGGTCGCTGCCCTTTGTTCGGCGACGGGGCTCACGGGCCCCCGACGCGGCTCCCCCTCAGCTCAGGCTGGGCCCTCCTCCCGGCGCCTCCCTCCCACTCCGCGGCGCCTCACGCGCCGGCCCGGCCTGCAGCCCCGTCCCGCTCAGCTCGTGGCCAACTGCCGACGCCAGCGGCAGCAACAGCAGCTCAGGCCGGCGACCCGGAAACTCATTGGCAGCAGCCGGGGCCAGCGGCGCCCGGACGGGAAGCGGATCTGCCGGCCCAGGGGGAGGGATCTGGGCGGGGCCGGCTCGGTCTGTGCCTGTGCGGAGCAGGGGCGGGTTTGGACCCGTGCGACGCGCTGGAGGATGTGTCCCGGCCTCCCGAGAGGAGGCGAGTCTAGACGCCACCCGGTAAGAGAGAGGCGGACGGAGCCGAACTCGGGCCGGGGCCGCTAAACAAGCAGCTCAGCCGCGCCCCGTTGTCTAATGGGGGAACCGACCTGAGGAGAGGGGGCCCGAGCCCCCCATTCTGGCCCCTCCCCGGCCCGGCTGTAGCCACCGAGCATCAGCTCCTGTAGCTGCTTTGAGGAGGGGCAGAGCTCAACAGGCCAGAGAAAAGTTTGGGGACCATCTCCCAGCCCGAGGTGGAGAGAGAGGGGACGGGGTTAGAGTGTCTCTTCCGCGCCTTCGCCTTCCGGGACAGGGGAGATGTTTCCCCACCCAGCCCCCCTCCACAAAGACCTCTTTCCCGGGACAGCTTTTAGAGCGGGCTAGCTCATGCGTAGCCTTGTCTCGCCTAATGGGGCTTGGAAGGGCCTGGGGTGGGGTTTGTCTGTGTGCGTCTCTGCCCCTTCAGGTGACGGGGAGTGGAGTTTCCTCTGCTGTTCGCTGTCTCACTGAAACAATCGCTCATCTGAGTTCTGCGCAGAGTTAAATTTTCCTTCAATTCAGTGACTGCATTCGCTTGTGACATACACTACCTGTGCTGTGTTATAGAGACCTCCACTTCATTGTTTTTCTGTTGAGTGCTCCCGCAGTAGCTGTAGAACACTTACACACTTATGTAGATCCTTCTGTTGGTCTTAAAGGTGCTACGGGACCCTCTGTTGTTTTTTACAGATTCAGACTAACACAGCTACCCCTCTGATACTTGATATGTAGATCCGTTATCTTCAGTGGGGCTGCTCACGTCAGTAAGAAATACTTGCTTCGCTAAATGTTTGCAGGATCTGGCCCTTAACTAATCGCTGTGTGCAGATTATCTCTGGTTAACCTATGGGGCAGTGTGCGCAGCACCGAGGTCTGAACGAGGAGGAAGTGAGGTATTCTGTTCTCATCTCCGATTCTCAGAAATGATGGGTTTGTTGTCTGATAGAAAAGATAATGGCGAATGTATGTAGTTGCTTACATACATACAGTTGGATGCCCAAACCAATTGTAAATACAAATAAAAGGAGTTTCTATGACACAAGTCAAGTCAGAGGGATGTGTGTGTGTTAAAAATTATATTTTAGAAGCTAAAACCTAGAAGTAAGTCTTTGGAGGGAGCTCCATAGAATAATGTAGTATGTACTTCTTCCTTCACCTACTATTCAAATCTCACTAGTAGCCAGCAGCTCTGAGGTGAACCTTGGCTCTTTTTCCTCTTTTGGGAGACCACAAAAGCAAAGACTTCACTACAAAGAAAGGATGGGAGGTGGTTGGGAAGGATCAAAAGACCTTCACTAGAAAACAAAGCAATTTAAACCACCAATTTTAATTGTGAGTTAAATCAGCAAGCCTTGACTTCAATCATCAATTTTAATCTTGTTTTGCATTTGTACTTTTTAATTATCTTCCTAAAGGTTGTTTCTCATTGGTTAGTAACCCTTAAAACATGTTGATTTGCAACTAAATGTAGTCTTTGCACTAAATTTGGTCCTTCTTTTTGCTAATCAGGAAGATATGCTATATTGATAGACATTTATTTAAGCAATTAAGCTTACATTTATTCAGATTCTTATTCAAATGCTTAACTTTTACGTTGTTTATGTTAAAAAATAGTGAATAATGCATTCCTTACTTTGGTGGTCCCTAAACTTTTCAAGGTTGCACCTCCCCTTACCCCTGTCTGCCCTTGGCCATGGCTCGGGGGTGGAGGGACACGGACAGCGGTACGGAGACCAAAGCTGGGAGCGGTAGCCAGGGCCAGGAATGGAGCTGGGTGGTGCTCCTTCCCCCGCTCCTTGTGGGGGCTGGCGTGGGCCTCATTGGAAATTCAAATCGAATTAAATGCACAAAAACTGCATTTTAAAATTGTATTTATTAATTTAATAAAACTACCTTAAATATATTGGGTATATAAGAGAAAAGGTTTATCAAAACGTGTTGCATTTAAAACTAGCTGATTTATTAAACAAAGTAGTGAATTAAACTGATTGGTTCTCTTTACCATTGTCCTTCAGCATTTTAGAACCAGTAGATCACATCCTCTCTCACCTAGTTTTTATGTATAGATTGGTAGAGGAAAACAAGGTTTCCTGCATTTTCAGCTCTCAGTTGGTTTCTTAACTTTGAATGAACTAGTCATTGAACTAAGCTAGTTTAATAAACTGAAATGAAGAAAATATTCTCTCTGGATCTGCAGCAGATGCTACTGCTGTCAAAAGGTAGTTTACACAGAGCTCTTCTTCAGGTTTGGGAAATGTGCTCATAGGCCATGTCTACACAACAAAATTGTCAACTTAAGTTATGTCGACGTACAACCACCACAGTAATTAAATCAGTGTTGTATGTCCACACTAGCGCTTTTTGTTGGCGGTGTGCGTCCTAATCCGGAGCGCTTACACCAGCTGTCAGTGTTGGGCACTGACAGCCAGACCCCGCCGCCCAGCTCCAGGTACCAGCCCCAGGCAGCAGGATTTGGGATGCCTGACACCAGAGGCTGGTACCTCGGTCAGCCACCAGAGGCTGACAGCCAGAAGAGTCAATGCAGCGTCTATACTAACACTTTGTTGACCTAACTATACCGACCTAAGTGCTATGCCTTTCATGGATGTGTAGTTATTAAGTTGGTGTAGTGGGCGACTTACAGCAGCAGGAGCAGTGTTGTAGCGTAGACGCTTAGGCCTTGTCTACACTACCACTTATAGCACTTAAACTTTCTTGCTCAGGGGTGTGAAAAAACACACCCTGAGGGATGCAAGTTTCAGTGCTGTAAAGTGGCAGTGTAGACAGTGCTACAGTGCTGGGAGCTCTTCCCCTTGCGGAGGTGGTTTTATTACAGTGCTGGGAGAGCTCTCTCCCAACACTGGAGCTGCAACTACACGGCCATGTTAAAGCGCTGCCGTGGCTGTGTAGACACACCTTTACAGAGTTAGGTCCACGTAAGCTGCCTTATGTCAACTTAACTCTGTACTGTAGACCAGGCCATAGTGCCACAGCTAGATATAAGGGGGAACAGATTGTTTGTTTAATTAATGCATATTTCAGGGGATCACTTAAGGTGAAGTGGCCAATTAACACTTTTCAGGTCATAGAGGAGGAGGGAAGGGAGAAAGAAAAAAGACAGATTGGTGGTAGGTGGGGTTTGTTAGTAGGTTATAGGTTGTTATAATAAGCCATAAATCCAGTTTGTCTATTCAGTCCAGGATTTTTAGTGTCTTGCAAATTTATGAATTTAAGCTCCCAGGCTCATCTTTTGAAAGTGTGCAGATTTGCTTTGAGAATGAGGACAGAGATCAGATATAGACAGGGGTGAAAGTAACTGAAAGGACTTACCAGTACGCAGGGTGGCCAGGGTCTTGGGCAAGGGGGTTGGGCTCTGGGCCCAGAGAAGGGGTGGGACCTCAGGTGGAAGGGGCGGGGGCTAGGCTCCCCCAGCCAGCCCTTCAGCGCTGCCCAGCCTGCGCCGCCTGGGGTTCCGCTGCCTGGAGCCCCAGGCCCTTTAAATCGCCAAGCCCCAGGGCAGCTGCCCCTTTTGCGCCCCCCCATCAGTGGCCCTGCCAGTACGGTGCTTAAAGTGCTGCTGCAGCAGTGCTTTAACATCAGCTATGTACTGGTCTGTACCGACGGCCACTTTCTTACCGGTACACTGTACTGACCTGTACCAGCTTACTTTCACTTCTGGATATAGAACAATAATTACATGTTACAATAATTGCTATTGGGGCATATAGTGCACTGGTTGAGGTATACTACATGTTGTGATAGGCATGTGTAGGACCCATGGATCTTGAAAGCTGTGTTGTAGGTGTTGATCATTGTAGCAGTGGAGATATGTCTGCAGGTTTTGCATCTGTTGTTCTTGCAGGGTCTGGTGACTCTTTGAGTTGGTGTGTCCTGGTCTGTGGGGAGCTTGCTTCTGATGATGAGCTTGGAGAGGTTGGGGGGTTATTTGAAGGTCAGAAGAGTGGGTTGAGGAAAGATTTCTTTCAGGATGTGGTCCCCATCGGGAATGGTCTGTAATTGTTTAATGATACCTCATATGGATTCCAATGTGCAGTGGAAGGTGACGACTGGTATGCTCTCATAGAGGGGTTATTTTCATATTGAAGTAGGTTCTTTTGGGGTATTTGGGTGTCCCACTCTATGATGTGATCTACTTCTCTGGTGGAGTGTTCTTGTTAAGGTGTGCACCCAGGATTTTCTTCTCAGAGTATATTCTGTGGTATCTGAATGTCTGACTGTAGATAACAGATTTCTTGATGTGCTTGGGGTGGCTGCTGGATCTATGAAGGTAGGTGTGGTAATCTATAGGTTTCTTGTATATAGCTGTCTGCTGTAGGAGTCCTTTGTTGAAGCTGATCCTGGCATCAAAGAAATTGATGCTAGTGTTGGAGAATTCCAGAGAGAGTTTAATGGATGGGTGGTCGCATGGGCGGTGGGTGAATCACGAGTGTGGGAGGCTAGTCCTGTCCCGTCCCTTCCCTTCCACTTGAGGCCCCGCCCCGCCTGCCTCCCTTCCCCGCTGAAGCCCAGAGGGCCCCTGCAGCTGCCAGCCCCGGGCCGTCCAAGCGCCTCTAGCCCAAGCGGGCAGTGCGCTCCACCTTCCAGCCCTGGAGCACCAGGTGTGGGCGGTTCACAGACCCTCCCCCTCAACTCTGGAGTGGGTGGCATGCAGCCCTCAGCCCCAGAACGCCAGGCAGCGCAGTCCTGGCCACCCCAAGTCCCAACCACATGCCCGCTGCCCTACCCCCAGCCCCACCCAGCAGGCTTCCCAGAAGAGGAGCTGGGGCAACTAGCAGCAAGCAGGAGGGGGCCTTGGGGTGGAATGTGGGTGGCTGCAGGGGGCTGTTTGGGGAGGCGCAGCCTTCCCCAGCCTATGCTACGCACCACCCATAGGTGGTAATTCTTGAAGTTGTGGTGGAAATCTGTGAGGAAGTTTAGGTCTTATGTCCCGTTTCCTCTCCCCACCACCATGATTGCAGAGGAGTTACCAGGCCATTTCACCTTGAATAGTCCATTGAAATATGTGTTAACTATTTATGCTAAACAATCTGTTCCATCTTGTACTTAGCTGTGGCACTCAGAGTACTTTTCCCAGACCCGAAAAAGAGCTCCATGAAAGCTCAAAAGCTTTTCTCTCTCATGAACAGAAGTTTCTCCAATAAAAGATATTACTTCATTCACGCACCTTGTCTCTCTAATATCCTGGGCCAAACAGAGCTATGAGGACACTGCATAAAAGCTGGCTTAGCACTTAAACAAATTCTGGATACAAAGTAGCAGCCGTGTTAGTCTGTATCAGCAAAAAGAACAGGAGTACTTGTGGCACCTTAGAGATTAACAAATTTATTTGAGCATAAGCTTTCGTGGGTTACAGCCCACTTCATCGGATGCATGCAGTGGAAAATACAGTAGGAAGATATATACACACAGAGAACATGAAACAATGGGTGTTACCATACACACTATAAGGAGAGTGATCAGTTAAGACAGTGGTCCCCAACCTTTTTGTGACCAGTTGCACATTCATGTTTTTAGAAGAGTGTGGCAGGCGCCAACAATTTTTCAAGGCTTATTTTGTATTTGTTCATTCATTAATACGAAAAACATCATATTTAATATTACATAATATATGAATCCATAAGATTAAAAAGGTAATTTTACATGTAAAAGGTATTAATTAAATTATTCGGCAATTACTCTTTCACCTTACCATGTGAATTTGCTCTTTTTTATCTACCTGTAAGAAAAATTAAGGAGTTTTTACAAAATAAATATAAACATTCGGTCCATTCTGCAGAGGCGGAGCGCTTTTTTGTTTTGTTTTGTTTTGGCAGCAGTTCTGGGCAGTGCAGAGAGAAGCCTGAGAAAAGCCGCGAGACAGAGAACACCAGCGCCTGCAGCACTCTGTCCCTAGCAGGCATGGGGTCCTGGCTTCTCTCCCCGCTGAGCACTAGGCGGGCTCCACACCTGCCGAGGACAGAGAGCACCGGCACCCGCAACCCTGGAGTTCTCTGTTACTGGCTGGCGCGGGGCCGCAGCTTCTCTGCAGCCCTGGAGTTCTCTGTCCCCAGCAGGTGCGGGGCTGCAGCTTCTCTCCCCTGCTGGGCACTAGGCGGGCGCACATAAATGCCCCGGCGGGCGCCATGGCGCCCGTGGCACCGCGTTGGGGACCACTGAGTTAAGGTAAGCTATTATCAGCAGGAGAGAAAAAGAACTGTTTGTAGTGGTAATGAAAATGGCCCATTTCCAGCAATTGACAAGAAGATGTGAGGAACTGTGGGGGAGGGAGAAATAAGCATGGGGAAATAGTTTTACTTTGTGTAATGGCTCATCCACTCCCAGTCTTTATTCAAACCTAATTTAATGGTGTCCAATTTCAAATTAATTCCAATTCAGCAGTCTCTCTACCAATATGATATATGCCATCATGTGCCAGCAATGCCCCTCTGCCATGTACATTGGCCAAACCGGACAGTCTCTACGTAAAAGAATAAATGGACACAAATCAGAAGTCAAGAATTATAACGTTCAAAAACCAGTTGGAGAACACTTCAATCTCCCTGGCCACTCGATTACAGACCTAAAAGTTGCAATATTACAACAAAAAAACTTCAAAAACAGACTCCAACGAGAGACTGCTGAATTGGAATTAATTTGTAAATTGGACACCATTAAATTAGGTTTGAATAAAGACTGGGAGGGATGGGCCATTACACAAAGTAAAACTATTTCCCCATGCTTATTTCCCCACACACACACACACAGTTCCTCACATCTTCTTGTCAATTGCTGGAAATGGGCCATTTTCATTACCACTACAAACAGTTCTTTTTCTTTCCTGCTGATAATAGCTCACCTTAAATGATCACTCTCCTTATAGTGTGTATGGTAACACCCACTGTTTCATGTTCTCTGTGTGTATATATCTTCCTACTGTATTTTCCACTGCATGCATCCGATGAAGTGGGCTGTAGCCCACGAAAGCTTATGCTCAAATACATTTGTTAGACTCTAAGGTGCCACAAGTACTCCTGTTCTTCAAACTCTGGATAGAAGTGCTTAGCCAGGGACTTTCACCAGTTCAGTGGTATAACATTTTTAAAATATTTGGCTGCAAATATGTACTGCTTAATATTATTGTTTTAATTTAAATGATTTTAATGGGTTATAGTAAGTTTAAGACTTAACATAGGTTGTCAAAGTTTCAAATTAAATTTTCAATATGTTTATTTTTAAAATAAATCTGTATTTATTTTAAGTAAAAATCCAATTTAAATAAAAAAATATTAATTATTTTTTTAAATCAACTTTTATCCATCCTGCTAGAAAACCACTTTAAATCCCTCCTTTACAAAATACTTGTGCTTTAATGCTTACCAATTACTCCCATCTGGCATTTGTTAGGTAAATGATGTGCTATGACTAAGGATATGATTTCATCATGGAGGTCACGGATTCCGTGACTTTAATGGACCTCCATGACTTCTTCAGCTTCAGCCATGCAGCAGGGCTAGATCTTTCAGTCCTGCCCCCAAGCGGTGGGGCTCCAGGCTGTCACCCCCACCCTCCTCGTGCAGCGGAACTCTCGGCTGTCAGGCACCTCACTGCAGAAGGGCTCGGGCTTCAGCCCCCACAGCGGTCAGCCCTCTCACCCCCATGCACAGGTCACAGGTCTCCATGAATTTGTGTTTATTGCCTGGGACCTGTCTGTGACTTTTACTAAAAATAACCATGACAAAATCTTAACCTTAACTATGACTTCTGCTAAACTCTCTTCATTTAATTGTTACTTCATCCTCTCCACCCAAGTCAACTATGTTTGTCTGTTTTATCACCTGTTGGGTCTGGTCAGTCTTGTAGATAGTTCCTGCTCCAGAGAGCTGACAGTCGTCTTTGTTACATGTCTGTACAGCGTTTAGCACAATGAGGCCCTGATGCTTGATCGGGTTCAAAGATGCTACTGTAATACAATTCAATATTTAAAGACTTCTACCCCAATCCTAATTTTGATATCTTCAAGCTAGCAGAACATGAACATAAAAACTGCCATACATAGGGCATGGCTAGAGCGCTGTGAGTTAAACCAGCTTTCGGCGAGCGCAGTAGGGAAGCGCTGCAGTCTGTCCACACTGACAGCTGCTTGCGCACTGGTGTGGCCACTTTTGTGGCACTTGCGGTGGCATTGGGAGCAGTGCATTATGGGCAGCTATCCCAGCATGCAAGTGACTGCAACGTGCTTTTAAAATGGGGAGTGTATGGGGTGGAGTGTGACAGGGAATGTGTTGTGTATATGTGGGGGGAGAGAGAGTGGGGTTTTGGGGGGCTGAGAGCATGTCAGCATGCTGTCTTGTAAGTTCAGACAGCAGCAGACCCCTCCTCCCCCCCGCCTCTCTCTCTCACACACAGTATTCCACACTAATGGCTTGCATGCCAGCTGTCAGAAACAGAGCTTTGAAAGGGCATTTCTGCATTCCTACAGGAGTTCAAAACAATGACAAGAGTGGCCAATTGACTTAAGGGGATTATGGGACATTTTCGGAGGCCGATCAGAGCGCAGTAACCCAACACCTTGTTCACACTGATGCCCATGCGTTGTAGCCAAGGCGCAGCAAACGTTATTCCTCTCGAACAAGGTGGAGTACCAGCAGCGCTGTAGCCGCACAGACAGAGCGCTGTATGTGCCTTGCCAGTGTGGATGGGGAATGAGCTAGGGCGCCTGGGGCTCCTTTATTGCGCTGTAACTCACAAGTGTAGCCAAGCCCTTAGTCAGATCAATGGTCTGTCTAGCCCAGTGGCCAGTGTCAGAGGAAATGAACAGAATAGGGCAATTATCGAGTGATCCATCCCCTGTTGTCCACTCCCAGCTTCTGGAAATTAGGACACCCAGAGCATGGGGCTGCATCCCTGACCATGTTGGCTAATAGCCATTGATAGACTTATCCTCCATGAATTTATCTAATTCTGGAATTGTCATAATGAAAAACATTTTTAATCATGATCTCGTTTATAACATTTCACATTTGCATTTTTCCCTTTGCATTTTTCAGGTAACCTTATCTTGGTAAAATATACTGGATTGAATGCATGGAAGACTGAAGTCCTCTATTTATCCTCCAAAGAGGTGCAGCAGCACTGCAAACTATAAATAGTAATGATAAAATCTCCATTTTGTGGTGAGACAAATTTGCATATAATCTATATTTATTGATCATAGGTAATTAAAGGGTTTTCAGTTGTGGGTCAGGGAAAAGATCATCTGAAATGGACCAGAGATTATCTTGTTTCTAGATTATAAAGGTAGAACTAGTTAGCTTTTGCAGATTTTTTTTCATTTTATTTAATTTTATTGCAGTTTTAGGATTATAAGGGAGTGCCACTATAATCTATTTTAATGTAAGGAAGAGTAATCACAGCTTTGAGGTCCAGAAAGAATTTTCAACCAGTTGGAATGAATATGGTTCCAATCTGCCATGAATTGTAAGGTATACCTGTGTCTCCACATAGAGCCCCACTGAAGTAAAAGGAATATTTCATTTTAGAGCTTATTTTTCACAGCTCTGTTATTTGGGATCCCGGTAAGAATGTTCTACTTCCCATTGGAGAATAGAGATTCAGGCTCTTTCTTGAGGTTTCAGTTCTTGAATTGGTGGAAATGTGGTATTTATAATATAGGGTGTATAAATTGTACACTGCATAGATATATTTAAAAACTGGGAGGAGTTATCAGTTGCTTATACCTTCAAAGATTCTAGAGTTGCTCAGGCTTTTGGCAAATTACAAAATACAGTAACTCCTCACTTAAAGTTGTCCCGGTTAACATTGTTTTGTTGTTACATTGCTGATCAATTAGGGAACATGCTCATTTAAAGTTGCGCAATGCTCCCTTATAACATCATTTGGCAGCCACTTGCTATGTCCACTGCTTGCAGAAAGAGCAGTCCTTTGCAGCTACTTGGTGGAGGCTTGGAACCAGGGCAGGGATTTCCCTACACCCGCTCTGAATTTCTCCTCCCCCTGCCCCAGTTTTGTGAATTAGTTACATGCAGTGTTGCCAATTTAGTGATTGTTTGGAAATTTGAATTGAAATTGAAACATTAATACATACTTTAAAAGCATATAAAGTGTATGATAAAATACGTGTATCTAAAAAAGTATAATAGATTTGAAAAGTATGAGCATAGACTAGCTTCCTTATACAGCTTTTGTTGTTATGACGATGTCAGTGCATTCACTTCGGTGATGTTGGCCAAATTATGATTTGTAAGCATGAGCTCTCCCTGACAGCTAGTGATGAGCTGGGGGCTGAGGGGAAAGGCTTCAGGACCAGATTGTATTTATAGTCACACATAATTTACCTAGATATCCAGCAAACAGAGCTGTGTTGCCCAAGTGATAGATTTTGGCTGGGGTTGAATGCGGGGGTGGAGGGAATTAAATGTTGTTATTCTTATTGTATGAGTAAAGGACAGTAGAACTGTACTTAGCCGGTGCTGATTGAGGGCATCAAGAGAGAGTGTGGGGACAGGTGTTTTGCTTGATGGGGTGCCTGAGTCACAAGTACTATTTGACCTGCCCCTCTCCACTGTTTAAAGACAGAGCTGATTAAGCTCCATAGATAGTCTTTTGTTTTGTTAAGTGACAGCTACAGCTGAAATCACTGATAATCCGGTCTAAGTGGAAGAGAGGGCCCAGTCTGCACTAGCAGCAAGGTTCCCCCACTGAGAGCTCAGCTGAAATCACTGTGAGCTGCGTGGAACCTCAAGAGACATGCGAACAAACCTGGGTGTGGCATCATACTTTCTATTTAAGCAAGTGATACCACACACTACAAACTGGAGACCAATGTTAAGTGCACTGTCACTTGTTCATCCTGAAGTTGAACACTGGTTCCGAACAAGACCAGCAAATGCTCACTATCTTTCTGCAAGAAACTCAACTGACTGGCTAGAAGCATATGGTGCAACAGTGAAAGACTCAACAGTTGAAAAAGTGAAGACCTCTCTTACCACATTCAAAAAATTTGCATACATGGCTGATGAATGCACAGATGCAAATGGGCAAGTGTTAAGTCATTGTGTACGTTATATTGATGTCAGCGGTAGGCCAGTAGATGCATTTCTAGATGTTCAAGTTATAGAAGACACAGTCTTCATCTGCGACAACCCACATCTTAGAAGAATTAAATGCTTGTCAATTGGACCCCAAGCAGATGGCTGCTTGTGCATTTGATGGAGCTGCAAACTTCTCTGGAAGACCTGGTGAAGTACAAGCTTTGCTCAGAGAAAAGGGTAACCCTAATCTCTCCTATACACAGGGCTGGCTCCAGGGTTTTGGCCGCCCCAAGCAGCCAAAAAAAAAAAAAAGCCACGATCACAATCTGCGGCGGCAATTTGGCGGCAGGTCCTTCGCTCCCAGGCGGAGTGAGGGATCGTCCGCCGAATTGCCGCCGAATACCTGGACATTCCGCCCCTCTCCGGAGCAGCCGCCCCAAGCACCTGCTTGAGAAGCTGGTGCCTGGAGCTGGCCCTGCCTATACACACTGCAGAGGTCATCTACTCCAACTAGCGCTAGTACAAGCTGCAGACTCTTCAAAAGACATTTAAAAAGCTATAAATTTAATGTCTTCATTATATTCTTTTTTCAGCAAGAGTCCAAAAAGGCTGAATATCTTGGAAAATATAGAAGATACACTGGGACTGAAGTTCAAATTAGTCCAACCTGGGAAAACCCTCTGGCTTTCTCATGAGCGATCCTTGGCTGTTGTCTTAAAATTACTCCAGCCGATATTACTGACTTTGGAAAGTATCTACCAAGATGGGATGGATCTAAGTAGTGAGGCTGGTGGATTACTTTTGCTACTACATTCAGAGAAGACTATTGCCATTGTCTCTCTTGTAAGTCTACTGTTGAAACCACTTGGGTAATTAAACAATACCATCCAGGCATCTGCTACAACAGTAGTAGATCTTTGTCCAGCAATAGAAGCTAAATTTGGATCAATCAGAGCTATCCATTGAAAAAGTACTGGAAGAAGCAAAGTCCAGGTCTTCACTAGTGGGGGGGGGGGAGTCGACCTAAGATACGCAACTTCAGCTACACAAATAGCGTAGCTGAAGTGGGCGTATCTTAGGTCGACTTACTGGCCGTGTGGACGGCAGCGAGTCGATGGGGAGCGCGATCGGGGATCTATTTTATCGCATCTACACTAGATGCGATAAATTGACCCCGTAGATCGATCACTACCCGCCGATCCAGTGGGTAATGAAGACCTGCCCAAAGACTTCAGTCCAGAAGTTGACTAATGAAGGCATTTATATTGAATCCTTAAGTGAAGAGGACAAGAAGTGTTTAAGACAACTGAAAAAGTACACAGACTTTATTCTTAAAAATCTACAACAGCGACTTCTAGATTCTGCTCAACCTCTAAGTAGCTTTAACAGATCCCTGTCCTATAAAACACTGACAGTTGAGTGAAGTGAGGCACTACCAGCAATGGGGTTGCCATGTGCTCAGGACAGAATAGAAAATTTGAACACAGAGTGGAGTATCATACGACCAATGAATGAAGATTTGACTTCAACTTCTTTTTTATCATCACTAGTGGCTTGACCTGATCTTTATGCTATGTTTCCTGGGATGAAAGAAGTAGGAATTCATCTCTTGCTATTCCCAGTCGCAACAACTACAGTTGAGTGTTCTTTTTCATCATTGAATAGAATTTTGTGTTCTGAAAGAAGTTGCCTTCTGCCTGATCATGTGAATGAACTAAAGAGCATATCAATTGAAGCAATGGAAGTACTGGACATACAAGAAGCCACCAAAGATGAACGTGTTGCATTCAAGAAGTTCATTAACAGAGTTGTGCAAAATTATAACAAGAAACCAAGAAGGTTGTAGATGTCGTGCTTCACAGAATGCTTGAGTAGCCAACTTTAATTTGTGATGATTTCAAAACATGAGTTTAATAAAATGGTCATGAAACAGTTGTTTTCAGTTTTTACTATTGTGCCATACAGCCCACCTTCACCCTCACGGTCTCACCCCTCATCAGCCCTGACCTCCCCTCCCCCATAAATTCAAACACCCCTCTAATTTCAATTCCTGGGGAAAACACTGAACCAGGGTGGACCGACAGCCCCCCCCAGCAGAGGAAGAGAGAAGAGAGGGGACCAATATCAGGGTGTCCCCCTGAGTCCTGCTCCTGCCACCCGCTTACCCCAT
This sequence comes from Trachemys scripta elegans, assembly GCF_013100865.1. Classification (NCBI taxonomy): domain Eukaryota; kingdom Metazoa; phylum Chordata; order Testudines; family Emydidae; genus Trachemys; species Trachemys scripta. The sequence goes on along the minus strand of NC_048299.1, from coordinate 43,783,250 downwards.
TTCCATAGAGCACGGGGGAGACACGACAGGGCTCAGGACGGAGGGATCTTGCAGGCAGAAGCTGCTGTCTCAACTTGCTGATCTAAAAAGGCAATGTTCTTAGAGTGAGGTCAGCGTACTTAATGGGGCAATGCGCATCACACACACACACACACACACACACACACACACACACACACACACACACTGTGTGTCTCTGTCTGCCATGCTGTCTCCCCTTCCTCCATTCATAGAGTGTGAGGCTACAGTAACAATGTGTTAACCCTTGAGGGCTCAGCCGAATGCTAGTTCATCATTTAGCAGTGAGGCATTCCCTGGGAAATATCCCACCCTCTTCTACCCTCTGACTCCACCACCTCAACCAAGCTTCACAATCATCATTGCTGTGTACAGTATTAACTTGTTTGTTTAAAACTTATACTGTGTATAAAATATATATATAATATAGTCTTTTGTCTGGTGAAAAAAACTTCCCTGGAACCTAACCCTCCCCCCACCCCCGATTTACATTAATTCTTATGGGGAAATTGGATTCACTTAACATCGTTGCACTTACAGTCACATTTTTCAGGAACATAACTACAACGTTAAGTGAGGAGTTATTGTACAGTAGAACCTCAGAGTAACGAACTTACTGGTCAAGCACTAGGGATGTAAAATATTAAATGGTTAAATAGTTAAAATGTAAGTATTAGTCAAACCATTAACCCTCCTTTGTTCACCCACCTCCTTCTGGGTGGCGATCAGCTGGTAGAAGTCCTTGCTGGAGGCTGGGGCCTGTGCACGGGTCTCAGACAGGTTCTCCTGCAGCAGAGACACCATTTTGGGATGCTGGCAAGAGGTGTCTATGGCAATCAGGAAGGGGTGGGTATCACGCGAGGTCACTGAAAGCCCAGCCCCCTCTTAAAGAGGCTGAGTTGATATTATTAACACTCTAACCCCAGTGGGGTCTTCGCCCCAGCGGTGAGGAGGGTCCTGTACACCCCTTAGTTGGTAAAAGCAGTCCCTTAAGCCCCATTGGCCTGAGGGGAAATACTTACACAGACCCAGGTGGAAGGATACCACTCACTAGGCCAAGAAATGCCTGGCAGCGCAGGGAAGTAGGGTGAGCAAACCACCAGTCTGGGGGTTTCGTGGGGAGTGGCCAGCGGGGCAAGGGGAGCGTATTTAGGCTGTGGGCCCCGTCGGGGAGGTAAAGTAGTCCCTGGCCTCCCTCTGAGCCACTGGAAGGAGCTCAGCTGTGGAGGCGGCCAGAACACTGGTCAATCCTGTGGCTTCAGCTGATAATTGAAGGGAAGGGAAGCCGCTGCTGAGGTGGTACGGCGCGTCTGTGGAAGCCACATCAGGACGAACTAGGTACCTTGGGCTGCTCTCCCTTTTCCTGGGTACTGACAGGGCCGCCCAGAGGATTCAAGGGGCCTGGGGCAAAGCAATTTTGGGGGCCTCTTCCATAAAAAAAAGTTGCAATACTATAGAATACTATATTCTCGTGGGGGCCCTTGCGGGGCCCGGGGTCTGGGGGAAATTGCCCCACTTGCCCCCGCCACCCCCGGGCGGCCCTGGGTACTGAGGATGTGAGGGGGGTGCTGGGCCCCCTCAATTGCCCCAGGCCCTCCTAGCTAGGCCTGCTGTGTCACCCCCGATGAGCACAGCTGCCCTTCCCCATCTCTCCGGGGCATGGGGGGAGGGGAGACGTGCCATCCTAGGCATTGTGAGGCCCGAATCAGTTAAATGGTTAACTGATATAATTTTAATAGTTTAAATGGGTACTTCTTTAACGACATTTACATCCCTATCAATCACACACCTCATTTGGAACCTGAAATCAGGCAGCAGCAGAGACCGAAAAAAAAGCAAATACAGTACAGTACTGTGTTAAACATAAACTACTAAAGGGAAAGTTTAAAAAAAAAAATTGACAAGGTAAAGAAACTTTCTGTGCTAGTTTCATTTAAATTAAGATGGTTAAAAGTAGCAATTTTCTTCTGCACCGTAAAGTTTTAAAGCTCTATTAAGTCAATGTTCAGCTGTAAACTTTTGAAAGAACAACCATTACATTTTGTTCAGAGTTATCAACATTTCAGAGTTATGAACAACCTCCATTCCTGAGGTGTTTGTAACTCTGAGATTCTACTGTGTGGAGGCTACGTGCTCATTGAAAGAGATACAGTCATCTTTACATTACAAATAAGCTTGGAAGAATTTTATTTTTATTTTGTATTTTAAAAAAAATTAATTATAATTTCAATGGATAATATTGATGTTTGTTTTTAAGCTTTTTTATTTTTATCAATTTAAACTTTCACAGTTGTGGGGGCATCTGACAATTATTTAATGATAGTACCCACTGATATTCAAAAAGTTGGCTTTACAACCATTATAACACAAATTGTCAATGTCACATGTCAAAATTTGCAAAGTAAGTATCTTAAAATCAAACTCAAATAAGTTCCCATTTTTGTTACTTTACCTATCTGTAAATTTCAGTTATTATTGATGTAATATTTTTTCATCAGTTTGTGTGTGCATGGTGAAATCGAGGTTCACTGACACTTATCCAAAAGAAAAAAATCTAATCCTTCCAAGCCTAAATATAAAAATAAGTTAATGAAGAGGTTTATTCATATTAATTTTGTACAGTGTAGGGGTTTTTCATTGATACATTCTCTTAGTGCATGAAAAGGAAAATGAATTGTAACAACTATTGAAACAATTTCTCCAGATAATAAAAAATGAATAACCTGTTTTAAATAGAAAACATCAGTGAATATAATTATTTATGCTAAGGTATGATATATTTGGTTTGTTTTTATCTTGTTTCCTCAATCTAACCTTTTACTTCTGTTTATTTAATTGTCTCTAGTAATAAATGAAAAAGAATAAACCATGGGAAACCCAGAAAACATAGGAGATGCATATGTTGCTGTGATTCGTCCAAAGACTACTGCTAGCCTGAATTCTCGGGAATATCGAGCTAAATCATATGAAGTATAAACAATTTTTTTTACTTTCTTTGATTAAAGTTTGAAAATATGAAAAAAATAACATAATTGAAAAACAAAAACCGTAATTAACCCTCAGTTTAGATAGATAAAAAGAGATTTACTATCTGAGCAATCTTAGGTACTTGTATAGCTCCATAGTAGGGGTGTCCCACTCTTTTATTATCTATTTATTTATCCTCAGAAAGACCTTTGTGACATAGGGAAGTATAATTATCCCTATTTTACAGAGTGAGAGCTGAGGCACAGAGAGACTAAGTGACTTGGCCACAGTCACACAGGAAGTTTGTGGCAGAGGAGGGAGCCGAATCTTTGTTTCAGGCTAGTGTACTAACCCAGCAAATACCAAAACACTATAATGTATTATGTTATACTTTAAACAAATGCCACAATCACAACATATACTAGAAAAAATTCAGGTAACATCCTTCTAAGTTTCTGAAGTGTTTTTTTTAAATTACATTTTTTTTTTTTGTGCTTAAAATCAACAATCAAACCTCAGCGCAGCATATTGACAGGAACATGTCAAACAGTTGCTGTTTTAGAATCTGATCCTACAACCTCTGTGCAAGTGTTAACAGAGTCAGGTCTTTTAGGGTAAGGCCAAGTCACCTATCATGTTGCATATTGGTGGATCTCTGTGCTGCATAGATCTTAATACAAGATTGGGATCTTGGCTTTTCCCGTTTCTGTGTCTTTGGTGGCCAAGATGACCTTCCAGAACATGCTGTTTTGCATTTAGTACTTTCTGAATTTTCTCACTGCTTTTACAATTGACTACCAAGGACCAATTTGTGAAGTTGCACCAAGATCCCACAAATGTGGAATCTTTACTGGCCAGTTATGCTTCTCCTTTTATAATACCCATTTTATAAATAAAAAGCCCTGTGTATAATGACTTTGTACTTTTATTATTTTATATCAAAGGATTTCAAATAAGAAAAATCAAACATTCATCATATAGTTAACGGCATAATTTTTGCCTAATGAAACACATTCCAGCTTCTGCAATATGAAAAATACTAAAAATATAAAAAGGAATACATTCTGTAAATGACTGCTGACTCATGGGATTTGTCCACAAGCAGAGTTCATGATGGTTGTGAAGTCTGCAGTAAAATGCTTAGTAGAATGTCACATAGGAGTTGGCCATCCATGACTTTGAGGACCTGAAAAGTCAGGTGAAAGTACATTCAAAATCACTTACAGTATCTGTTGAATGTCCCACATACCCTTGCTATTTAGAGAATTTTGCACATAGCACTACAATTGGTTAATTAAAAACAAAAATTTGCTAGTCCACTTGTTAAATAAAAGTAATGTTTCAGTAATTCTTAAATAATTCTTTAATTTTATTGTTTGCAAGATTTTGTTGCTTGAGGTTCCCATTGAAGGACAAAAGAAAAAGAGAAAGAAAGTTTTGTTGGAAACTAAACTTCAGGGAGGCACTGAGATAACCCAGAGCATCTTGGATTATGTAGTAGAAACCACCAAACCAATTTCACCAGCTAATCAAGGTATCAAAGGTGAGCATTGTTTTTCCTTATTTGGTATTGGTGTCTCTATAATAATTGTATTACTCAAATAGGCCAGTTAAAGGAAGTAATAAAACAATATCTGTTTTAGAAATCAAGCTCTATTTTAAGGTCTGCAAACAGAAAAATGCAACTGAACCCTCAGGCTGTCATTTATTTTCCTTTTACTTCTAAATGTCTTAAAAAAAACCCTCAAAAAACCCCAAACTTTTCTGACAAGTTTATCGTACATGAGACCTTGTGTGCCCATACCAATATTTCAGTCCAAAATGAGTTTTACAGCTAAGTTTCTAAATACTTAGAAAAACTAAATTACAGTGCACACAGTTAAAAAATTAGCAATTTAAAAAAAGGCTTTAGGGATGATCCAGAAAATTATGCACCAGATAGCCTTAAACTATACCTGGTAAATTTGTCAAAGTTATAATAAAACATCTGGAATCCGCAATATGATATTATCTAGCTAGCACAGTTTTTGCAAAGGAAATTTGTGCCTCACTTATCTGTTAGAATTCTTTGTCCATGGTAGTAAAATAGAGGATAAAGGGTAACCATTTGATATAGTTTATTTAGACTGTATCGAGGCCTTTGACAGGTTTCCTCTCAAGAAGCTTGTAAAGGAACTAAGTAATTCTGGGGTGAGAGATAAAGTATTGTCATGGATCAAAATCTGGTTGAGCGATAAGAAACAAAGAGTTAAGAATACATAATCCATTTTCATCAGGGCAAAAGCTTAATGGCAGAGTGCCTCAAGGTTCTATATTATGACCATTGTTGTTTAATAGACCACGTTTACACTTAAGTTTTCTTGGCATAGCCATTTTGAGTAGGGATGTGATTTTTTTTTTTTTATGATATAGCTGTGCTAGCAAAAAGTGCTTTTGTCTGTATAGCTCATTTTGTTTCTGAATGGTGTAAGTTATACCAAAGCACCTTTTTGCCAGTGTAATTGCTTCTACACCAGAGTGATTTTTGCTGGTGTAGCTATACCATGGTCATATAATTATTAACAATCTAGAAAAGGGGGTAAGTAGTGAAGTAGCAAAAATTTGCAGCTGGCACAAAATTATTTTGGTTAGCCAAATCCAGAGAAGACTATGAGGAATTTAAGAGGGTTTTACCAAGCTAAGTGAATGGGTAACACAATGAAACTTAAATTCAATGTTAATAAATTTAAAGTAATGCATGATAGAAAGAAAAATTTGAACTACTGATACACTTCACAGGGTTCTAACTTAACAGGATTGACTCAGGAAAATAATCTGGGCATTACAGTGTACAGTTTGGTGAAGACTTTGCTAAATTTGCAGCTGAGGTCAAAAAGGCAAATCAGAGTTGGGTTACACAAAGATGGGATGGAGAATAATATGGAAAACATCATAATACCATTATATAAATTGGTGGTTCTCTTTCATGTAGAATACTGTGTGCGTTGCTGCACACCCCATTAAAAAAAGTATATTACAGATTTTAGAGCTGGTTTAGAGAAGGGCAATGGCAATGATTAGGTTCATGGGAAAAATTCATATGAAGAGAAATTGAAAGTAATGGTAATTCTTCATCTGTTAATAATCTGTGTATGTGTGTTGAGTTGCACATATATTCATGCAGCTGCTCAGGGTTATTCAGATTTAATTTGCTTCCTCAGTTTTCAGAAAATAATATTTTATTTTGTTTCCTGAGAACCAGGAAGAATCAAACTGCCAACCATTTGTCCATCCAACACTCAGTTGACTTCCTTTGTTGTTTTAATAATATGTTAGGAAAGCGAGTAGTGTTAATGAAGAAATTTCCTCTTGATGGAGAGAAGGTGGGCAGGGAAGCCTCTCTTTTCATTGTTCCAACTGTTGTCAAAGGTAATGTTTAAAACATAATTCCTGAAGTTGTGTGTATTTTAGAGAAAGTTAAGCCCTTATTTCCTAAAGAATTTACATATTTATTTTATATAAATGTTAACTGCTGTGATATTTATATTTGGGTTTGGAAGAATTAGATTGAGGTTGATAAAGATCCATAATTGTCTGTTTCTTCAGATGCCTAAAAACAGGGGAGAAATGTAGTTAGTCAAAGTTTAAAGAGAATCAAAGTTTTTAAAAAATAAAATGTTGCATTTTTAGAGACCCAGTGCAATATTTTGTTATATATTCAATACATTTACTAATGGTTAATTTTGGTATTAAGAAACAAGAAAACAAATTTTATTACAAAGGCTACTGTATTTATACAAGTAAATATTAAAAAAGGATCTTTTCCAGCACTTTTCTGAGAGAAGAGTCCCCATGGAAGTGAATGGGGCATTCTTGCCTGAGGAAGGAATACTGAGTAGGTCTCTGAAGGCAAAATATATTTCATATAATAAGGGACTATAAAATACATTTAAACTATTATGGAAGTTTTTTGTGTTTTACTGGGGAAACATGTTCGCTTGCTATTTGTGATATGCTTTGAAAGTGAAAGTTGACAAATAAACACCATTTGAATCGTAAGGTTTTTCTCAAAGCTAACAGGTTATTTTTCCTTCAGCAGTGTACAGTATACAGTTTTTTTCAGTAACTCAGAAAATGAACATGATCACAATGGTGGGACAGTAATGGAACATTTTATAATACATTTAGGGCAACTTTATTGGATTGAATTTTGTTACATACAAATTGGTATGTAATTTGTGAGAATCAAAGTCGTTCAGGTAATATCTTTTATTGAACCAACTTCTGTTGGTGAGAGAGAGAGAAGCTTTGGAAGCTAGTCCAATAAAAGATATAACGTCACCCACCTTGTGTCTCTAATATCCTGGGACCAAAACCACTACAAAAACACCGCATATGTAATTTGTATCAGTTACCATTTGGGAAAAATTGATCTACCATAGTCTAAAAATAGAATATCATCTCTTTTGGCTGAAATTGTGTAACTGCAAAAGAGGAAAACAGGATTTTTGTTGCTGTTGAAGAGTTTTCTGTTTCTCTTTCCTTTTTAGATAATACAAAATACGCATACAGTCCTGGATGCCCAGTTTTCTACTGCTTACAGGACATCATGAGGGTCTGCAGCGAATCCAGCACTCATTTTGCTACACTCACTGCTAGAATGTTAATAGCCTTGGATAAGTAAGAAATATCATTAGTAGAAATACGGGGTTAGAAATAGAAAATAGACAAGGAAGTCTGCAAACATGAAAAATTAGATCTGTTTTACAGCAGTCTTGTGATCACTGAGAAGGAAATCATGGTGATATCGCATGTTTTTTTCTTAGTAAGTTTATTTTTAAAAAAAGCAAATCTTGAGGATTGATTTGTAATTTTTCACACCAGATAGTTTTGAGGTGAAGATGGTTATACTTTTTTAAATCTAGAGCAGGGATTGGCAACCTTTGGCATGCGGCTCCCCAGAGTAAGCACCCTGGTGGGCCGGGCCGGTTTGTTTACCTGCCGCGTCCACAGGTTCGGCCAATCGCGGCTCCCACTGGCCGTGGTTCGCCGCTCCAGGCCAATGGGGGCTGCGGAAAGCCGCGGCCAGCCACATCCCTCAGCCCGCGCCACTCCCTGATCTAGAGGTTCCCAAAAAGAGGCTTGTTCACTTCTAGTTCATTAGAAGTGATATGCAAGAATATTAATAATACCTACATCTTATATAGATAATCTTAATGATAAACTAATAACATTTGCCAGAGTATAATGAAATCACCTTAGCATCTCCATAGTCTAAATAGCACTGAGATTTGCACTTAAACTAGGACTTAAACCTGTTACTTTTGAATAATATAGCGTGTCTTCCCCAGCACTTATTTTTAAATTAGATAATTATGAAAATTTACAGATAATTACTTTAATCTGATTTCTAATATTTTGGAAATTGGCTAACCACATATTTTTGGTGAGCCTGACTTCTTTAGCTCCGTGTAGCAAAGACATTTTTTGTGATTTTTTTTTTTTTTTTTGAGATTTTAAAAGTGTCTCACTCCTAAATTCGGATCCTGCAAACACACACGCTCTTAACTTTACTTGTGCTGTTCCATTCAGTGGTACAACAATCAGTCCTTCATTTTATCTTCAAAAATGAAGAAATACTGGTGTGGCTTGTCTGAACTGTTCTACAAACATTGAATTCAATAGAACGGCTCATGTGAGTGAAGCTAAGCACATGCATAAATGATGGCAGGATCAGGGCCAAAGACAATAGCAAAGTATAAGTTATATGTTATTTTTTTATTTATTAGCACTGATAGTCATAACAGTTTCTGTCTGCTTCGCAGTGGTAATTGTCAAACTTACCTGTCATTGAATGGATGCCCTAGAATCTAAGCTTCCATTTAATATGTTTGTTTCCAGATTTTATGGTTGTGAAGAAAACCTTGGAAATGTGAACAGAATGTAACTGATGCTATGTCATCTAATTGAGTCTTTAGACAGACTGAAGAAATAGCTCTGAAAAGTTTAACACCCTAGCCCAGGGGTCTCAAACTCAATTTACTTTAGGGCCAGTGCCAGTCCTCAAATCCTCCCAGTGGACCAATAATGTCACTCATGCCAACCAAAACTCCGCCCCCCCCCAAAAAAAAACCTCTGCCCCCCACCTGCCTAAGGCTCTGGGAGGGAGTTTGGGTGGGGGAGGAGGTCTGGGGCAGGGTATTGGGATGTAGGCTCTGGGAGGGAGTTTGGGTGCAGAAGGGGAGGGAGTTTGGGTGGGGGAGAGGGTCTAGGGTGCAGGCTCTGGGATGGAGTTTGGATGCTGGTGCAGGCTCAGGGCTGGGGCAGAGGGTGGGGGTGCAGGAGGAGGGGGTGGGGTTGCAGGCTCTGGGAGGGAGTTTGGAGGCTGGGGGTGTGTGGGGAGGGGCTGCAGGCTCTGGGAGGGAGTTTGGGGGTGGGAGGAGGTGTGTGGGAAGGGGGAGGGGGTGCAGGCTCTGGGAGGGAGTTTGGGGGCTGGGGGTATGGGGAAGAGGTGCAGGTTCTGGGAGGGAGTTTGGGGGCAGGAGGGGGTGTGTGGGAAGGGGGAGGGGGTGCAGGCTCTAGGAGGGGGTCGGGTGCAGCGCTTACCTGGGACTCTGGGCGGGCTGGGGGGCCTCCGTGCGCTGCTGCCCCCAGGAATCACCCCCGCAGCTTCTTATTGGCTGCAGGGGCGCTTGGAGAAGGGGCAGCGTGTGGAAGCATAGCCCTGCCCCAAGGCCACAGGGAGGGGCTGGCAGCCCCTGGAGCGAGCAGGCAGATGCCGCTCAGCTCCACTGTGCTGCCAGGCCCTGGGTGGGGGGGAGCGCCTGGGGGAAGCAGGTGGGGCCAAGGGAGAGACCTGGCTCCAAAACTGCTGGAGCCCCGTGGGCCACATTGGGGAGGTTTGAGACCCCTGCCTTAGCCATCTAATGAGGTACTTATTCAAAAGACTTCTCACAAGCCAGGGACAGTTTATTGCACAGTGGCCACAACTTTACCAAATAAACAATATTGTAAACAAATGGAAGGAATTAAGGTATTCTTTGCAGCAAAGGGTAGCTGATGTCCAGGACACCCTTTGTCCTGACTAGGAGAACCCAAAGTCAGAAGAAACTACCCAGCTAGAGATACCATCCAGTCTACCCATGTTTGGACAAATGGTTTGGACCGCAAGCCATACTCCGCTCCCATAGAGTAGAGCCAGGGCCGGCTCCAGGCACCAACTGAGCAAGCTGGTGCTTGTGGCGGCAGATTGTTGGAGGCGGCATTCTGCCCAATCCTAGGACAGCACGGCCGCTTTTTGTTTGTTTGTTTGTTCTTGTTCTACTCCGGCCGCCCTGTAGGGGGCAGCGGCGCGGAGGACTGGGCAGTCCTCTTCCTTCCTCCCCGCCGACCAGAGCAGAGCCCTCGCGGCAGGAGGCGACGCAGCGGGGGGGCCGCGTGGCAGCACCCCTGCTGTAGCCCTGGCTGCCCCCTTCTCTCTCTCTTCCGCCCGCTCCCTCCCCTTCCCCCCTCCAGCCGGTCCCCCTACACCCGTGCTCTGGCTGCGCCTCAGGTTTTTGTTTTGTTTTTTGCTTTGCCGTTCTGGCCGCCCCGTGTTTTGTCTTGGGGCGGCCAAAAAGCCAGAGCTGCCACTGAGACAGACTAAGGCAGCCTCTGCTTGTGAGTGTTTCCATCCTAGCTATACAGTGAATACCACAATTCTGGTATATATCCCTCTTTATCTCCCTCTCATCCTGGCCTAAATAACCAAATAATTTTTTCCCCTGCAAAGATGATGTCCACCCCAAACTTGTATATTACAGTATGTGAGAGAACCACACACAAATATGACTTGACCTAAAAAAAGCCCCAAAAGCCCACAGTGATCAACAGAACGACAACATTAAATCAGCAATTAAATGCCAAGGCAGTCTCCAGAAGATAAAAGACCAAATGCTTGCCCTAAGTTATGCCCCACAATGCATATGTGGGTGGCAAAATCAGCAAGAGGAGTGTGTGAATGGCCCTATGTTTCACCCCAGCTTAACCTAAACAGGGGGCAGGTCCCTCCCTCCGTGACAGTAAAAGCACTCCTTAGAGTCAGAGGAGCAATTCATGTAACAGATTTAGGGCCTGATTCTGTAGCTTCTTCATGCACACAACAACCTTTGACTTCCCCAAAAGTGGTGTACCCAGTGTGGCTAAAAAATTAGCCTTTATTTATCTTCAAAATACTAGTGTGACTTTTCCATTCTGTTCTCCAGGTGGTTAGATGAACGACATACACAATCTCATTCCATCCCAGCTTTATTCAGACCATCTCCTCTTGAGAGGATTAAAACTAATGTTTCAAACCCTGCATATGCTATTGAACCTGGTCAGACGGAGAGCTCTCTACACATGGGATATACTGCATTAGAAATAAAGAGCAAAATGTTGGCGCTGGAGAAAGCAGATATGTGTATCTACAACCCTTTGTTTGGGTCGGATCTTCAGTATACCAACAGGGTAAGAGTTTTGTAGTATGAACTACATTTTAGTTGTGAAAGGGATTTGATAATCATGTATTGAACTTTAACATAGGTTTTCTCAGTCCAATGCTTGTGGCCAGATTTGATTTTCAAATGTGCGAATTTGAAAATCTGTCCCCTTAATAGCAACAAGTTACAGTAACTCCTCACTTAAAGTCATCACTGTTAACGTTGTTTCATTTCTAATCAATTAGGGAACATGCTCGTTCAAAGTTGCGCAATGCTCCCTTATAACATTGTTTGGCAGCCGCCTGCTTTGTCCACTGCTTGCAGAAAGAGCAGCCCTTTGCAGCTAGCTGGTGGGGGCTTGGAACCAGGGTGGACCGGCAGCCCCCTCATCAGGTCCCCAGCAGCCCCCCTATCAGCTCCCCGCGCCCCTAAGTTCCCTGTGGCAGCCGCCCAACAGGCTATCAATTGCTGGCAGTTCACTGCCATGTGCTGCTCCTGCCCTCTGCCTTGGAGCTGCTCCCCGGAGCCTCCTGCTTGCTGGGGGGGAGGGGGGAGAAGACGGGGCTAATATCAGGGTGTCCCCCTCCGGCCTGCTCCTGCCACCTGCTTACCCCATTTCCATAGAGCACGGGGGAGATACGACAGGGCTCAGGACGGAGGGATCTTGCAGGCAGCAGCTGCTGTCTCAACTTGCTGATCTAAAAAGGCAATGTTCTTAGAGTGGGTCAGCGTACTTAAAGGGGCAATGCACATCTCTCTCTTTAGCAGTTAAGGCATTCCCTAGGAAATATTCTACCCTCTGACTCCACCCACCTCAACCAAGCTTCACAATCATCATTGCTGTGTACGGTATTAAATTGTTTGTTTAAAACTTATACTGTGTATACATATATATATAGCATACTCTTTTGTCTGGTGAAAAAAATTTCTCTGGAACCTAACCAACCACCCCCCTCCATTTACATTAATTCTTATGGGGAAATTGGATTCGCTTAACATCGTTTCGCTTAAAGTCTCCTTTTTCAGGGACATAACTACAATGCTAAGCGAGGAGTTACTGTACTATGTTTACATTGGTTCCACAGAACGTACAAGTAATTCCAATTGGTTTGTTGAAGTCTCAATGAAAAGGTTTTCAGACTTTTTTTTTTTATTTTTTTATTTTTTTTATTTTTTAATATTATGTTGTCTTCCTAGGTTGATAAAGTGGTTATAAATCCATACTTTGGTCTTGGAGCTCCAGACTATTCAAAGATTCAGATTCCAAAACGAGAAAAGTGGCAACGCAGCATGAGCAGTGTCACGGAAGACAAGTACTGTTACACTTATATAATTATGTTTTATATTATTTATTCATATTACAGTAGTGTCTAAGGCCCCATTCAGGGAGCAGGGCCCCATTGCTCTAGGGACTGCACAAAGACTTATATAAAAAGTAGTCCCCAAACTGTTTGCAGCACAACACAACAGATTGGTGAAACAAACAAATGTAAGGTGGAGTGGGGGGGACAGTTGGAGGACGAGGCAACACTAAAATGCATGTTTCTTAGCATGATGAATATTAGTCATGGCTGGCCATCTGTCTACCTAAGTTCTAATTGTATAAACATTGACGCACTTTAGCTGCTTGTGCTTTGTGCACATCATTAGATGCCCATAAGTTGTCATTTTTATATTTCTTTATGTTTGATTGTTGAAATATAAGTGAGTTGCATCTTTTTCATATTTTGCTTTTCATTACTAGAGAGCGCCAATGGGTAGATGATTTCCCTCTTCATCGCAGTGCTTGTGAAGGAGACTCTGAATTACTTAGTCGCCTTCTAGATGACAACTTTTCAGTCAACCAGTTAGACAGTGACCATTGGGCACCTATCCATTATGCGTGCTGGTGAGTATTTTTCTCCAAGTGAATGTATTTCTGGTATTTATGGCTGAAAACCACTAAGCACTTGTGTGGTTTAAAACAGTAATTAAATGCCAGGAAGTCCAAACTCTAGCATTTTAGTTGTCATTTGTTCTTATAGTTAATATAAAAAAAATGTTGAAAGAGAAATTAAACCTCGTGCTTCAAGGTTTAAGCTGATCTCTGACTAAAGGGTTTAGAAGGTGGAGATCTAATGGGACATTGTCCTACGGCAGCCTAATGCTAGTTTTCTTATACCTTCCTCTGAAATATTTGGTGCTGGCCCCATCAGAGAGAGTGTACTGGACTAGATGGACCATGGGTCTGATCCAGAATACCAATTCCTATGTAGCCCAAAATTTAGATTTTATTAAAACAATTACAGACCCTCAGACCAATAGAAATGTGTCAATATTTAATTCAATCTTTAAATTAATCATTCTTCTGCAAATATTACAGTACTGAGAATTTGAAAGTGAAACTGACATATGAACAAATGTGAAACTGACTTCATTGATTTTTGTCTATGCTGAGACAAATGCAGAAAGTTAACCACATAAATGATGCAAAATAAACTGGATTTTTAAAAATTTTTGATTTTAATGTCATGCGTGGGAACCCTTAAATAAAATGTGGTATAGAAGTGAAGAGCATTATTATTAAACAATGGCTTGATTATTCCATTTTGAAAGTACACAGAGAGCAAGAACTTTAAATAACATGTTCTTTTATTTTTGTTATTTCAGTATTTACTTCTGGTTCTATGCAGTGTTTCTACAGCATGTCTTATAGTTGTAACCTGGCCACTATAGATAACATTACATCAGAAGTTTCATTATAACCCTTCTTTTCACATGATCCTTACATTCTGAAAATACATCCTTTGGATAATTATCCTTACGTGTTTTCTTAGCCCAGAGGTAAAATTTTATGGAAAATGAGGAAACATTCTTCAGCTGTTATTTGAATTATTGAAGAGTGAAAGAAATTAAACTTCTTTTAAAGCATTATAAAATATTTTTAGCTCTCAAAAAATTTAAATGGCTCAAATCCACTTCCCACCAAACTACACATGTAAATAGCCTTTACTGAGGAGTAGGTTTATCCAGAAAAGAAGAATTCTGCTCTGCATTCCTGTAGTCTGAACTAAAATTGTTCACAAGACAGCTCAGCATCCTAGAAATATAGGGCTAGAAAGGACCTCAACCCTTCCTGTGCTGAGGCAGGACCCAAGTATACCTAGACCGTCCCTGACTGGTGTCTTGTCTTAAAAATCTCCAATGACAGGGATTCCATGACCTCATTTGGAAGTCTATTGCAGTACTTAACTATCATTATAGTTAGAAAGTTTTTCCTAATATATAATCTAAATTTCCTTTGCTGCAAACTAAATTGACGTCTTTTTGTCCTACCTTCAGTGGTGATGGAGAACAATTGATCACTGTTCTCTTTGTAACATCCCTTAATATGTTTGAAGACGGAGTAGAGCAGAGCAGTTATCTCCCACATCATGCTTCTGGCACTCCTACTAATACATCCCAGAATGATATTTTTCTTTTTTTGGCTCATATTAGATTTGTGATCCACTGTAATCCCCAGATCCTTTTCTGCAATACTACTGCTTAATCAGTTATTCCCCATTTTGTAGTTGTGCATTTGGTATTTCCTTCCTCAGTGTAGTAATTTGCATTTGTCTTCATTAAATTTCATCTTGTTAATTTCAGACCAATTCTCCCATTTATCAAGATCATTTTGAGTTCTAATCTGTCCTCCAAAGTGTTTGCAACCCCCACCCAGCATGGTGTGTGTTCTGCAAATTTTATAAGCATAGTCTCCACTCGATTATTCAAGTAATTTAATGAAAATATTGAATAGTATTGGACCCACGACAGACTCCTACGGGATCCCATTAGAAATATCCTCACAGTTTGAGAGCAAATAATTGATAAGTACTCTTTGAGTACGATTTTTGAGCCAGTTGTACACCCACATTATAGTAATTGCATCCAGACCACATTTCCCTATTCTAAATATGCCATATGTCCTAAAACATTCAGGAATATCTCTGAAAGCATCTGAAATAGGTTTTTAAAAAAAATCTTGTTGTGTTCATTGTTGTGGCCATTCTGCTTTTAATCTCTCTTGTAGGTATGGAAAAGTTGAAGCCACTCGAATGTTGCTGGAGAAAGGGAAATGTAATCCAAACCTACTGAATGGACAACTTAGCTCTCCTCTTCATTTTGCTGCTGGAGGAGGACATGTTGAAATTGTGAAAATTCTTCTAAACCATCTGGAAATTGACAGAGTAAGATACCTTTGTAACTGGAATGATTTTTACCTACAGTTGCAGCACACACTTACAATATCTCTCATATATTATATGTCTCCAGTTCCCAAGGTAAAAACAAATAAATGCAGTTTAGTTCTTAATTGTCTCTTAAATTAAATTTGAAAGGACATACATTTTAAACTCCCAAATTCCAGTTGTACAATTATCATAGGAAACTCCATCTTAAAACTTAATCTGCCCAAACATACAGACTGATTTATATTTGCCCCCTTTGTCAACTGTACTTTAACTGGATTTTACTAGAGATTTTAGTCTAAACTCTCACTATCTTTTGTAAAATTCCTGTTAATTATGAAGAAGTAAATTCCTCAGTCTCTGGGTTTTGCTTGAATTGCACATTTCTATTATTTATCTAGTTAAAAGTCTTTTTTTTATTATTATTATTGCTATCGAATCGATAGGCTCCAATCAGGGCTAGGCTGCATTGTTCTAGGTGCTCTGTAGACACATAGAAAGAGACAGTGCCTGGCCCTATAAGAGCTTATAGTAAAAAAAAAAAAAAAAAAAAAAAAAAAAAAAAAAAAAACAAGAAAAAGATAAAGAGGAGCAGAGCAGGATATGTCCAAGTACAAGCGAAGTGGTCACACTTATAAGAGATGTGTGGTGTTAGTTCCTCTCTTTTCTGCAGCATACAAAGGTTAGAAAGAGGGAAGCAATCAAATTCTGCACCATTTTTGTATACATTTGTTGTATATACATACTGGGTCCAATAACAAATGCACATAGTGTGATGAAAATGTACAGATGGAAAATACATTAAAGGACTGAAGTTATAACCCCATCAAGTGGGGCAGTAGTTTTGGTTGTTAGTTATATTACATTTAATTTACTGATAATAAGTAAGTTGTATATAAAAGGAAGTATTTCTTCACACAATGCAGTCAACCTGTGGAACTCCTTGCCAGAGGATGTTGTGAAGGCCAAGACCATAACAGGGTTCAAAAAAGAACTAAATAAATTCATGGAGGATAGGTCCATCAATGGCTATTAGCCAGGATGGGCAGGAATGGTGTCCCTAGCTTCTGTTTGCCAGAAGCTGGGAATGAGCGACGGGATGGATCACTTGATGATTACCTGTTCTGTTCATTCCCTCTGGGGCACCTGGCACTGTCCACTGTCAGAAAACAGGATACTGGACTAGATGGATCTTTGGTCTGACTCAGTAGAGCCATTCTTCTGTATGGGAACTTCAAACCCCCCTCTCCACCACCAGCACAACCACAGAAGATATGTGACTATGCATTTTACTCTATATGTAGAATATATGTCAGAATGCACAGTAGCACAAAATTAAAATACTAAAATGCTATTTTAAATGGAGTCAAATTGGTGCTTATGTAATAAATGACTGACAGCGCTGACTAGAATAAGATTTAGTGTAAGCAAGTTCTATGCAAGGTTTTTCAAACAACTCTGCCAACACACCTCAGTCTTGGCCTGCAAACACACCTGCTCTTCTTATCCCAGTGATTTCCTGTGGAGAGGCTGCCAGAAACAGATAAAATAAACAGAGAAGTACAATTAATGAAAAGGATTTAAACAATCAAACTTCTGAACTCTATGAACAAGGGAGGTTTTTAATTAACATTATTGAAAATCCCAGATATTTTAGTTATCTTCAAAACTTGTTAACATTTACCTTTCTAGATTGAAAACTATATTTATGCCAGGCTTTCTGTTCATATTTGTAGCACATTACTGATCAACAAGGAAGATCCCCATTGAATGTCTGCGAAGAGAGCAAACAAAATGATTGGGAAGAAACAGCAAAACTGCTGAAGGAAGCCATAAATAAACCTGTATGTGTTTACCTTTTAAACAGTTTAGTAGTCATATTTGAAAGTCTTAGAAAATGTATACAGAGTGGAAAACCAAGACATGTGGTAGGTCCACATATAGCAATGACAGTCTACAGGACACGTACTCTGCATGTATTTAGATTTTTGGTGTGAAATGAACATTTGTCATTTTAAATGTTTGTATCTTGTATCTATGGCTCTACAGCTGTGTGCAAGATTTTAAAATGTAATATTTTGATTTCTGGAAGTATAAAATAGCACAAATTCTACTGCCACTACTGATCATTCTACCACTGTTTGCTTTTGTATGTATACCAGCATTTTATATATTGATACAGTCTGCCGATATGTTGTTTTTAAGCACATTTTCATTTGACTTTCAGTGTTACTGAAGAAGGAACTGATCCCTCTCATTTTGCCTTATAAAGCAGTTGTTCTAAGCTCTGAGCATAAGAGATGTTATTGCCTTCTAATATAATCAAATTAATATAGTAAAACTTTAAGTATTTGGTAATTGAAGTTACTACAGTAGAAGTGGGAGCAAGTGCTATAGTTAAGATTGCAAATGTTTTCGATTCTAACCTCATTTTCAGGCAATCATAATATTCCAAGACATTCACCTTTCTGGCTAAAAGTTTCCAGGCTTGGTCTCTGAATTTTTTTGGGAAAGGCTGAGCAGAGAGGAGATGGGGAAATACACTGCTATTATAATAATTTTTGCAACTTTTTTTTAAACCGCTAAATCATTGAAACAACTGGAGATAAGAAGTTTAAGCTCTCAGTTCAGCTTGGTACTTAAGCACATGAGTAGTCCCATTGACTTAAGTGGGATTATTTATGGTATACGTAAAAGTTAGTCACGTGCTTAAAGCATGGCTGTAGTGAGACTTGTTCTGCACCCACAATCCAATGAAGTTAATGGGAGTTTTGAGTAAAAATTAGTAGTAGTAGTAGTGCCTAAAGATCTCAAGTAGATTGGGGATCACCTTGTGCTAGGAGCTGTACAAACATATAATAAATTTAAGGCCTTTGCCCCCAAAGAGTTTATGGCCTAAAAGATAAGACTTAAAGGATAAGTGAAACAAATTAGAGGGATGGAGGGAGGAAAAGGTAACAATAAGATGTTTTAATATAAACTAGTTGTGTGCATAATTCATAGTCAATCAGTAGTAGTAATCACATAATGCATGTGGCAGGATATACGTAGGCACTTAGTCCCAGATTTTTAAAGGTATTTATGCATTGTTCTGCTCAGCATTGCAACACCTAAATACCTTTAAAATCTGCACCTTAGCTACTATGGTAATGGGCATGGTATAGAAATGTAGAGAGAGACAATGCTATATGGGTCTCAGAGGCCTCACAGATCTGTGAAGAGTGTTCTGATCCAAGATAAATATAAAAGAATTCTGCAAAATTATTTTTCTCAAAATGTAAATGCTTCTAAATTAGATTAAAAATTGATGTTTGTGGAAATGAAAGCAATAGAAGAGTGGGATTTTAACTTATGATTAATTTGTCTCCCATTTTTTAAATGATATTTTTATATATTTTTGCCATAGTATGAAAAGGTACGGATTTATCGAATGGATGGGTCATATCGTTCTGTTGAGTTGAAACATGGAAACAATACTACTGTACAGCAGATAATGGAAGGAATGCGTCTGTCTCAAGAAACACAGCAGTACTTCACTATTTGGATTTGTTCTGAGAACCTTAGTAAGTAGTTATTGTTTTGGATTTTGTTTTTTTACATTTATTTTTGTAAATGTCTTGCTAGAGTAATAAAGGACACAAGCAAGACTGGTACACCAAACAATAATCTTGCCAGCTTTCTTTAGTCATACACATTGTCCTGTCATTTTCTGCATTGCTGAGTCATTCTTGAGACCTTTAAAAAACTTATGATAATTTTGCTCACTGTAGTGCAGAGAGGCAATTGCAAAAAACCTAGACATGACTAGATTGATAAAGAGTTGGCTGTTAGTTAGACGAGACTTTGGAGCTGAGCAGGGTTGAGTTTTGGGGGTTTGCTGGGTTTTTTTTAACACCTAGAACAAAATTTCTTTAAAAACACACTTTTTTCAGTAGCTTAGATTTGGTGCCTGTCATGTATGTTTTTTAAAATAGTGGTTCTCATTGGAAAGAAGGGAAAAGATTGTGCACCATGAAATATCTTACAGTTCTATAATACCATCTGTGAGAAAATCATCTTGAATGCCTTCTAGAACTTTAAACCATTGAGATCAGTGGAGCTGCTGCAGTAGTCTGCCTGGCCACCCTCCACAAAGAGAACTAGATATAGATGCCTGAAGAGACAGGGATTGCTCAAACCACTGAACTTTGGCCTGCTGAACCCAGGGTTGTGAGTTCAATCCTTGAGGGGGCCACTTAAGGGTCTGGGGCAAAAATCAGTACTTGGTCCTGCTAGTGAAGGCAGGGGGCTGGACTAAATGACCTTTCAAGGTCCCTTCCAGCTCTGAGATACGAATATATTATATTATTATTATAACACAGGACTTCTGTGGGAGCTGCTGGATGCCTAGCGCTTTTGACAATCATGTCACTTATTAAGGTGCTTAAGTATGGACTTTGCAGCCTGGTTTTAGGCATCCACTCTTAAAATCTTTGCCTGCAAATATAGGGCTAAATCCTTCAAACCTTGCTCACATAAATGAGCCATACTCATATATGCAACTTATTCAACTTCAGTGGAATTATTCATGAGAGTAATAATTAAAGGACTGGACTTATGTTATCTATGCATATGTTGCATTAATTATTTGAGATCATAAAGAGTTTGTAATTTTTAAAGCATTCTAGTTTAGCCCTGTAAGCCAGTGGGCCATCTCACCATGCATCAAAAGAACTCTCAACTGCCACAGGACTTCAATACTTTTTTTTTTTTTCCAGACACTAAATTTTTTATTTCTCTCAAATAAAACAACTTAACTTAATTTCCAGATGTAAATCATGTCCTTTCCCCTGGCCCGTGGACTCTTGTAGGAGCTATTATTTCCTGCAGCTCTCACTTCTCAGGTCCTCTGCCTGGGTGTTAATTCAAGTCTGTGTGCTCCCTTCTGCAAGGAGGAAAGCTGCCGCAGAGTTGCACTCCTAGAATATCTGCTTGGGAGCTAAGGAGAGCCCGTCTTGATACCTGAAATCATGCTGCCCTTTGCATCCCAGCAGGACTGGCACTTAGTTTCAGTCTTCTATTATATGATCCCTGGACTTTATTCCCATCACTGGGAAGGTGAGCTGAGGCTGGCACAGAGTGCAGCTGAGCCCCATCCCCCTTAAAGGGCTTCCTCACCCTGTGACAGTCCTTAGTACATACTTTATTTCCTGATTCTAGCGTTATGTATTATGAGATACTTTTTATGACTATTTAGTCTGCTTAAATGTGTACTAAGGTAAATTTGATTACCTCAACTTATTTCATATGTATAATAAATTCATGTAGTCAATGTTGCACTAATCTTTTTTAAAAAAATTATACAAGTTCTCAGCTATATTTAGCACAGGAAGCATCCTTATTCCTATTGCTAGCTTTTTCATACAATTTAAGACTCCTCTTGGATTGAAGTCATATGTACAGTATATATCTTTGTAATTCTTTTTCTTTAGCAACATTCATGCCATCTCTTTCCAACCAGATTTCAAAAAGATAGGTAGAAACATGCATAAGCTGTAGTCAGTCATCATTACGCCTACCTGTCAGAAAAGGTTGTAAACAGCATTACTGTGACAAGGTTGCTATGGGGCTCATTTGTAATGCCAATTAAATGTGAGAAACTATCATTATGATTTCAACTGCTTCAGACTGGGTTAGATTCACTGCTTGTGGTAGTGTAAGAAAAAAAGCTGTGCATTAAGAATTCAATACTTTAGTGCTGCTTTCTTCTTTTTATATCTGGAATTTAAAATATGATGAGTGTGTGTTTATAGTTGAAATTGTTTTAAATAATGCTTTTCTTTAGTTTTTCTGTCTGACCATTTTCTCCCAGTTTCACCACTGTTTCTTAACTTCCCTTTATGAACAACCAGTAGAAAACTATATGGGCCCACCAGCAGACATACAAACGCAGAGCTGCAGTCCTTGAGATGAAAGGAGCCTGGCTGAGTGATGTCTTGATGCTTGTCTCCCTTTTAGAGCAGGGCAAATAACTGATTTTATGGTTCTCTGGCATTTCTGAAAAAATGTGGGGAAAGTAGCAGTTTGGATGAAAATTCAAAAAATTTCAGCAAACTGAAACAGTCACTTGTGGGTTGAGCAAAATCTTTAGTTCAACCCAAAACATTGTGTTTCTGGGCATTATTAAAGTGTTAAATTCACAAAATAGGAGAGGAAAAGGAGGTAGTAGTGCCTCCATAATGAGCTTTAGCCCAATGATTAGGGCATTCACCTGGGATGTGAGACACCTGAGTTCAGATCCCCCCCACCTCTGCCTAAAGTGGAGAAGGGAATTGAACTTGGGTCTCCTACACTATAGGAGAGTCCCCTAGCCACTGGGCTATGGGATATTCTAATATGGGTCTCTCAGTCTTTCCTGTTGAAGCTGTTCCACTGTGCATAAATAATTAAATAGTAATTGGAGAAGGAATATGAACTTGGATTTCCCAGATGAGTCCGCTGATCACCAAACTAGAGTCGTTTCGCTCTTCCTCTCTGGCCCAGTGACTGCTTGTTTGTTTAGACCAAGTGGAACAGCTAGTTTCCAAAAATTACAAAAAAAAACCAATCACTCCGCTCTAGTGTGTGTTCCGAGTGTGTGTTCCATCTTATTTTGCCCAAAATACTGAGATGTTTTATTTGCTGTACAGGGAAATATTACTGATTTGTTAAGTTTTTGTTATCAACAAATAATCCTATGAAACATTCATAATTTTCCAAATTAGACTAAGTATTTGAATTTTCAAAAAAAAAAAAGAAGACTCCATGTAATGAACTGTATAGTACAGATTTAAACCAAGATGCTCTGTGAAAATACTTTGAGAAATCAACTTGTTTCTGCTTGCTTATTTAAGCAACTAATGGTCATCTTACGTTCGATAATGAAAATCTAACAAGAAAACTATGACAGGTTATGATGTTTTTAATTGTAGAGGGATTTGAATGTGGGAAGGACAAATCAGAAGTTGCAGCAGTGTGAGAAGATTTTAAGTGGGCAGTAGCTGTGCAGAAGTCAAAGAAGTGAGGGAGAGTTGAGTAGTGGGGAGCTAGAAGACAGGTAAGCAGTAGGGAGATCATGAGGGAAAGAAGGATAGGCAGATGGGTTGCCTGAATGTAGCTGCGGCTGTGTGCTGGTTAGCACAAGGATCTAGATCTGTAGGTCAGCCTCAATAAGAGTAGGGAAGCAGGAAAAACTGCATGGTTACAGCATGTTGGGATCATGATGCTTTACAGACCATAGAAAGGGCGCAGCCTCTATCCTGAAACAATTACAGTCTATAAAATGGCAAAAATGTTTCTAAAACAAACCGAAGATATATTTTCCTGTCAAGACCTGAGTTCTGGACTTTTATTTCTCCTAAAATAACTGCTACAATCACTAGCTAATACAATCATTAAAGCCTAGTAGTTAATGTAGTTCCTTACCCTGAATTAGACATCTGTGATTCCACAGGCACTAGCAGAAGGAACCGATTCAGAAGCAATAAGAGGAAATTATTTTAAGTGTTTTATTTGATGTGGTGTTTTGGCCCAATCCTGCAGTCCTTACCACAGCCTTTTACTTGTAGTTTTAAGGTCCACCCATATGTTTCATTACAAACTTAAATTTTTAAAGTTACTTTTTTTTTTTTTGTTAAAGAATTTCAATTCACTTTTGAGAAGCTGACCATAATTCAAGCATGCATTTACTGAATTATTGGTGTGGCCTCTGCTGTGATAAATTTGTCACCATGTTTGCGACCTTTTATATACGGTAAAAAGAAAACGGTTCTTTGTTTGAGAAAAGCGAATTCTCAGTTCTTACATTTTGGTATAGCATTCGTTTGAGCATCTATGTGCTTGATTCCCCTGTTTATTATTTTAAATGAAAAGTTGTTATTTTCCAGGCCTCCAGCTGAAGCCATATCATAAACCTTTGCAGCATGTTCGTGACTGGCCTGAAATACTCACTGAACTGACAAACTTGGATCCTCAAAGGGAAACCCCACAGCTTTTCCTGAGGAGGGATGTGAGACTTGCTTTGGAGGTTGAAAAAAAGGTCTGCATTAGAAGTGCTAATATCAAATACAGGTGCAGAAACAGAAACCTTTATCAGCCAGGAGTATGTTAATTAGAATGTCAATCCATTAGTCTGTTTTAGAACTTAAATAAATTTTGGGATCCCCTTCCCATCTGACCAATAAGAAAGGGAAAGAAGTTGCAGACTACAGGTTCAGAACCCATGACTTTAGATCATATTTAAACCTGTTAGAAAACATTAGTGGGTCTAAGAGTAACTGTCAGTTAAAGTGATTTGTTCTTCTGCCTGTGTGCATGTAGGGCCTAATCCAACTCCCACTGAAGATTAAGGAAAGAGTCCTGTTGATTTTGATAGGAGTTAGATCAAGCCTGTAATTCCCGTTAATAATTGTGGGACAGGACAATGGTAGAATAGGCCTCTGACTTTTTACAATTCTAAGGTTTATTCTCCTGTTATTTATTGAAATTGCAGAAAATCACTTACATTCCAAACAAATGTATTGTCAATAATAATAAAATAGTACTAAGCGAGCTCCTATAAACAGCAGTTTCTCATCAATGCTATTCCTCCAATAGAATAAAGACTTGTCAGAGTATACTCCTAAGCAATTGAACTTAATCACAAAACAGACAATATTGTTTATGGATTTGGAACCTTTGTTAAGCCAATCAGATTTTCCTCCAGTCCTACCCTCTTTCTAGTACCCTTACTCATTCTGAGTAATTTTCTTCTTACAAATAGTTCATTGATATCTGTGAGATTACTCTCAGAGAAAGGTGGTACTACTTGGCAAGAGTAAGGGTGGTAAAAACTGGTCATAAATAGATAGTATAGAATGAGAAAATAGATTTTTTTGTCAACAGTGTAAAATGTTTTTTGGCTTTTATGGGTTTGATGTGATTTTGATTTGGCGTAGTGTGGTATTCAGTTGTAATTTATGTATGTTAGATCAGTATGAATGTGTAATTCAGAAAATGGAAATACTTGCATATCAATATTTATGAATCATAGCATTTATTCTTCTTCTAGACCAAATAAAATACATATTTCAGTTAAACAAGATCATATCTTTGTCTCCAGTAAAAAGTTGTACTTAGTTTGTAAAAGGAAAATTACATTTAAACATTTTAATCAAAATGTTTAAAATTTATATTTTTAAACAGATTGAGGATCCACTGGCTATTCTTATCCTGTTTGATGAAGCCAGATATAATTTGCTGAAAGGCTTCTATACTTCACCTGATGCCAAACTGATCACACTGGCAAGTCTGCTGCTACAAATAGTCTATGGAAATTATGAGAGTAAGAAACACAAACAAGGTTTCCTAAAGTGAGTGAGTATTTAAACTGAGATTGTTTTGTTTTTAATATGAAATGTTTAATATAAACTGTTTCAACTATTTCCAAATAAACTGCAGGTGTGTTGTATTAACTAGAAATTAAACACTATCATTGACCTCCAGTATGTGGAGTACAGCTTCAGAACTGTGCATATTGGTCTAGCCACTTAATTTCCATATCAATAATGTGAGCTGTGCATCAAATCCACTGTGTCTGGGACTAAAAGTGTATCCCATGTGACTAGTTTGCAAAATTTAAGGGCTAGAGGACTTAGTGTTTTTCAGTGGGTATGTTATAATTTAAAAGAACAAAAATTGTAGTCAATTTTATTAATTGGTGCTAAACAGTATCACATTCTTGTAACCTTGAGCTGTGGTTTTAGTGGGGTGATGAGGCAGCTATTGTATAACCCATTATACAAGAAACTGATTTCCCATTCATATTTACTATGGAGCTTCCGATGTATACATTACCAATGGGGTGAGGGCCTGATCCTGCAAATCCTTATTCATGCGAATAGTGCTACTGAAGTGAATAAGACTACTTGCATGTGTAAGGGTTCCACACAGGAATAAGAGTTTACAGGATTAAGACCTAAGAATACCACCTTTTTGAACAAAATTGTTTAGAATATGCAAAAAAAAGAAACCCATTGCTGTATGCTATCTATACAGATTATGCAAAGAAGTTTGAATACAGGTTTTAGATGTCTTTTAAAAATCGGAAGGCAGATCCTACTGATGAAGATGCCAGAGTTTGTTCCTTGCTAAGTCAAGTGTAAAGTATAATGAGGCAGGCCAAAAAGGAATTTGAAGAGCAACTATCAAAAGACACCAAAAAAACAGCAATTTTTTTTTTTAAGTACATCAGAAACGGGAAGCCTGCTAAATAATCAGGGGGGCGACTGGACGATCAAGGTGCTACAGGAGCACTCAAGGAAAATATACAGCTGTTACGGAGAAGTTAAATGAATTCTTTGCCTCAGTCTTCATTGTAGAGGATGTGAGGGAAATTCCCAAATCTGAGCCATTCTTTTTAGGTGACAAATATGAAGAACTGTCCCAGATTGAGGTGTCAATAGAGGAGGTTTTGGAAGAAATTGATCAATTAAACAGTAATAAATCACCAGGACCAGATGGTATTCACCCAAGAGTTCTGAAGGAATTCAAATATGAAATTGTAGAATTTCTAATTGGTATGTAACCTGTTGCTTAAATAAACCTCTGTACCAACTGGCTGGTGAATAACAAATGTAACACCAATTTTTTTTTTTTTAGGCTCCAGAGGCAATCCTGGCAATTACAGGCCAGTAAGCCTAACTTAAGTACCAGATAAATTGGTTGAAATGATAGTAAAGAATAGAATAGAAATGATAGTAAAGAATAGAGACACTTAGACTCTTACCCAACATATTATGTTCATCTATCTGGCTTTTGTAAAGGGAAATCATGCCTCGCCAATCTATTAGAATTCTTTGAGAGGGTCAACAAACATTTGGACCAATGGATATAGTGTACTTGGACTTTCAGAAAGCCTTTGACAAGGACCCTCACCAATGACTTAAGCAAAGTCAGCTGTTATCAGATAAGAGGGAAGGTCAGCTCATGGATCGGTAACTGGTTAAAATATACGAACCAAAGAGTAAGAATAAAAGGTCAGTTTTCATAGTGGTCAGAGGTAAATAGCAGGGTCCCCAACGATCTGTACTGGGACTAGTGCTGTTCAACATTTTCAGAAATGATCTGGAAAAAGGAGTAAACAGTGAGGTGACAAAGTTTCCAAACAATATAAATGTACTCAAGATGGTTAGTAAAGCTGACTATGAAGAGTTACAACAGGATCTCACAAAACTAGGTGACTGGGCAACAAAATGGCAATAATTAAATAAATGAAAAGTAATGCATAAGGGAAAACATAATCCCAATTTATACATACAAAATGACCGGGTCTAAATTAGCTGTTACTACTCAAGCAAGACATCTTGGAGGCATTGTGGATAGTTCTCTGAAAACATCTGTTCAATGTGCAGCGGCAGTCAAAAAAGCTAACAATGTTAGGAACCATTATTAAGGGATAGATAATAAAACAGAAGATATCATAACATCATTATATAAACCCATGGTATACCTACACCTTGAATATTGCATGCAGTTTTGGTTGCATCTCAAAAAAGATGTATTAGAATTGAAAAATGTACAGAGGGGGCAACAAAAATGATCGTGGTGTGGAACAGCTTCCATATGAGAAGAGACTAAAAAAACTGGGACTGTTCATCTTAGAAAAGAGCCAACTAAGGGGGATATGATAGAGGTCTATAAAATCTTGAATGGTATGGAGAAAGTGAATAAGGAAGTGTTATTTACCCCTTTACATAACACAAGAAGCAGTGGTCACGCAGTGAAATTAATAGGCAGCAGATTTAAAATAAACTAAGGAAGTATTTCTTCACACAACGCATAGTCAACCTGTGGAATTCGTTGCCAGGGGATGTTACAAAGTCCAAAAGTATAACTGTGTTAAAAAAAAGAATTAGATGAGTTCATGGAGGATATGTCCATCAATGGCTATTAGCCAAAATGGTCAGGAATGCTACCTCATGCTCTTGGTGTCCTTAAACCTCTGACTGCCAGAAGTTGGGATTTGATGCCAGGGTATTGATCACTCAATACTTGCCCTGTTCTGTTCATTCCCTCTGAAGCATCTGGCCCTTGCCGTTGTTGGAAGACAGGATACTCTGCTAGGTGGACCATTGGTCTGACCCAGTATGGCCATTCATATGTTCTTGGGTGTGAGGGAAACAGGGAACATTTTTTCTGAATCTTGAGAAAACTCATTTTCACTTTACTTTGTGTTCGCTTTTTATTCTTGCAAGACAGACAGACATGATTTTTGTTTATATTTTATGTTTTGCTGTACTTGATTTAGAACAAGTGCATGTATTTAGCAAAAGATCTGTCCTTTCAAATCTGTAACTTTAATAATGTTCCCTTCCTCAATATTGGTGATTTGATAACAGTTTTTGAAATTTGGGTATCCTGTACTGTCCAAGCTTTCTTTTCATTGTTTTCAGACCATAATATTTGCAGGTGGTGAAAAAACTATTCAGGACAGAAGAACACTACATCTAAACTGATGATATTGCCTGTACTGATTGTGCATAAAAAGAAATTAAGAGCTTTCTTTTGTCAACCAAGTGACGAATGTGTACCAATGGATTTTTGCACCTATACCCTTGATTTCAGGTCATTTGTAACAACTGGAAGTTAATGAGACAAAGGGTATGTCTACACTACGGGATTAATCCAATTTTACAGAATTCGAATTTTGGAAACAGATTGTATAAAGTCGAATGTATGCGGCCACACTAAGCACATTAGTTCGGCAGTGTGCATCCATGTATCGGGCTAGCGTCGATTTCCGGAGCGTTGCACTGTGGGTAGTTATCCCATAGCTATCCCATAGTTCCCGCAGTCTCCCCCACCCATTGGAATTCTGGGTTGAGATCCCAGTGCCTGATGAGGCAAAAAACATTATCGCAGGTGGTTCTGGGTACAGCCTCACCCCTCCCTCCATGAAAGCAACGGCAGCCAACCGTTTCACGCCTTTTTTCCTGGGTGAACACAGCAGACGCCATACCACAGCAAGCATAGAGCCCGCCCAGCTCAAGACAGCAGTCATGAACATTGTAAACACCTCGCGCATTATTGTGCAGTTTATGCTGAACCAGGACCAGAAAAACGAGGCAAGGAGGAGGCGGCGACGTCAGCACGGTGACGAGAGTGATGAGGACATGGACATGGACACAGAATTCTCTCAAACCACAGGTCCTGACGCTTTGGAGATCATGTTGTTGATGGGGCAGGTTCTATCCGTGGAACGCCGATTCTGGGCCCAGGAAACAAGCACAGACTGGTGGGACAATTCCCAGTGGCTGCGAAACTTTCGCATGCGTAAGGGCACTTTCATGGAACTTTGTGACTTGCTTTCCCCTGCCCTGAAGCGCCAGAATACCAGGATGAGAGCAGCCCTCACAGTTGAGAAGCGAGTGGCAATAGCCCTGTGGAAGCTTGCAACGCCAGACAGCTACCGGTCAGTTGGGAATCAATTTGGAGTGGGCAAATCTACTGTGGGGGCTGCAGTCATGCAAGTAGCCAAAGCAATCATTGAGCTGCTGCTATGAAAGGTAGTGACTCTGGGAAATGTGCAGGTCATAATGGATGGCTTTGCTGCAATGGGATTCCCTAACTCTGGTGGGGCAATAGATGGAACCCATATCCCTATCTTGGCACCGGAGCACCAGGGTACCCAGTACATAAACCGCAAGGGTTACTTTTCAATGGTGCTGCAAGCACTGGTGGATCACAGGGAACATTTCACCAACATCAATGTGGGCTGGCCAGGAAGGGTTCATGACGCTCGCATCTTCAGGAACACTACTCTGTTTAAACGGCTGCAGCAAGGGACTTACTTCCCGGACCAGAAAATAACCATTGGGGATGTTGAATGCCTATAGTTATCCTTGGGGACCCAGCCTACCCCTTAATGCCATGGCTCATGAAGCCATACACAAGCAGCCTGGACAGGAGTCAGGAGCTATTCAACTACAGGCTGAGCAACTTCAGAATGGTGGTGGAATGTGCATTTGGCTGTTTAAAAGGTCACTGGCGCACTTTACTGACTCGCTCAGACCTCAGCCAAACCAATATCCCCATTGTTATTGCTGCTTGCTGTGTGTTCCCACAATCTCTGTGAGAGTAAGGGGGAGACATTTATGGCGGGGTGGGAGGCTGAGGCAAATCGCCTGGCTGCTGATTACGCGCAGCCAGGGCGATTAGAAGAACATACCAGGAAGCGCGGCGCATTGGAGAAGCTTTGAAAACCAGTTTCATTACTGGCCAGGCTACCGTGTGAAAGTTCTGTTTGTTTCTCGATGAAAACCCGCCCCCTTTATTGACTCATTCTCTGTAGGCAACCCACCCTCCCCCTTCGATCACAGCTTGCTTTCAAAGGAAATAAAGTCACTATAGTTTAAAAATCATGTATTCTTTATTAATTGATTATAAAAAGAGGGAGAGAACTGACAAGGTAGCCCAGGTGGGGTTTGGGAGGAGGATCGGAGGGAAGGAAAAGGCCACTAAAAAAAGGTTAAAATAATGACAGCCTTTTGCTTGGGCTGTCCACTGGGGTGGAGTGGGAGGGTGCCTGGAGCCTCCCCGCTCCCCCTCCCCCCCGCGTTCTTACACGTCTGGGTGAGGAGGCTATGGAACATGGTGAGGGGAGAGGGGGGTTATACAGGGGCTGTAGCGCCAGTCTGTGATCCTGCTGCCGTTTCTGAAGCTCCACCAGATGCCGGAGCATGTCTGTTTGCTCACGCAGCAGCCCCAGCATTGCATCCTGCCTCCTCTGATGTTCCTGCCGCCACCTCTCATCTCGAGCGTCCCTTCTGTCCTCACGTTGGTCCCTCCTGTCCTCACGTTCACTGGCATCTTTCCTATACTTTGAAACCGTGTCCTTCCACTCATTCAAATGAGCTCTTTCATTGCGGGTGGATTCCATGATTTCCGCGAACATCTCGTCTCGCGTCCTTTTTTTCCGACACCTTATCTGAGAGAGCTTTCGGGACGGAGGAGGGAGGCTTGAAAAATTTGCAACTGCTGGAGGGAGGGAAAAAAGAAGAGAATTTTTTAAAAAGATACATTTTACAGAACAATGCTTATACTCTTTCATAGTGAACAACACTATTCACATTACATAGCACATGTGATTTCTGTGCAAGGTCGCATTTTGCCTCTTAATATTGAGTGCCTGTGGCTTTGCTGCCAGAGATCACAGACGCAGGTCTGGGCAACAGAATTCGGCTTGCATGCGGCCATGGTAAGCCATTGTCTTTCGGCTTCTGCGTCCTCCTTTCCCACATACCAAGCAAAGCCCGCTGAGTGCTGCAGTTTTCCTGTTAACCTTCAGCAGCAGAAAACAAACTAACCCTCCCCCCCATCCAATTCTCTGGGATGATCGCTTTATCCCTCCCCCTACCGTGTGGCTGGTATCAGGGAAGATCCCTGCTAGCCACACGTGAAAAGCTTAGCGCCAAACTCTCCTCTCCCTCCCCCTCGCACCCCCCCCCCCGCCGCGTTTGGCTTACTACAGGGAAGGATTTCTTTTCAGCCACAGGCAAACAGCTCAGTAGGAAGGAAGGGCCACCTCTGTCCCCTTAATTAAATTCCCATATTTCAACCAGATTACCATGAGTGAGATCACTATCCTGAGGATTACACAGCGAGATAAAGAACAGATGTTGCTTGAATGCCAGAAAACACCGGGACCATTCGCTGCCAGGCTTTGTCATGCAATGATACCAGATTACTTGCTAATAGCATGGCGTGGTCAAGTGTCCTACCATGGAGGACGGAATAAGGCTGCACTGCCCAGAAACCTTCTGCAAAGGCTTTTGGAGTACCTCCAGGAGAGCTTCATGGAGATGTCCCTGGAGGATTTCCGCTCCATCCCCAGACACGTTAACAGACTTTTCCAGTAGCTTTACTGGCCGCGAATGCATCCCAAGTCCTATGGGCAAATTAATCATTAAAAAACGCTTGCTTTTAAACCATGTTTTATATTTTAAAAGGTAAACTCACCTGAGGTCCCTTCCATGGGTCATGGTCTTGGGTACTGGCTTGGGAGGGTACTTCAGTCAGGCTGAGAAAAAGATCCTGGCTGTTGGGGAGAACGGAGTGCTGTGTGCTCTCCGCAAGCTCGTCCTCTTCCTCCTCCTCCTCTTCCCTGTCCGCAGAATCCTCAGGTGTGGCTGATGAGATTACCCCCGCCTCGGAATCCACGGTCAGAGGTGGGGTAGTGGTGGCAGCCCCCGCTAGAATTGCATGCAGCTCAGCATAGAAGCGGCATGTCTGCGGCTCTGACCCGGAGCGACCATTTGCCTCCTTTGTTTTCTGATAGGCTTGTCTGAGCTCCTTGACTTTCACGCGGCACTGCTCTGAGTCCCTATTGTGGCCTCTCTCCATCATATCCGTGGAGATTTTTTCAAAAGTTTTGGCATTTCGTCTTTTCGAACAAAGTTCTGCTAGCACTGAATCCTCTCCCCATATAGCGATCAGATCCAGTACCTCCCGTACGGTCCATGCTGGTGCTCTTTTTCGATTATCGGCCTGCATGGTTATCTGTGCTGATGAGCTCTCTGTGGTTACCTGTGCTCTCCTGTGCTGGGCAAACAGGAAATGAAATTCAAATGTTCGTGGGGCTTTTCCTGTCTACCTGGCCAGTGCATCAGAGTTCAGATTGCTGTCCAGAGCGGTCACAATGGTGCACTGTGGGATAGCTCCCGGAGGCCAATACCATTGAATTGCGGCCACACTAACCCTAATTCGAAATGACAATATCGATTTTGGCGCTACTCCACTCATCGGGGAGGAGTACAGAAATCGATTTTAAGAGCCCTTTATTTCGAAATAAATGGCTTCGTTGTGTGGACGGGTGCAGGGTTAATTCGATTTAACGCTGCTAAATTCGAATTAAACTCATAGTGTAGACCAGGCCAGATTCTCAGCTGTGCTGAGTTTACACTTGATGCAACTGAGAAAAATGGGGAGGGAAAAAGCTCAATTTAGAGCTACGAATGGGAACCACTGTACTGGGCTAGGATCAGGCAGAGCATCATGCGCTCCATCCCACTCCTAGAATCCCTCACCCCTGCACCACCCACAGTGCAGGGTAGTTAGAAACAGGCAGTGTAGCGTCAACTACACTGGTTGTACACAAGCTAAGGATTCCACTTGGTCAGTGGGAAATCTTGGCTGCCCCTTTAGGAAAGCTTTTCAGCTGCTGAGATGACAATAGAGCAGCTTGAATTGGGGCTGACAGTCTATTCCAATATTTGATACTTAAAGATATTAGTATTGCCATGCTGGAAGACACTGCCTTGTGTCCAGTACTTTGCTCAGTGATGGAAAACTAGGTAATATTTTGGCTTTTTTCTTTTTAGTGAAGAAAATCTTAAATCCATAGTACCCATCACCAAACTAAAAAGTAAGGCTCCTCACTGGACAAATAGGATACTTCATGAATACAAGGTAAGAACATTAACAGTATCCCCCAGGTCCTGGAAATCCTGTCTTAAAATCTTTAGTTATTTTTCTATTACTGTTCTGCATTATAACAATAGTAATATACAAAGCCAGAAATGTAGGAAGGCTAAAAATTGATAGTGAATCATTCTTCTTACTGATTCAGTAGTCCATTTTTTTTTTATATTCAAGTAAAATATACTGTACCTTGAAACAACATATCTTAGTACTGAGCTGTCTGAACATTTTTTCTGATTATAAAATTAAAAGTTGATTTGTTTGTCAGTAAATTGTGTCACTGAAGTCATAATCTGTTTTTTTACTTTGATGCCAGCCAGCTAACTGTGTTTAAGGGGCACTGTCAATTTAGTTTAGGCATAAAGTATAAGTCAAAAGAGTGTAAGTTTGTGAAACCTAATAGAAATGTTTTCAACGCTTTAAAAAAAAAAAACCGTTCTGAATTTCTGACAAATTGAGACTGTTTGTCATGGGCTCATCTGAACGAGGGCACATCTCATGAAGTGAGTTCCTTTTAATTTTACCAAAGTCAATTGATAGCTAACTCAAGATGGCCATCTGGGCTTTAAATTACACAAAGTAAAACAAACTAGTCTTTTGCTGACTCAATCAAAAGGTGTAGTCAGAGTTAGGTCCCTGATCAGGCCGAGCTTTTGAATTAAGAGAGGGGAGATCATTCCTCCTTTTTTTCCTAGGTTCACCCAGAACTGCACCTTAGAGGAAATGGCCAGTCCTTTTTTCCTTCCCTGATGGGCCCTGATTGGATTCTACCTGCTCCCAGCCCTTCTCACTGCTGGAGGACCAATTCATAGATTCTAGGACTGGAAGGGACCTCGAGAGGTCATCGAGTCCAGTCCCCTGCCCTCATGGCAGGACCAAATACTGTCTTCTAGACCATCCTGGATAGACATTTATCTAACCTACTCTTAAATATCTCCAGAGATGGAGATTCCACAACCTCCCTAGGCAGTTTATTCCAGTGTTTAACCACCCTGACAATTAGGAACTTTTTCCTAATGTCCAACCTAAACCTCCCTTGCTGCAGTTTAAGCCCATTGCTTCTTGTTCTGTCCTTAGAGGCTAAGGTGAACAAATTTTCCCCCTCCTCTTTATGACACCCTTTTAGATACCTGAAAACTGCTATCATGTCCCCTCTCAGTCTTCTCTTTTCCAAACTAAACAAACCCAATTCTTTCAGCCTTCCTTCATAGGTCATTTCTCAAGACCTTTAATCATTCTTGTTGCTCTTCTCTGGACCCTCTCCAATTTCTCCACATCTTTCTTGAAATGCGGTGCCCAGAACTGGACACAATACTCCAGTTGAGGCCTAACCAGCGCAGAGTAGAGCGGAAGAATGACTTCTCGTGTCTTGATCACAACACACCTGTTGTTGCATCCCAGAATCATGTTTATTTTTTTTCTCATTGGTTCCACCAGCAGCTGATCCTGGGTGACCTCTTTGTACACTTTTAGGTCTGGACTCACTGCTCTTTTCCCCAAGAAGGACACTTTCTTCAGATGGGGTGCACGAAAGCTGCAGGGCCTCCCAACAGGGAGCATCAAATGCTTGATACATCCCATCACACTGCTATTAGGCTGTTATTCCAGGTGTGGCATCATTTCAGGATGATTGTCAGAAAAAGCCCTTCAAGAAAACCAGTTCCCACTTTGCCCTATTTGAAGAATGTGCATTGTTAAAACAGTTTCTTTTGTCACTTATTTGCTCTTTTAATTCTAGAGTCTCAGCTCTAGTGAAGGTATAAGTAAAGAGATGCATCACCTGCAACGCATGTTCTTGCAGAATTGCTGGGAAATTCCTACCTATGGAGCTGCTTTTTTCACAGGACAGGTATTCACCAAGGCAAGTTCAAGCAGTCATAAAGTCATCAGAGTCTACGTAGGAGTAAATGTAAAAGGACTGCATCTCCTCAATATGGAAACCAAGGTGAGGGTTTAGCAGTTTTTACTGGCAGTTTACATAGAAGTTAATAGCATGGGGAGTTTACTAAGTGCTGGTGATTTATTTCACATCTGAGCATTGAATTAAAATCTTGTATGCATTTACAATCAATATGTGAAGTTTAAAAACTTCAAAAATATGGAATTTCAGCTTTAAATTCTTGGAAATTGAAATCCTAGTATTATGGCAGATGATTATTTAAAATTCAGTATTGTATATGCTGTACCCTTAACTGCATACCAGAACCTTATTTAGACAAAGTGGGGAAGGTTCACATTATAGTTCAGAAAATATTCTTAACATTTTGTACTTTTCACTGCAGGGTTTGCTCATCAGTCTAAAGTATGGTTGCTTTATGTGGCAGTTAGGAGATGCAGATACTTGTTTTCAAATCCATAGTCTGGAAAACAAAATGAGCTTCATAGTGCATACCAAACAGGTAAGCATTGAAAAAATGTAGTTAAATACTGCAGCTCTATTAGAATTCTAGAGGGAGTCAACAAACATGGTAAGGCTTATTCAGTGGATATAGTGTACTTGGACTTTAAGAAAGCCTTTCACAAAGTCCCTCATCTATGGCTCTTAAGCAAAGTAAGCATTTATGATGTGACTGTGCCTG
Organism: Trachemys scripta elegans; assembly: GCF_013100865.1. NCBI lineage: Eukaryota > Metazoa > Chordata > Testudines > Emydidae > Trachemys > Trachemys scripta. The sequence continues at coordinate 43,747,565 of NC_048299.1, read as the reverse complement.
GTATCAGTCACATCTGAGAATGCCACATTAAGGACAGACTGATTAAAAAAACAGAGCAGTCATGCCCCAAAACTGGTGGTTATTCTAACTTTAGAGTTCACCAAGCCAGTAACAAAAGTGAGTTCCTGTATCTCTACTTGGATTAACAAGAAGCCAAAACACATTTCCCTTAGGTAATCCACCCCCTATCACCTCCCAGACATCTGGTCTTTATGATGAGAGGTTACTGAAAACTAGATTCATCATACGTAACATTTGTCTAATCCAAAAGGATCAGCCACTCCCCCAGGTCAATATATATACTTTAGATCTTGCCAAATACCCGCTTGTAGCCAATCCTTTAGTAATTAAAAAATAAAGGTTTATTAATAAAAAGAAAAAAGGAGAGTTATTAAATGCTTAAAGGAATCATATAAAAGTGCTTTCAAAGTCTATAGATCAAGTTCATAGCAGTGATGGTAAATCTGCTAACTTGTAAAATGTCTGGTGGCTATAGTGGATCACAAACTGAATGACAGTCAACAGTGTGGTGCAGTTGCAAAAAAGGCTAATATCATTTTGGGGTGTATTAACAGGAGTATCATATCTAAGGCAATTGTCCTGCTCTACTTGGCACTCGTGAGGCCTCAGCTGGAGTACTGTGTCCAGTTCTGGGCACCACAGTTTAGGAAAGATGTGGACAAGTTGGAGAGAGTCCAGAGGAGAGCCACAAAAATGATAAAAGGTTTAGAAAACCTGACTTGTGAACAGAGGTTAAAAAAACTGGGCATGTTTAGTCTTGAGAAAAGAAGTTTGAAGGAGGGACCTAATACCAGCGCTTAACACATTTGAAGTCTGTTATAAAGAGGACTGTTATAAATTGTTTTCCATGTCCATTGAAAGTAAGACAAGAATTCATTGGCTTAATCTGCAGCAAGGGAAATTTAGGTTAGATATTAGAAAAAAATTTCTAACTATAAAGACAGTAAACCACTGGAATAGGCTTCCAAGGTTAGGTTTGGAATCCCCATTGTTGGAGGTTTTTAAGAACAGATTGGATAAACACCTGCTAGGGAGGGTCTAGGTTTACTAGGGCCTACCTCAGCACAGAAGGCTGGACTTAATGACTTCTTGAGGCCTCTCCAGCCCTACATTTCTATGATTCTATAAGTATTCATCCATCATGTGTCAGCCCCCCTAAATCATGTTTGAATTAAAAATCATGAGATTATTTTATGATGAGAAATTTGGGTGATTCTTATTTACTTTCTGGTATTTGAGCCTTTAGGGTTCATGTTATCTAACGTTTCTCTGCAACTATGAGGGTTAGAAAAAAATTTAAAATGAAAGTTTTAAACTTAGTATCTCACCTAATCAAATGAATCCAAGAGTTGTGGTTTTAATAAAAATATTAAGTACCATGAGACCCACAATAAAATCACGAGAGCTGGTAATTGCATTAGTAAAAGTAGCAGAGTTTGGGGATAGGTGAAATAAAGAGCTTTGAAAGCAATGTTACAAAGTTACTATGTAGCAATTGATGGAATAAATTAACTCTATGCTATAGTGCTGTTATTGAGTAACGCTTTGACTGGAGTCAGTTTGGGAATACTTGCTTGACCGCATACAGCTATGTTAGAGAATTTTGTGAGGAAATTACATATTTTGGTGTCTTACATGCTTCAGCCCTTTGCATATCTAATATTATGGGGAGGAGAAAAAGGTTGATGCAGTACTTGAAAATAAGTGCCTCTTGAGATACAAGAGAAAGATTGAGGGTTAGGAATAATTACAGTTCTTTTTCTCTCTCATTACCTAAAATGATATATCTATGCTATAAAATAATTTGTTGTTGCAGTCACACCAACCTACTGTGGTATTCAGGCTGGTGCCACTAATCTTGAGAAAACTTATACTCATAATATTAGAAGGTGACTAGAAGTCACACTTGATCCAGAAAAAACAGCTCTTTGCAAAACATAATAGCAATACAAATGTTTCTATGTTAATTTTAAATCCCAGTATAAATTGCTGTTTTTAAAATATTTCTCTGTACTTTGTTTGCAACTCAAACACTGCCCCATTGAGAACCTGAAAGCAAAAAAGACTGAAAGTGAAAAGAACTAAAGTAAAGGTGATTTTCTTTTCACTGAGAGAAATAAAAGACAAACAGCATAAATAGTTGCAAGTGAACTGGATTTCTAAAATTCAATTTTAATCATCTAAAGTGTTAGCAACAGAGGTGAATAAATTTGTTTACTGTATATTTAAGTAGGCTGTGGGGGTTTTATATGACAACTGGAAATCCTTGATGTAACTTTTTCATTTCCCTCCCTATATGTAGGCAGGTCTTGTTGTAAAACTGCTGATGAAATTAAACAGCCAGTTAATGTCTACTGAACGAAATGAATGACAGCGATGGACAGTGATTATGCAACAGTGTTTTGTGATTAAACAGAAGTAATTTTGTTTTAATTAAAATAGAAGCCTTTCATGTGCATGAAAGTTTCTCAGAATGAAATATGTTGTGAAATTTGTATAGATTTTGTACAGAAGCTGCATGGGTTATTTTTTTAAAAAGTATATAACATATCTATTTTTATAAAGAGATTTTCTTCAATATAAGCTATTCTAATTTTTGAGCTAAACCACAAGAAGAAAGATATTGAGATTAAAATGTAAAATAAAGTGTGCTCTTGTTCCTAACAGATTATGGAGGATTCAAAGTGCCTTAACCCAATCCCTAATATAGCTGTTATTAATTTACTTGTGATACTGTAGAATTCAGTGAAACCTGTACAAATAACAACCTTTAATAGGCAACCTGCTCTCTTAAGAGACTTCCAAAGGTATTCCCAGATATATTGAGTAAAATCCTTCTCCACTTCAATTAGAAGGGTCCCGTGAATGATCCTGTCAGTTTCCCTGTGTGTTTTTAATTTGATGTTCAATACATTTTATAGTTAGAACTTGATTTAATTTCAAGTTTAAATTTTTTTTTATGTACCAGTATTATTTTAGAATACTGCCTCAGAACAGCTATCAGGAAATACATTTTTAAATCTTTTCAGGATCAGATTAAATGTTTGTTTTGAAACTAGTGGATAATTACTTTGCAATGCAATACCCTATTTACATAATTACTGCTTATGTAATAATTACTGGATTCCAACAAATTTATATTAAGTTTAATTACTGGATTGCAACAGGTTTGACTGAGTAATACTTTGTGCAGTAGGGACTTGAGTTGTTTCCATTAATTGAGTTTTTGTGGTCATGTTTTACATGACTTTGTTGGGACTCCATAGAGTGGAAGATTTGCAGGATTGGGGATTTACAGTGTAGAGATAGAAACTGGACATCCATAGAGCTGTTTACTAAGGATTCGATTTTGCTCTCATTAGTGTCAGTGGGAGCAGGAGGAGGCTCTAATATGATCTTGTTAATATAATATGATGGAATAATTGTTTTCTTTTCAAATATTATGAAGTCTGGAAACTGTATAATTTTAAAGAGACTTAGGGACAGATTCTGACAGCCTTTGATGCTGTCAGAATGTGCCCTAAACAAGCAAATGTACATTTGCTTAACATGACAGTAATTAAAGTAAAACTGCTACATATTTTAATCTTCCTATTGTATATTAATTAGGTTTATTTTTATGAACAGTATCGTATGAACATTTAAAATCATCAAATGGAGTCTGAAATATATCTTTATACCACAAACTACTATCCTGTTATACTAACCTCTGAACTTTCAAGGGGGTGCTGTAGGGTTTTAACTTCAGCTCTCACTGACTTTAATGAGAATTGTGTGGCTAAAACCATGTGCAGTATTTTGTGGTAAAGTTAAATATTTGCACTTGCCTCTAAGATGAAAGTTAAACAATTCAATGCCAGGCACTGTAGCACTTTGCAGTACTTTCATCTTTGCATTCAAACTTCTCTGAATCCCCAAATCAGTAAATTTTAACAAATTATAAAGTATTCTGTGGGCAATTTTTTAAAATGCATGCAGGAAAAAATCTGTACTATAGAATTTTCTTTAAAGACATACCTAAACTATGTGAGCTTCATTGGCATGCAGTTAATTGTAAATCTTCCTAGATTGATTGTATTGCCTTTTATCAGAAGTGAATAGTACAGCAGATGCTAAATTAATGCACAGCTATCACTTGGCTTTAATATCAGAATATCTTCTTTTATAACAAGCACTTGTTAGAAAACTAGAAGTGTATAATGTTACAAACTGTATATACAAATAAGTGTCATAGTTGCATATTTAACAATAAAATTAATAAACCGTACTGCTATATACTATTTATTATTTCTATCTAATAAGTTGCTTGTTTGCAATTTTGGCCTTTTAAATATCCCAGCCAATATGAAAGATGCATTTTTCTTTCTAAATAAATATTGAGTAACTTAACACAACACATGCTATTTTCAGAGAACTAGATTCTGCTACTATTTCTCGTATTCATAAGTTGTTTGGGAGCCTCCCTCTGGTCATCTGTAATACAGCGTAACTATATAAACAGAATAGCAGTTATATGCTATTTCCTATCATAGAATCATAGGACTGGAAGGGACAGTGAGAAGTCATCTAGTCCAGTCCCCTGCACTCATGGAGGACTAAATATTATCTAGACCATTCCTGACAGGTGTTTGTCTAACCTGCTCTTAAAAATCTCCAATGATGGAGATTCCACAACCTCCCTGAGCAATTTATTCCAGTGCTTAACCACCCTGACAGGAAGTTTTTCCTAATGTCCAACCTAAACCAGCCTTGCTGCAATTTAAGCCCATTGCTTCTTGTCCTATCCTTAGAGGCTAAGGAGAACAATTTTTTTCCTTCCTCCTTGTAACAACTTTTTATGTACTTGAGAACTGTTATCATACCCTCCATCTTCTCTTCTCCAGACTAAACAAACCCAATTTTTTCAATCTTCCCTCATAGGTCATGTTTTCTAGACCTTTAATCATTTTTGTTGCTCTCGTCTAGATTTTTTCCAATTTGTCCACATCTTTCCTGAAATATGGCACCCAGCACTGGACAAAATACTCCAGCTGAGACCTAATCAGCATGGGGTAGAGTGGAAGAATTACTTCTCGTGTCTTGCTTACAGCACTCCTGCTAATACATCCCAGAATGATGTTTGCTTTTTTTTTTTTTTTTTTTTGCAACAGTGTTACACTGTTGGCTCAGATTTAGCTTGTGATCCACTATGACCCCCAGTTCCCTTTGTGCAGTACTCCTTGCTAGGCAGTCATTTTCCATTTTGTATGTGTGCGATGATTGTTCCTTCCTTAGTGGAGTATTTTGCATTTGTCCTTACTGAATTTCATCTATGTACTTCAGACCATTTCTCCAGTTTGTCCAGATCATTTTTAATTTTAATCCTATCCTCCAAAACACTTGCAACCCCTCCCAGCTTGGTATCATCTACAAATGTTATAAGTGTACTCTCTATGCCTTATCTAAATCATTGATGAAGATACTGAACAGAACGGGACCCAGAACTGATCTCTGTGGGACCCCACTCCATCCATGCATGCAGCTAAAACTCTTGTCAAAACTCTCACCATCTTGCATCTCAGTTACTGCAACATCCTTCTCTCTAGCCTTGACAAATGTGTAATCTTGCTTCTCTCATGTCCAGTCAGAATGCTGCTGCAAAGATCACTTTTCTAGCCCATCGCTTTGACCATGTTACCCTTCTCTTTGAATTGTTCCACTGGCTTCCTGTCTGCATCGCATCAAATATAAGCTGTTTGTATTCACTTTTAAGGTCCCTTACAGCGAATCCCCACTCTACCTATCATCTCTCATTCACTGTCAAGCTATCAATGCTTGCCTCTGATCAGATTGCTAGTGTGCAGTGACCATGGCTTATCATGCTGGCCTGTACTGTCTCATTGTTTCCTCATGCTCCCCCTTCTATCTATATCTTATCTGTTGTGTCTCATTTTATACTTAGATTGTAAGCTGTTTCAGGCAAAAAACATCTTTCTGTTCTGTATTTGTACAATACAGAGGAGTCCTGGTCCATGAGTAGGTCTCCTAGGCACTATGGTAATATGTACATATAATAAATAATAATGATATCCAATATCTTTATCAATGATCTGGAAGAAATATATAATTATTGGTAAAGTTTGCAGATGAATCAGATTAGTGGAGAGGTAAATAATGAGAGGTCAGATAGAGAGAGTAATTAATCACATAGTAAACTGGGCTTATTCAAACACCACATATTTTAATACCGTCAAATGCAAGATCATGCATCTCGGAACAAAAAATGATGATTACACTTACAGGATGGGGAATTGTATCCTGGAAAGCAGTGACTGCAAAGGACTCTAGGGGTCATGATGGATAACCAACTGAACATGAATTCCAACTACAATGCTGTGTTACCTGCACAAAATTCTCTGTTACTCACACACTCTAGGGACACCCACCCTTACCCTGTTCCTAGGGCTCAGGGCATAACCTTACACTCTGGGTTTGCGGAGTCTTTTACCAGTTAAAGAGCCTTACACAGTAATATCCTAATTAACCTCTATTTATTAACAATCACCAAAACAGAATGCACACAAAACATACAATGCTCACCACTCCCAATAAGGCAGATGAACTTTTTTTGATGGCCAGTCAGGATCAGGTCAGCTGGGGAACTCCAGCTTCTGCATGGTGTCATTAGCAGAGTGTTGAGGTCTGGTAGCTCTGATCCTGGGGCTGTGTCCTGGAGTTGGTTCCAGAGAACTTCCTTTTGGGCCACAGTTTATATAGTGAAACTTGAGTTCTGCTTAGCTATACCATAACCAATCATTTTACTAAACAACTTTCTAAACAATCCTAACATTTTATAAAACAAATTTTTAACCAATCATACCCCACACCTTAATTGATTTACACCTAGCAAAATTAAAGAACCAGACAGAGACCATACAAGTAAACAATAGAGAAGTAGGGACCATAAAGGCAAAACAATAAACAATAAAGAAGTAGGGATTTCACAACCACAACTTGATAAGTGATTTCTTGCCAGACAGAATGCCATCAAAGAAAGTTTTCTTTAACCATCTTAAGATCTATTTCTTTATCTGGTGGTGATGGATACTATTAGAACAGAATCGCCTTCTTAACAGCCTGATAGTACATTGTTTTAATGTAATTTAGATGGAATGTGACTATGTGACTTTCTGCTTCCTGGCTTATGGCGGCTGCTGCTGCTCCTAACATGGTTTCAGAGAAATGCCTCAGACCATACAATACGGCTACAGGAAAAGGCCTTACCCGTACAGCTGTGGCCAGGAAGACTAATGCAATCCTTGGATATGTAACCACAGAAATGACTAGTAGAAATAAGGTGGTAGTATTACCTCTGCATACAGCATTAGTAAGACTATTATAGGAATGCTGTGGCCAGTTTTTGTATCCACATTTCAAAAAGGATGTAGACAAACTTAAAAGATTCTGAAGAGTTACAAGAATGATTTGAAGTCTGGAAAACATGCCTTACACTGAGAGACTTAAGAAGCTCAAACTATGTACCTTATACAGTCTATAAGTACCTACAGAAAGTAAAGATTTAATGGTAGAAGGCTCTTTATAGTCTAGCAGACAAAGACAATATTCAATACTGGAAGCTGAACCTAAGACAAATTCAGACTGGAAATAAGGTGCAAATTTTTAACAATGAGTAAAATTTGTAACCATTAGAACAATTTACCAAGAGATGTGGTGGATTCTCCATCATTTGAACACTTTGAGTGAAATCCTGGTCTCACTAAAGTTAATGGCAAAATTTCCATTGACTGCAACGTAGTCAAGCCTTCACCCTTGAAATCAAGATTGGATGTCTTTCTGAAAGATAATTTCTGCTTGTGATAGAGCATACAGTAGAACCTCAAAAACACAAACACCACAGTTATGGACTGATCGGTCAACTGGACAACAAATGAAACCAGAAGTAACCAATCAGGCAGGAGGGTCTCTGCCAATTGAAGTCACTAAAACACAGGATTGGGGACTTCAACGGCAGAGTCCAGGGAAGGGTCTTGTGGCCTGCAGCATGCAGGGGGTCAGACCAGATGATCATAATGGTCCCTTCTGACCTTAAAGTCTATGAGTCTATGAGGCAGCAGCAGAGACCCCCCAAAAAATAAAATAAATAAATAGTGAACTGTACCTGTATTGCCTCTTAAGGTGAAGGTGATCAGGAACAGTCAACATGGATTCATCAAGGGCAAGTGATGCTTGACCAACCTGATTGTCTTTTATGATGAGATAACTGGCTCTGTGGATATGGGGAAAGTGGTGGATGTGCTATATCTTGCCTTTAGCAAAGCTTTTGATACGGTCTCCCACCCTATTCTTGCCAGCAAGTTAAAAAAGTATGGATGGGATGAATGTACTATAAGGTGGATAGTTTGTGGGGATCATCGGGTAGTGAACAACGGCTTGATGTCTAGTTGGCAGCCGGTATCAAGCGGAGTGCCCCAGGAGCTGGTCCTGGGATCGGTTTTGTTCAACATCTTTATTAATGATCTGGATGATGGGATTAATTGCACCATCAGCAAGTTTGCAGATGACACTAAACTGGGGGGAGAAGTAGATATGCTGGAGGGTAGGGATAGGGTCCAGAGTGACCTAGACAAATTGGAGGATTGGGCCAAAAGAAATCTGATGAGGTTCAACAAGGACAAGTGCAGAGTCCTGCACTTAGGAAGAATCCCATGCACTGCTACAGGCTGGGGACTGACTGGCTAAGCAGCAGTTCTGCAGAAAAAGACCTGGGGATTACAGTGGATGAGAAGCTGGATATGAGTTAGCAGTGTGCCCTCGTTGCCAAGAAAGCCAACAGCATATTGGGCTGCATTAGTAGCAGCATTGCCAGCAGATCGAGGGAAGTGATTATTCCTCTCTATTCCGCACTGGTGAGGCCACACCTGGAGTACTGCGTCCAGTTTTGATCCCCCCACTACAGAAGAGATGTGGACAAATTGGAGAGATACAGCGGTGGGCAACAAAAATTATTAGGGGACTGGGGCACGATTTACGAGGAGAGGCTGAGGGAACTGGGGTTGTTTAGTCTGCAGAAGAGAAGAGTGAGGGGGGATTTGATAGCAGCCTTCAACTACCTGAAGGGGGAGTTCCAAAGAGGATGGATCTAGGTTGTTCTCAGTGGTGGTCGATGACAGAACAAGGAGCAATGGTCTCAAGTTGCAGTGGAGGTGGTCTAGGTTTGATATTAGGTAAAACTATTTCACTAGGAGGATGGTGAAGCACTGGAATGGGTTACTTAGAGAGGTGGTGGAAACTCCATCCTTAAGAGGTTTTTAAGGCCCGGCTTGACAAAGGCCTGGCTGGGATAATTTAGTTAGGGCGACCAGACAGCAAGTGTGAAAAATTGGGATGGGTGGGGGGTAATAAGAGCCTATATAAGAAAAAGACCCAAAAATCGGGACTGTCCCTATAAAATCGGGACATCTGGTCACCCTAGATTTAGTTGGTGTTGGTCTTGCATTGAGCAGGGGGTTGGAGTAGATGACCTCCTGAGGTCTCTCTCTTCCAACCCTGATTGTCTATGATTCTATGTTTGTGCACAGACAGCCCACAAGGATTTTCTTTGCTAAAAGTGGCTTTGTCCTTGCTCCCTGCTTCATTTCACCTGGGGCTGGCAATACACGGGCCCTTTCGAAAGGTATCTGCTCTCACCCCGCAAAACGGCCAGCGCCGCAGTGTAATTTGAGACATAGATTTCTCCTTTTAGGTGCCCAAAGTCTGCAAAATATCAATAAAAAGTGGCTGGATTTTGCCTCGTGGCGAGTCAATCCCCCTCCCCCCATATACCGCGGCTCATGGCAGAGGGACGCCTTGGAGGCACCCGCCGCCCCCCCGCTTTTGTGCTCGCCTCTACTTGGTTCCCCCCGCCGCGAACCCCAGGCCTGCAGGCTGAAGTTCAGCAGCGCCGCTGTGCGCATGCGCTAAACGCGTCCGCGCAGTACCGTCTTTCGCCTCTCCTGTTGTCATAGTAACCAGACGCCGCGTCTGAGCAGCCGCCGCCGGAGGCGGGTGTGTCCCCGGCTGCGCGCCGCCCACCCCTTCCTCGCCCCTCAGGCCGCGCGCGGCCTGTGCTAGCGGGGCCGAGGCGTCGCCTCTCGTCCGCCTGGTTGGGGGCCGCGCCAGGTGTTGGCGGGGGGGGGGGGGCTGCTGAACGGCCCCACGCGTGGCAGGGGCAGAGCCGTGGCCCGTAGTCCGTGGCGGGGCGGCAAGGGAGCGTTGGGCGCCGCCTGCTGGCGGGGGCGGGACAGGAGGCAGCACTAGGAGCGGTGTGGGATGAAGTGACTTGAAAAGGGAGTTTGTAGGGTAAAGCAGGCGCAGCGCGGACAGGGAGCCAGGTGCTGGAACTAGTGGTGGCCGCCTGGTGTGAAGCGGTCTCCATACATTTGGCTAAATGGGCCTCAGCACCCCCACTATACAAATTGTTCCTACACCCCTGCAAGGAGCACTGTCCGGCTGTGGAAGAGCCGACTTTGTCGTTTTAGCACCCACAGAAAAAAATATTGGGTGCTCAGCCAGGGCCGGCTCCAGGCACCAGCCCAGCAGGCAGGTGCTTGGGGGGCCAAGGGGAAGGGGCGGCACGTCGGCTGTTTGGTGGCAATTTGGCGGCGGGTCCCTCTTGGAGGGAAGCACCTGCCGCCGAATTCCCGCCGAAGAAGAAAGTGTCGTGGTGGAGTTGCCGCTGGAGTGCAAAAAAAAGCGAGTGCGATCGTGGCTTTTTTTTTTTTTTCTTCCCCGCTGCTTGGAGTGGCAAAAACCCTGGAGCCAGTCCTGTGCTCAGCACCACTGGCAGCCTTTATGGTCAGCACCTCTACCCACCCCACCCCCGTGCTGCCCATCTACTGCGATCAGCTGTTCTGCCGCGTGCAGGAGGCGCTGGGAATAGGAGGAAGAGCAGGGTCAGGAAGAGGCGGGAGAGGGGTGGAAAGAGGTGAGGTGGGGGGCGGGAAAAAGTGGGGCAGGGGTAGAGGCTTGGAGGAAGGGATGAAATGGGGGCAGGCCTGGGGCACAGCAGGGGTTAAGCACCCCCCAGGATCTGAATAAGTTGGTGCCAATGGCCTCTCCCCTGGTAACTCAGTGCTAGACCCAACAAAGCCTTTGGATAGTTAATTTGGGAAACAAGCCTGTGCTGGCCTCCACCAAATTTACTAGATGACCAAGTAGACTCCCTGGATGTCCAATTTGTGTGACTCAATGGGATCATAACCTGTGGAATGAGGGTGGCACCAGGCCCTCACGAGAATATTGTACTTCTGTGTGCTCATGAAAGCTTAGTGTAAAGCACTAAATACAGGAATAAATCAGCCCTTTCCAAAACTATACCCCATTTATCATAAAAATGTAAATCAAGTAAGATATTAACTAGAGAACTGTGATTCATCTAGCAGCTGCTCTTATGGGAGTTTTGACTTCATTAGGAGAATAGGACCAGACTAATTTTAAAACCAATTTATTGTCAGGAGTAATGAGTTATATCTAAATGTTCTCAGAGCTAGATTCACAAAGGGACTTAGGTATTGTGATGCAACGCCTTACTATTAGGTGCCTAGGAAATCACAGGAACAACATTGCGATACACAAAGCCTGAGTTAGGCACAAAGACTCCTATACAGTGAATGGGGAGAGAATGCACTTTAGACAGCAATCCACAATAGGGTGATCAGATGTCCCGATTAGGGACGGTCCTGATATTTGGGACTTTTTCTTATATAGACTCCTATTACCCCCTCATCCCGTGTCCTGATTTTTCACACTTGCTGTCTGGTCACCCTAATCCACAACTAGGTTGGGCATCCCCTAAACTAGCCAATGGGAGATGCTGACAATAGGTGTGTGTCCTTCACTTCTCTCCTCTTATTCAGTTATGCACCTAAATCGAAGGTGCCTATCTCTGCTAGTGATCCACAAATAGGAACCCTTCTCCTACAGTCTGGTGGCTTAGGCACCTAAATAGATTCTTGTGAGAATTAGTTAGGTTTCTGCCTTGCTCTACACACAGAGGAGGTGGAAGTGCTGACCTGATGACTTTTAATCCAGTGGTTAGAGCACCCACCTGGGATGTGGCAGAAACAATTCAGTTGCCCCCTCTAACTGGGAGGATCGGGGGAGGGGAAGGAATTTGAACAGAGGTCTACTAGGAGAATGCTCTAACTATTGAGCTATGGGGTATTCTAACACAGGGCTCCCTTAGTCTCTTCTGTTGAAGCTTTTCCACTGTGAATAAGGTGAGAGTGAGAATGATTTTGTAGCCTGGTGATTAGGGCACCTGCCTGATGAGTGGGAGAGCCCGTGTCCAGTCCCCTTTCTGAAATGAATGCTTTTCCCCCACCCCAGGTTTGTGACTCACTCTAGGGCTTTGGCAGGAAGTAGGCATCTGAATGATTATAGTGAGGCAGCATTATGCATACTCAGAGGCAGAAATGTAGGCACCTACGGAACCTTTTACTCTAAAAAGTTAGACACTGAGTGAGTTTAAGTGCCTACAGCATTTGGTAGGAATTTTGTGAATTTTAGTGGAGCCTAAAACTGAGATTTAGGAATCTATACCCCACACTTAAGTGCCTAAGTCTGGGGTCTAAGAGCCTCAGTACCTTTGTAAATCCCACCCTCAGTTATTTGAAGATCACTTTATGTGATGTATTCGTATGCATCCATATAGATATATCAAGATATTTTTGATTGGAGCTTTTCTTGTAAACATTTTGGCCAAGATTTTAAAAAACAGCAGCTTAATTTATATTTAGACACCTTAATAAGTTTACAGGACCTGTTGGATGCACAGTATTTTTTAAATCAGGCCACTTGAGTGCTTAAATATGGATTAAGGAGCCTAAAATTATCCTCCTATTTTTAAAAAAAAATGGCCTTTTTTACTTTTCATATTATTTGTTAATCTGAATGTGTTAATCTAATTATTTTATAAAAACAAAGGGAAATCTCAATTCCCTTTCAACTTAATCCCAGGATTTGGTGACATCATGAAAACCCCCAGAACAAATGTAGAGTTGTTTGTGATGCTGTGTTTTTCTGTTATTCTAGTCAAGAAAATCTAGATGACAAAGGACTATACTAAAGAAATAATGAATATCAGAATTAAAGCCAAATCCGGTTTTCAGTAAACAGCCCAAGTAAATGGATGGGTGCATATTTACATTAAAAAATCAAGACTATTATAAAATTCTGTTATAATCACTAGTTCAATCCCCTAATTTTAAACGTGTTGCTTCATATGGTATCCACACTTACAATTTTTCAGTTTCTGAAGAGATAACAGGAAAGGAATCAAAGATCCATTCATCCCACAATGTCTGAAAATTTATCAACAAGCAGGAAGGAAAAGAATGAAGATGAAGTCGCGGCTGGCCCAAATACTGAAGGACTGAACAAAAGCCCTCAAGAGGTTTCTGAAAGTGATGCTAGGAAAGACTCATTACAATCAATAGAGAATCTTGACATGGCTAGAAAATCATCAGCAAGGTCTCTTGAAAAAAAAGATGAACTCATAGTTGGCCTAAATACTGAAGGACTGAATGAAATTCCACATGAAGTTACTGAAGCAGATGCCAGTAAAGACATCTTACAATCATTTGAGAGTTTTCAGATTATTGAAGGATTATCAACAAGTATGTCAAATGAAAAAGAAGATGATGAAAACATAGCTGATTGTAGTGATGATGTAATGATGGAACTCCCCCAAGAAGTTTTTGAAACAGATACCAAAAGAGACAAAATACAATCAGCGGAAAACTTTGAAATAGCTGAAGTATTCTCAACAAGTGTATTACCTGAAAAAAAGAGTGATGAATTCCCAGCTGATCTGAATGCTGAGGGGATGATGGAAATCCCTCAGAAGATCTCTGAAAGAGATGTGGAAAAAGACACATTACACTCACTAGAAAATCTTGAAGTGTTTCAAAAATTATCAACAAGTGTGTTACAGGAAACAGGGGATGATGAAATCACAACTGATCTAAATGCTGAAGAACTAAACCAAATCCCTCAAGAAGTTGTTGAAGGAGATGCTAAAAGAGATCAATTACAATCAGAAGAGAATCCTGAAATAGCTGAAAAGGTATCAACACATATATTGCATGAGGTAAAACATGGGGAATTTATGGTTAAACTAAATGCTAAAGGACTAAGGGAAATCCCTCAAGTAGTTTTTGAAATACAAACTTTAAAATATTTGCATTTAAACAACAATGAAATCAAAACTTTACATAAAAATCTAGGTAATCTGACAAACCTGGAAATACTATCCGTTGAAGGAAATGGATTGATAGCATTGCCCACTGAAATTTCCCTACTTCACAAACTGAGAGTTTTGAACATCAGTCACAACCAGTTATCATGTCTCCCTAAAGAGTTATCAAAGCTTGGAAATATTAAGCAACTTTTTGTAAGTCACAATAACATTGAAGAATTCCCAGCTGCCTTGGAAGGCCTTGAAACCTTGGAAATTTTAGATCTTGCTGTAAATAATTTAAAAACACTGCCAGAAAACATGGTTAGCATGAAAAATTTGAATGTACTCAACCTTGATTCCAATCAGATCTTAATATTCCCAAAGGTCCTCTGCTACCTTCCAAATCTAATCAAACTCAGCATTTCGGGGAACCTGATTCAGAGTTTACCTAAGGACATTAAAGAGCTCAGGAGATTACAAGCACTTTCAATGAATCACAACAAACTTATATTTCTGCCTGTGCAGCTTTTTCAACTGGCAAAACTACAAAAACTCAGGCTGGATGATAACAAGTTGGAAGTTCTTTCAGACAAAGTTGAGAATTTGCAAGAACTTAGAGTTCTTAGTCTTGCCAACAATTTATTCAGAAACATTTCAGAGAATCTTTGCAATTGTACAATGCTGGAACGTCTTATTCTTCATGGCAATCAGCTAACACAACTTCCTAATAGGATGCACAGACTTAAACGTTTAAGAGAACTTTGCATAAGTAGAAATCAAATGGATAACCTAGATGAACAGATATCACGTATTAAAGACCTCTCCATTATAGAAGCTTCTGGAAATGCATTAACGTGCATTCCTGTTGAAATAAAAAATTGCATGCAGATAATTAAAGTCGACTTGAGCTATAACAAACTTTCTCAGTTTCCAGTTGGATTGTGTGCACTGGTTGCTCTTAAAATCTTAAACCTCAGTGGAAACTATATTTCAGAAATAATAACTGAAATTTCTTTTATTGAAAATTTGGAGCACCTAGAATTAAATAGAAACAAACTGTCCTCTTTTTCTGAACACTTGTGCAGACTTACAAAACTAATTTACTTAGATTTAAGTGAAAATGAAATAAATAGCATTCCAAAAGAGGTATCTAATATGAAGTATCTCCAGGTACTTCTTTTATACCACAACAAATTTGTCTCATTTCCCAGGAAACTGTGTGCTTTAAATAGTTTACAGACACTTGATCTTTCAGAGAATCAAATACAGTGCATTCCCTCAGATATTTGTAATCTGCAAGTGATCAAAGATTTAAATTTGTCCAATAGCCAGTTAGTATCTTTTCCAACTGAAATATGTCATCTTTCATCACTGGAGAAACTCAAGTTGTGCCAAATAAACGGTTTGAAGGTAAGAGAACATTGTTTTCTTTAGGCAAAAAAAAAAAAGACATACAAATTGCTGTACTGAAAAATTATTAATAGTAGAATTTCTTCTAAGGGTTTTTGTAATGCACCTACAGTTAGCAAAGAATGGTAACAGTTTGTAAAGGGGCTAAAATGTAATATAAATGTAATTGGCTACTGACTGAAAATATCTTTTGTAACATTTTGGTTATGAATTGATTAAAATATTCTCAGTAATGTAGGTCTGATTCTGACCTCACATTTATGTAACTCGGGAATCTCTCAGTTTGTCATTTTGATAAAAACTGAATCAGGTTGATCAGCAATAATCTAAGTATATTCTATTCCAGTTGCACCTGCAGTGTGGACTCAGGGGCCTCCTATTCTGATGAATATTGACAAGCAAAATGACCAATCAGAATTATGCAAATAATCCCACTTCTAGGAATCTTCTGTGTGAAAGAAATAAAACCTTACAATTTCAATTCTGTGTGTTGAAACAGGATTTAGACAACCACAATATTTATCACTGCAGTCTCACTCATTTCAGCACAGATGGTTACACAGGATATTTTACTTATAATAGAGAAAATTGCCTCAGACTTCTAAAGTTTAATTTTCTGGACTGCTTGTTTCTTTTGTGCTAAGGAGCAGAACTAAGAAATTCTCCACTAAAAAAATCTGTCTACCTCCTCTTCAGACTAAAATAGCAGATGAGTGGTTGTCATGGAGAGAAGTTAGCATTGTGACACTCTACCACCAATGGAAATTGAAGCTAACACTGTTATTGTTTCTGAAGCAAGCCCTTCCTTCTCATAACCCAGCACTTATAAATTTAAAGTGTAAGGACAAACAATCCTTTGCCGAAAAACTGCTGGAGCTCACTCATAAAAGAATATTGGCTATTTTAATCTCTCTTGTCACCAAAACTTGCTGAATCGGTATTTCAACATCTGGTTTCTTACAGGGCTCTCCTTTTTTTTGTATATATGTATATATGACTTCTATAAGGGTACTACATCCTTCACTTGCAGGGAATAGACTTGGTGATCTAACATATCTGTTCCATCTCCAATTAGTATGGTAATCCTATTCACTGTACTTTACTGAGAGCAATTATCCCTGCCAGAGAAAAAAAGAAAAAGAAAACTCATTCCATTTTACTGGAAAAGCATAGAAGAGAATAAATATTTCTTTTCATTCTGACTACAAAACAAAGGAGAGAAAATGTGATTGTTCTTCAGTTTCTTGAAAGAGGGCAAAATCACTTCTTTAGTTACATTTATTAATCAAATAATTAATCAAAAGATTCCCCTCCCCAAGTTCCAACAATGCAGACACTATCCCATAGTACAATTATTATCAGCATTGATAGAAACACTATTTTATTTTATCTAGAGAAAATTCTTCTGCCAAGTCTATGCCTATCACCAGGGCCGGCTCCACGCACCAGCAAATGAAGCTGGTACTTGGGGCGGCCAATGGGAAGGGGCGGCACGTCCGGGTCTTCGGTGGCGGGTGCCTCTCGGAGCGAAGGACCCACCACCGAATTTCCACTGAGGACTGAAGTGGCGCGGTAGAGCAGCTGCCGCCGAAGTGCGGCAAAAAAGCCTGAGCCGGCCCTGCCTATCACCAAAATTCTTATTGGAAAACAAATCATTATCCATCAGAATGGAAGACTATGAGTTTTTATTGGTGGAACTGAGTTACAGAACATCATTTTATAAGTAGGAAAAATTACCTTTTCAGCTTTTTATGCAAGAAAATACTGTCATTTCCTAAATAAATGAGTAAATGTAGCAATTATTTTATCTGTTACCCAGTTAACTAAACTTCCAGAGGAGCTGTCTAAACTGACTTGCCTCAGAGAACTGGATATATCTCACAATGCATTAAAGGAAATTCCAGAAGGCATAGGGGAACTGAAACACTTGGTCAGCTTAACTGCAAATAATAATTACATTAGTCAGCTTCCCAAATCTGTTACATCATTGAGTGATCTACAACAACTTAATCTGAGTGGTACGTATCAGGTGCCCCATCCATTATTGAATGCAAGCATAAAAATATTGAGCCAGTGGAGTCTATAAATATATGAATTAAGCAAACAGGTTGAGGGAGAGAGGAAAATACAACTTCCCATTTTTCATGTATGCTGCGGTGTCTTTGGTGTCTTCATACTATAGAACCTCTCTCAAGTTTAGCATCACCTAGCATGTCTGTTGCAGGGACCTAACTGTGGAATTGCACACATGATCTGATTTTACTATCATATGAATGTGAGACTATTAAAGGCATGAGACGTGAGATGGCAGATATTAAGGATTAATAGTTATTCTAGGTGGCTTCCAGTCAGTTACAGAGTTGATTGTTGTTTTTGTGGTGGGAGGAATTCCTATTATTTTGTGGATAATATTACTTGGTTCCAAACTGAGCTATCTGCCTTTACACTCACAGTATAGTATCTTGTGGGGACAAACATTTACTTGAGATTCAACTGTTCTTGCTCACCGAGACCTGTATCCACAAGGCACTTAGCCCTCAGGCTTAGGGGCTTAAATCACATTTATAGGCACCATTGCGATCCACCAGGCTCCTGTTTGGCTGCCACTTAACCTCATTGGCGTATAAGTTTTTGCAATAAAAGTTTCCTAGGGGTCTATGTTTCTGCCTCTGGGCATACATATTCCTGCCCCATTTTAGGCATCTGGAACACCTATCTGTCATCTAAGCCCCCAGGGCAATCCATGACTTGGGAAGATAGGCTATCCCCTGCCTAAGTCATGTGCAGGGCCTTAGGACTATCAGAGCTAAAGTCTATTAATAGGACCTATTCTTGGTTGTTTGGGAAGCATTGGTTCTGTTGTTGGTAGAGAGTCTCAGCATCTCCCTTGGGGGCAAGTGCTAGTAGATGCTATTTTAAGGTCTCATCTCAAGAAATCACCTTTTGATGTTGACAGTCTCACTAACTATTGACCTGCCCACAGTCTTCCCTTCATAGAAACATTGACTGAAATGGTAATGTAGCAATGATGGTGGTCACTGGAGTCCTCAGATTTCCTTGTCTCCAGTCAATCGAGTTCTAAGCTTGGGTCTGAGACAGAAACTCTGATGCTGGTGATCTCCTAATAGTAGATGAGGAGTGTCCATCCTGAATCTTTTAGATCTACCTGCTGCCTTTGATACGATTGCCAAGAGGTGTTGTTGACACAACTCTAGTTTCTAGCAAGATTATATATATTAACTCTTAAGTGTTTCTGCTTTTTTTTTTTTTTTTTTTTTTTAAGAGGACCCCGAGGGTAGTTTGGGACAAATTGCTTATTTGCTTCCAGGTTGGTCTCATGTGTGGTACAACAGGATTTACTCTGTCATCCCTCCTATACAACTTGTATTTCAGGTCATTATTAGGGTTATTTAGGAGACATGGTCTACACTGGTTTCAGAATACTGATGATACCCAGCTCTACATCTTCATCATTTCTGAGCCTCAAACAGTTTCTGTATCGTTTGGATGAGGATAATTCCGGACAAAATTGAAGTAATTGTCAATAGGTTATGGGGAAGCAAAGAAAAGAAGTACTTTAGTGTTGCTATTTATAACAGAGTTTCACAATATGGTGCTTGCTCAGTTAACAGCTGTGGACAAAATCAGCTCTTTCCATTTGCACCTGGTGAGATGACTGTGACCATCTAATTTGGTTTTGGGCTTTCACTAAAGTTTTCCATACGTTTGTCACCTAAAGACCAGGCTACTGTAATGTGCTCTGTGGTACATATTAAGACAATGGGGAAGCTGAAGCTAATGAAGATTGGCTGCACAAATGTAAGTAGAATTTAATCCCATGAATAAGTTGCACCTATGCCATGTATTAGACATCTGTTGGTTTCTGAATGGGTGTTCCTTTTAATTTATAAAGTAGGGCTGTCGATTAATCAGTTAACTCACGCGATTAACTCAAAAAATTAATTGCAATTAAAAAATGAATCATGATTAATCACAGTTTTAATTGCACTGTTAAACAATAGAATACCAATTGAAATCTATTAAATATTTTGGATGTTTTTCTACATTTTCATATATATTGTATTCTGTGTTATAATTGAAATCAAAGTATATTTTTATTACAAATATTTGCACTGTAAAATTGATAAAAGAAATAGTATTTTTCAATTCACCTCATACAAGTATTTTAGTGCAATCTTTTTGTCCTGAAAGTATAACTTACAAACGCAGATTTTTTTTGTTACATAACTGCACTCAAAAAACAATGTAAAACTTCAGAGCCTACAAGTCCACTCAGTCCTACTTCTTGTTCAGCCAATCGCTAAGACAAACAAGTTTGTTTACATTTACGGGAGATAATGCTGCACTTTTCTTATTTACAATGTCACCAGAAAGTGAGAACAGGCATTTGCATGGCACTTTTGTAGGCAGCATTGCAAGGTATTTATGTTAAAAGGTTTTAATGCTGGTTAAAAAATAAATTGCGTTAATTAAATTTGTGACTGAACTCCTTGGGGAAGAATTGTATGTCTCCTGCTCTGTTTCACCTGCATTCTGCCATATATTTTGTGTTATAGCAGTCTCGGATGATGACTCAGCACACGTTGTTCCTTTTTAAGAACACTTTCACTGCAGATTTGACAAAACACAACGAAGATACCAATGTGAGATTTCTAAAGATAACTACAGTACTTGACCCAAGGTTTAAGAATCTGAAGTGCCATCCAAAATCTGAGAGGGACAAAGTGTGGAGCATGCTTTCAGAAGTCTTAAAAGAGCAACAATCTGATGCGGAAACTACAGAAGCTGAACCACCAAAAAAGAAAATCAACCTTCTGCTGGTGGCATCTGACTCAGATTATGAAAATGAATATGGGTCAGTCCGCTCTGCTTTGGATCATTATCGAGCAGAACCCGTCATCAGCATAGATGCATATCTTCTGGAATGGTGGTTGAAGCATGAAGGGACATATGAATCTTTAGTGCATCTGGCACGTAAATATCTTGCAACCCCGGCTACAACAGTGCCATGCGAACGACTGTTCTCACTTTCAGGTGACATTGTAAACAAGAAGCGGGCAGCATTATCTCCAGCAAATTGTAACCAAACTTGTTTGTTTGAGCGATTGGCTGAAGTAGGACTGAGCAGACTTGTAGGCGCTAAAGTTTTACGTTTTATTTTTGAACGCAGTTTTTTTGTACATAATTCTACATTTGTAAGTTCAACTTTCACAATAAAGAGATTGCACTAGAGTTCTTGTATTAGGTGAATTGAAAAATACAATTTGTTTTGTTTTTTACAGTGTAAATATTTGTAATAAAAAATAAATAGAAAGTGAGTACGGTACACTTTGTATTCTGTGTTGTAATTGAAATCAATGTATTTGAAAATGTAGAAAACATCCAAAAATATTTAAATAAATTGTATTATTAACAGTGCGATTAATCACAATTATTTTTTTTAAACACACGATTAATTTTAATTGCTTGACAGCTCTACTTATTTTCAAATTGTATTTTTAATTATATCTATAAAATAACTTAAAATTTGTACGAAATTAAATGTGGTTCCAAGTGTGATACTAATAGAAATGATGGAGTCAAATATTATTGAGTCAGGTACATGATTGTGATTGGTAAACATAAATGTCAAAATAATTAGAAAAATAAAATCACATTCTTAATAAAAGAAAGATTAATCACCTATGTTAGAATTAAGTAAATATGTTTTTAGTGGAGTGAAAAACAGTTGACTAAAATAGAATAGATAATGGCAGTAACACAGAGCGTGTCAGAGAAAGTAAGAAGATTTTATTATATTTATTTATCGCAACTAATGTACACAGTATCAAGCTTGTGTTTGTGATAGCTGTGTTAAGACTCCAAAACTGATACCTCAAGGCTTGGGATTGGGAAAATCTTGCTGTATTATCTCCTGATTGTTCTAAATTTACATATAAACTTAAAAAACTTAAATTGGTGTTTATATATTTTTTTCTTTCTTTACATACTAATTAAATACAGTGCTTCTCTCAGCTAATTTCTAAGTCGTTATCTGCACAAAAACTCACATTTTCAGGTGCCTAAGTAGTCCCTGGAATTACAGTTAAAGTTGCCCCCACCCAAATCTGAAATGGCACCCCTGCTTCTCCCTGCCTAGTTCACATCCCCAGCGTGCGGCTGCCTGCTGCAGCTGCACATGCTCGGGACAAGGCTGACAGCACTTAGGTTTGCAAACTGGCTGAGGCCCAGGAGTTGCACAGACCCAGCATCCATCCCCCTTCCAGCCCACTGCCTCCTCCAGGTGCCACTAAGGATGGAGGACAGAGCACAAGGAGTCTGGGTAATGCTTCCTACAGTACCTGTGCTCATTTAACCCTCTCTTGCTCCCTAGCACTGAGGGCCCATGCTCCAGATTGACAACAATGTGATTTTTTGTATTATGACTGAGTTCTTCAAATCTTCCAAATATCTACTTTGCCATGTGCAAATGGCGAATTTTAAAATATAATACAGTATATTCTCTGATTTAAAGTAATTAGCTATTCGTATTAGCTAACCAGTATTTTTTCCAGATGCTTGCATTTATTATTATTAATTATTATTATTGTTATTAGTATTATTATGTATTGGCTTAGTTTTTTTTCTATTGATTTTCTGTGAATAAATGTTGCACCAGTGAGCTGCCATAGATGAAGTTTAAAACCATCTGTCTGTATATATTTTTATTCTCCTTTTGAGGATAACAGTTAACACACACATTTAAGTGCATATTGTTAAAAAAATAAGCTCGCAAATACCTTTTAACGAGGTATTTATGTGCCTGATATGGTAAACATTCGCATGCCCCTTCATGCTCAGTCTCTTCTGTTGAAGCGGTTCTGCTGTAGATAAATTACAGACAGGGCCGGCTCCAGGATTTTTGCCGCCCAATTCAGAATTTCTCTCTCTTTCGTTACTCTGATCATGTTAATCTTCTCTTCAAGTCTTTTCGCTGGCATTCCCTACCCTTCTGCACTGAGTTCAAGTTTCTTCTCACCCTCAAGGCCCTGCTCAACTTCTCTCCTATTTACTTTTCTGCTTTCATTATTGTTCCCCTCTATTCCTCATTTTCCAAGCCTCCTATCTCTTTCTCTGCTCTTCCTGATTCCTTTGTATTATTCACTCTTGTCTTCACTCCTCTTCTTCCATTGGAGTAGTCTCCTTTTTCTTGTGCCTCTACTAATTGGATCTCCATCTCTTCCTTCAATGTCTCCTGAAGACACACTTCCTCCATAAGTTCTAACAATGACTTCTGTAAGATTCCAACTCTATTGCAAACTTTTACAAGCACCTGATCTATTATTTGTGTCTGGACCTTTCTACTTTATACCTGCATTATGAACTTGATCCAAAGCCTATTAAAGTCAATGGAAAGATTCCCTATATTGCAAAGATCTTGAGGCAGGGACTCTGCATGGCTGAACTTATTATCAGAATTAACAAATAATTTTAAAGGAATTTCATTGCTTTGTTACTCATGTACTGAAATTCTTTAGATTAATAGAATACAAATATAATTAACTATTTGTATTTTGTCAGGAAATCAGTTAATATGTTTGCCGAGTGGGCTCCAACATCTTCAGTCACTGAAGGATATAAATTTTGATGGAAATCCTCTGATCAGACCTCCACAGGAAGTCTGTAAAGGAAAGCAACTATATACCATTGTATGCTACCTGGAGAGTGCTGATGAAAGAGATGGTATGTTAAGAACAAGTATATTATAATGCAGTATCCTGGAAAACATGCTGTTTAAGTGTTAAAGACAGCCTACTGTAGCAAGTATCAGAGGGGTAGCCGTGTTAGTCTGAATCTGTAAAAAGCAACAGAGGGTCCTGTGGCACCTTTGAGACTAACAGAAGTACTGGGAGCTTAAGCTTTCGTGGGTAAGAACCTCACTTCTTCAGATGCAAGTAATGGAAATCTCCAGAGGCAGGTATATATATTTCCTACCTGCCACATGGGGGCCACAACAGGGGTACCCCTAACTCACCCAGCAATATCGTCAATTTATCCAGCTACACACTCAACCCAGCAGAAGAGTCTGTCCTATCTCGGGGACTTTCCTTTTGCCCCAGCACCCCCACGAACATGATACAGTTCTGTGGTGATCTGGAAGCCTACTTTCGCCGCCTCCGACTCAAAGAATACTTTCATGATAACACTGAACAGCGCACTGATACACAGATACCCTCCCACCAACAACACAGGAAGAAGAACTCCACATGGACTCCTCCTGAGGGTCGAAATGACAGTCTGGACCTATACATAGAATGCTTCCGCCGACGTGCACAGGCAGAAATTGTGGAAAAACAACATCACTTGCCTCATAACCTAAGTCGTGCAGAACGCAATGCCATCCACAGCCTCAGAAACCACCCTGACATTATCATCAAAGAGGCTGATAAAGGAGGTGCTGTTGTCATCATGAACAGGTCTGACTACCAGAAGGAGGCTGCCAGACAACTCTCCAATACCAAATTCTACAGGCCGCTTTCCTCAGATCCCACTGAGGAATACACTAAGAAACTGCACCATCTACTCAGGACACTCCCTACACTAACACAGGAACAAATCAACATACCCTTAGAGCCCCGACCGGGGTTATTCTATCTACTACCTAAGATCCACAAACCTGGAAATCCTGGACGCCCCATCATCTCGGGCATTGGCACTCTCACTGAAGGACTGTCTGGATATGTGGACTCCCTACTCAGACCCTACGCCACCAGCACTCCCAGCTATCTCCGTGACACCACAGATTTCCTGAGAAAACTACAATGCATTGGTGACCTCCCAGAAAACACCATCCTAGCCACCATGGATGTAGAGGCTCTCTACACAAACATCCCAGATACAGATGGAATACAAGCTGTCAGGAACAGTATCCCTGATGATGACACAGCACAACTTATTGCTGAGCTCTGTGACTTTATCCTCACGCACAATTATTTCAAATTTGGTGACAATATATACCTCCAGACCAATGGCACCGCTATGGGCACCCGCATGGCCCCACAATATGCCAACATTTTTATGGCTGACCTGGAACAACGCTTCCTCAGCTCTCGTCCACTCATGCCCCTTCTCTACCTACGCTATATTGATGACATCTTCATCATCTGGACCCATGGGAAGGAGGCCCTGGAAGAATTCCACCATGCTTTCAACAGCTTCCACCCCACCATCAACCTCAGCCTGGACCAATCTACACGGGAGGTCCATTTCCTGGACACCACCGTACAAATAAGCGATAGCCACATTAACACCACCCTATACCGAAAACCCACCGACCGCTACGCCTACTTTCATGCCTCCAGCTTCCACCCCGGTCACACCACACAATCCATCGTCTACAGCCAAGCACTGAGGTACAATCGCATCTGCTCCAACCCCTCAGACAGAGACCAACACCTACAAGATCTTCACCAAGCATTCTCAAAACTACGATACCCACACAAGGAAATAAAGAAACAAATCAACAGAGCCAGACGTGTACCCAGAAGCCTCCTGCTACAAGACAGGCCCAGAAGAGAAACCAACAGAACTCCACTGGCCATCACCTACAGTCCTCAGCTTAAACCTCTCCAACGCATCATCAGTGATCTACAACCCATCCTGGACAATGATCCCTCACTTTCACAGACCTTGGGAGGCAGGCCAGTCCTCGCCCACAGACAACCTGCCAACCTTAAGCATATTCTCACCAGCAACCACGCACCGCACCATAACAACTCTAACTCAGGAACCAACCCATGCAACAAACCTCGATGCCAACTCTGCCCACATATCTACACCAGCAACACCATCACTGGACCTAACCAGATCAGCTACAACATCACCGGCTCATTCACCTGCACATCCACCAATGTTATATATGCCATCATATGCCAGCAATGCCCCTCTGCTATGTACATTGGCCAAACTGGACAGTCACTACGCAAGAGGATAAATGGACACAAGTCAGATATCAGGAATGGCAATATACAAAAACCTGTAGGAGAACACTTCAACCTCCCTGGCCACACAATAGCAGATGTAAAAGTAGCCATCTTACAGCAAAAAAACTTCAGGACCAGACTCCAAAGAGAAACTGCTGAGCTCCAGTTCATCTGCAAATTTGACACCATCAGATCAGGATTAAACAAAGACTGTGAATGGCTATCCAACTACAGAAACAGTTTCTCCTCCCTTGGTGTTCACACCTCAACTGCTAGCAGAGCACCTCACCCTCCCTGATTGAACTAACCTCGTTATCTCCACACTGATATATACCTGCCTCTGGAGATTTCCATTACTTGCATCTGAAGAAGTGAGGTTCTTACCCACGAAAGCTTATGCTCCCAGTACTTCTGTTAGTCTCAAAGGTGCCACAGGACCCTACTGTAGCAGGTATTAGAAATCCAGTGTTTGCTAATTTAAGAAGTCAGGTTTCGTATTTGTCATGTTTTCCCTTGCCTCCCCATCCTAATGCTTATAGTTAGTGGTAACAGCATTTAATTATAATCTACAGTCTACCTAATTTTGTAGGGATCAAATAATGTTAATGTCAGATGGCGTGTCTGCTGGATTGCACCCCCTTCTGGCCAAGCATATCACTGTAGGCACTCCCTGCCTCGGTTTTCCCCTAATTCACCATCAATATGTTCAATGAGGCTTCTGAGGAGTCTAGTTTATTAACTAAGGTCCAACAAGAATACAAATAACCCTTCATCCCAGCATCTGAGATGGGAGAGAGATGTCTTAGTTTATGTGCTCCCACCTGAATCCACTTCTCCTCTCCATCCAGGCCCTTAACCATCGGGGTTCTCGTGGCTCAAGTACCTTCCCTGGAATCAGGCCTCTTACTGAAACCTGGGAAGAATCCTTCTCTGGAGCCAGGAGTCCACAGAGATCTGTCAACTGCACCTATTCTCCAAGGCAGCATGTAATTCTTGATGGGATGTGCTTCCTGCCACTGTTTGAGAGACCCATTCACTGAGACCAGGGATTCCTGGAGGCCTGCAAACTTTAGCTCTTTCCTTAGGAATCTCCTCTCTCTAGGAACATACCTTGTAGTCTACCTTTTCCGATGAGCTCTCTCACAAGTTCCATGTCCCTAGGAGCACACATTCTGGGCTCTTTGGCCCAGATCCACAAAGGGACTTAGTGCTGCAATCCTCAGCATTACAACGCCTAACTTTTAGGCCCCTAAAAGTCACAGGAACAAAACTTCAATCCACAAAGCCTGAGTTAGACATCTTGGTTGCCTTGGAATGGGATCTGCAAAAGCCAGCATGCTATGCAGGGAGCTGCCTAAGCTAGCCAGTAGGAGTTGTTGATGACAGGGGTATGTCCTAAGTCATCCTTCCCCCCTTGGAGACAGATGCCTAATTCCAGGCTGCAGGGAGATGTCTATCTCTGCTTAGTGATCCATGAATGGGAACCAGCCACCTGGAGTCAGGCAGCTGAGGTGCCTAAGGCATTTCTTGTGGGAATAAGTTAAGTGCCTGCCTCACTCCATAGAAAATGGCTGGAGGAGGAGAAAATAGTGGTGATGCCTAACTGATAACTTTTAGCCCAGTGGTTAGAGCACTCACCTATGATGTGGGAGACCCAGGTTAAATGTCAGATGGGGAGAAAGGATTTGAACAGGGGTCTCCTACCTCACGCTAGGTACTCTAACCACTGATCTATGGAATATTCTAATGCAGCTGAGCCCAGGTAATCCCTTTCAGGCTTATTAGGTAACACTGCTCTACAGCCAAAATGCTTCTGAAATAAATGTAGTCAAACTTTACTAATTCTGGGTCACTGAGAACGAAAATGATGCTTAAAATTGTTGATTGGCTCTAGTTTTCAAGATATGCTATTGGGTCAGTATATACAACCCTTGATTTGGGAATGGCGGAGGATAAGTGAGTTCTAGAGGGAAGGGATCTCAATTTAAACCAGAAATGACTAAAATACATCTTTGACTGGATCTATGAATAAATCTATGACTGGATTTGGACAGTACTTGCTTTTTAGGCAAAACAATGAATGATGCAATCTGAAGCTGGTATTGCGTCATACATGATATGAATTGCATCATGTTATTCCTAGAAGTCATGGATGATGCAATCATAACGAAGCTTACATCACTCTGCTGAACAAATTGCCCTATATCAGCTCTAGAAATCATACAGTGTCATGCTCTCTTATTTGTCAGTGTTTGATTTTGCACAGGGACACATTTCTGTTTAGTCAAAGTGAGCAGAGATGCCTCGTACTTGTGTGAACAGTGCAGATAACTTCTGCTATGTTTGTGGTGAAGTGACTTTTGCATCACAAAAGCGCAGTATAACCACTATGGTTAAGAAAGCCTATCACCTTTATTTGCAAAACTGGAGCTGCAAAATTGGAGATCAGGACAAGAGGTGGGCCCCACACATATGCAGCAACACTTGTGCAACAAACCTTCGCCAGTGGTTGAACAGGAAAAGGAAATCTGTGCCTTTTGCAGTGCCAATGATTTGGAGAGAGCCAAGAGATCATACCAGCAATTGTTACTTCTGCATGGTGCCTCCAGTTGGGAAAGGTGTGTCAAAGAAGAAAAAGTGGACTGTGCATTATCCAAACATTCCATCAGCTATACGCCCAGTACCCGACGGAGAAGGACTGCCGGTTCCTGATGCACCAGAATCATTCTCACTTGAGTCAGACAAGGAAGAGGATGAAACTTTTGGTCCTGAACCATCAATGTCACAGGACCCACATTTTCTCCCATCCTCCTCCTCTGAACCACACCTCATAACACAAGGTGAACGGAATGACCTTGTCAGGGATTTGGAACTACCCAAGAGTAAGGCAGAGCTGTTGGGCTCCAGACTACAGCAGTGGAATCTCCTGGCAGGTGATGTTAGGGTTTCCATGTTCCGTGACCATCAAAAGGATCTTGTCCCATTCTTCATGGAAGGTGATCTTGTAGCCTACAACAACATCGATGGTGTGATGGCAGCCCTTCACATCGTTCATGATCTAGATGAGTGGAGACTGTTCATTGATTCATCGAAGACGAGTCTTAAAGCTGTTTTACTGCATAATGGCAATGTTTTGCCATCAATTCCAGTTGGTCATGCAGTCCATATGAAGGAAACCTATGACAACATGAAACAACTTTTGAGGTGCATAAACTATGACCAACATCAGTGGCAGCTTTGTGGCGATTTGAAGGTTGTTGCTCTCTTGCTTAGTCTGCAGACTGGATACACAAAGTACTGCTGTTTTCTCTGCAAATGGGATAGTCGTGCAAGAAAGATTGGCCATTCCGACAGTCATTGGAGCCTGGGAGGAAAAGTATTCAGCATCCACCACTTGTTGAATCAAGGAAGATTTTGTTACCACCCTTACACATCAAGCTGGGTCTGATGAAGAACTTTGTCAAGGCCATTGACAAAACACAAGCAGCTTTCAAGTACCTCCGTGGAAAATTTCCAAGGTTAAGTGAAGCTAAGATAAAGGAAGGTGTCTTTGTTGGTCCTCAGATTCGTGAACTTCTTCGAGATGATGCATTGACCATGCACTGCGTGGCAAGGAAAAGATGGCATGGAAAGCCTTCCAGTTAGTGGCAATAAATTTTCTCGGAAACAACAAGGCAGACAACTACAGGTTGTTGGTGGAAAACCTCCTCAAGGCATACAAAAGCCTTGGTTGCAACATGTCACTAAAGATACATTTTTTGCACTCTCATCTAGATTTTTTTCCACCGAACTGCGGAGCAGTGAGCGACGAGCACAGCGAGCGATTTCACCAGGACATTGCAACAATGGAGAAATGCTATCAGGGCAAATGGAGCCCATCAATGCTTGCAGACTATTGCTGGACAGTGACAAGAGATGCTCCATTTAATGAATGCAAGAGACAAGCCAAGAAGCGCCGAGTAGACACTGAATAGGACTAAACTATGTACATAATAGTTTTTTGCCTTTTGTTTCATAATAAATTTTATTTACATAACCCTTTTGCGGATTTTTAAAGTGTTACATAAACAGGACAGGTGAAATATTATCATGTAAAGCAACCATAAACACATGAAAAGACCTAGGTTTACAATTTATGATTAAAACTCTACTATCTACACAATATACATAGACATAAAATGTAAAAACTTAAATATCTTAGAAACAGTAGCCAATCAGTTGTTTTAATTGTCATATTTGAATTCAGCACATCAAAATACATAATAAATAGCACATTTTATCTCTGAAGCAGATGACTTCTCAAAAATTGTAGACCAGTGTAATTAACTGCCACCCAGCCACCTAGGTAACTAATTATGTCCAGTCTGGGTTGGCTCATTCTCCTTTACAGAAGTCTGTCACACATAGCCTGGGCTCTGGCTCTCTGTAATGGGCCAGCCCCCCGTGACAGGTATCAAGTTTATAAGGTTTTTAAGGAGTCTTGTTGTGTTAGAGTCTTCCATACAGTTATTCTTAATACTAAGTAACAAAAACATGGTTAAAGGGGAGTTAAGTCTCCTTAGCTGTGCCTAGTATCCTTCCTTCCAAAGGAGAAGCTGACAGTCAAAATCAGAAACCTGGATCCAGGAAATACACTGAAACGAAAACTTAGAAAACCAGGAAATGCTAGTTAGCATCATTATGCCCCTTTCCCCCACTAACTCTGACCCTCTGGAGATAGCAATAGGCACTAGGAATGAAGTACACCTCTACCTGGATATAACGCTGTACTTGGGAGCCAAAACATC
This sequence comes from Trachemys scripta elegans, assembly GCF_013100865.1. Classification (NCBI taxonomy): domain Eukaryota; kingdom Metazoa; phylum Chordata; order Testudines; family Emydidae; genus Trachemys; species Trachemys scripta. Next base: position 43,717,146 of record NC_048299.1, on the reverse strand, counting down.
TTACTGTGTTATAGGTGAAACTGCGTTATATTGAACTTGGTTTGATCCGCTGGAGTGCGCAGCCCCGCCCCCCCGGAGCGCTGCTTTACCGCTTATATCTGAATTTGTGTTATATTGGGTTGCGTTATATCGGGGTAGAGGTGTAGTACCTCACCCTTCCCTAACACTACCTGCCATTTTCTCTGCCCCCCTACAACTCCAAATCCACACACCTGTTCATACTCTCCCACAGGTCCTTACTATGCTCTGTGCAACACCATTGGTCAAGGGAGCAGTAGTGGCAGGTTAACAGATATCATCCTGGATAATAAGACTAAGTGAAGGGTATGGCAATGTGATCCCCCATATATGGATACCTTGGGGCAGGAATCAGAGGAGTTTAAATACTTAACACTTCTTTAGAGTTTCCCCAACAATTCTCTTCTTCACCTTACTCGGTTAACCACCAAATATGTTAGAGAGTGGCATGACACAATTCTGCCTGGGTGACCCTATATGGTGGTAATCAAAGGGGGCAGTGTTAAGATTTTGTGGTGTAGGAATCATAACTTAACTCTGCATTTCCTGATTTTCTAATGTATGTGTTTTATTTGATTGAATGTATTTCCTGGATCTCACAGGTTTCTGGCTGCTAATTTCCACACTGTGGAAGGGTACTAGGCAAATCTAGGTAGCCTTACCTCCTCTTCAGCAAAGTTTTTGATAGTAGATGCCATTGCTTTTTGACAGGTTTCAGAGTGGTAGCCATATTAGTCTATATCAGCAAAAACAACGAGAAATCCTTGTGGCACCTTAGAGACTAACAAATTTATTTGGGCATAAGCTTTCATGGGCTAAAATCCACTTCATCAGATGCATTGAGTGGAAAAGACAGAGGCAGATATAAATACACAGCACATGAAAAGATGGGAGTTGCCTTACCAAGTGGGGGGGGGTCAGTGCTAATAAGCCAATTTAATTAAGGTGGAAGTGGGCTATTCTTAACAGTTGACAAGAAGGGGTGAATATCTAGAGAAGAAAAATCACTTTTGCAATGCTAATAAGGCCAATGTAATCAAGGTGGCTCATTTCAAACAGTTGACAAGAAGGTAGGAGTATTAGCAGGGGAAAATTAGTTTTTGTAGTGACCCATCCACTCCTAAGTCTTTATTCAGGCCTAATTTGATGGTGTCCAGTTTGCAAATTAATTCCAGTTCTGCAGTTTATCACTGGAGTCTGTTTTTGAAGTTTTTTTTGTTGAAGAATTGCCACTTTTAAGTCTGTTATTGAGTGTCCAGGGAGATTGGACTGGTTTTTTAAATGTTATAATTCTTGATGTCAGATTTGTGTCCATTTATTCTTTTGTGTGGAGATTGTCCAGTTTGGCCAATGTACATGGCAGAGGGGCATTGCTGGCACATATCACATTGGTAGATGTGCAGGTGAACGAGCCCCTTATGGTGTGGCTGATGTGGTTAGGATGGGACACCAACATAGGACCTAACCACAGCTTCAGCAGCCTCCCTCCTAGCTTCAGCAGCTCAAAAGGCAGAGAGCCTCTCTGCCGCCTCCCAGAAGTGGGAAGGGATTCCCATTTTTTGGCCAGCTCCAATTTTAAGAAATGTATCTATCAGCTGGAGACATCACCAAGAAGGATGGGGAGAAATAGCCAGAGCTTTAGAGACATCCGTAAAGTCCAGACCCCAATTGGATGCACTCTTTGTCCCCAGGAGTGAGTGATAGGGAATTCCAAAGCTCTTTCCCCAAAGTAGGGAGAAAGGGGAGCTGCCCAGTTCATCTCACTGGCATGTTCTCCTTCCCTGTTGGTGTCAATCCTGCATGTCTGTGCTATACATGAAGCATGGCTATTCTTGGGCTTGGGGTCTTCACTACTGGGGTAAGTCAACCTAAGTTATGCCACTCCAGCTATGTGAATAACATAGCTGGAGTCAATGTAGTTTAGGTCGACTTACCTCCGTGTCTTCATTGTGCTGCGTCAATGGGAGACACTCTCCAGTCAACTTATCTTACTCTTCTTGGAGAGGTGGAATACCAGGGTCAACTGGAGAGCGCTCTGCCATTGATTTAGTAGATCTTCACTAGACCCGCTAAATCGATCCCTGCTGTATCAACTGCAGCAGCATCGATCTCCCTGTAGTGAAGATAAGATACCTATCCTAGTCTCAGCATTGTTGGTCTCTGCCTGTACCAAATCTGCCTATTCTGCGTTCCTCATCCCTGTGCATGTACTGTATATTTTTGACATGTACTGAGCCATCATTTAAAAAAAAAAAAAAGTCATTTTGCTGAGGCTGGATCTTGGGAATCCCTTAACAAAATGACCAAAAATTTGCATCTCAGACTACTATGCACCCAGAAGTGGTATACCTACTTTCAAGCTAATCTGACGATACATATGGATTTCAGAGCACATTGAATTAGTACATAAGTACATAGTACAATATTCCACATGAGGATGGACTACAAGCTGTCAGGAACAGTATCCCTGATGAGGCCACAGCAAGCCTGGTGGCTGAGCTTTGTGACTTTGTCCTCACCCACAATCACTTCAGATTTGGGGACAACTTATACCTTCAAGTCAGTGGCACCGCTATGGGTACCCGCATGGCCCCACAGTATGCCAACATTTTTATGGCTGACTTAGAACAACGCTTCCTCAGCTCTCGTCCCCTAGTGCCCCTCCTCTACTTGCGCTACATTGATGACATCTTCATCATATGGACCCATGGAAAGGAGGCCCTTGAAGAATTCCACCTGGACTTCAACAATTTCCACCCCACCATCAACCTCAGCCTGGACCAGTCCACACAGGAGATCCACTTCCTGGACACTACAGTACAAATAAGTGATGGTCACATAAACACCACCCTATACCGGAAACCTACTGACCACTATACATACCTACATGCCTCCAGCTTCCATCCAAGACACATCACACGATCCATTGTCTACAGCCAAGCCCTAAGATACAACCGAATTTGCTCCAACCCCTCAGACAGAGACAAACACCTACAAGATCTTTATCAAGCATTCGTAAAACTACAATACCCACCTGGGGAAGTGAGGAAACAGATTGACAGAGCAAGACGGGTACCCAGAAATCACCTACTACAGGACAGGCCCAACAAGGACAATAACAGAACACCACTGGCCATCACATACAGCCCCCAGCTAAAACCTCTCCAGCGCATTATCCACGATCTACAACCTATCCTGGAAAATGATCCCTCACTCTCACAGACCTTGGGAGGCAGGCCAGTCCTCGCTTACAGACAACCCCCCCAACCTGAAGCAAATACTCAACTACACACCACACCACAGAAACACCAACCCAGGAACCTATCCCTGTAGCAAACCTCGTTGCCTACTCTGTCCCCATATCTACTCTGGCAACAGCATCAGAGGACCCAACCACATCAGCCACACCATCAGGGGCTCATTCACCTGCACATCCACTAATGTCATATATGCCAGCAATGCCCCTCTGCCATGTACACTGGCCAAACCGGACAGTCCCTCTGCAAAAGAATAAATGGACACAAATCGGACATCAGGAATGGTAACATACACAAGCCAGTAAGTGAACATTTCAATCTCCCTGGTCATTCTATTACAGATTTAAAAGTCACTATCATTGAACAAAAAAACTTCAGAAACAGACTTCAAAGAGAAACAGCAGAACTAGAATTCATTTGCAAATTCAACACCATTAATCTGGGCTTGAATAGGGACTGGGAGTGGCTGGCTCACTACAGAAGCAGCTTTTCCTCTCCTGGAATTGACACCTCCTCATCTATTACTGGGAGTGGACTACATCCACCCTGATTGAATTGGCACTGTCAACACTGGTTCTCCACTTGTGAAGTAACTCCCTGCTCTCCATGTGTCAGTATATAATGCCTGCATCTGTAACTTTCACTCTATGCATCCGAAGAAGTGAGGTTTTTACTCACGAAAGCTTATGCCCAAATAAATCTGTTAGTCTTTAAGGTGCCACCAGACTCCTTGTTGTTTTTGTAGATACAGACTAACACGGCTACCCCCTGATACATAAGTGATGTGTTTAGGTGTGCGAACTGCTTCATTCATTCCCGTGACTTTTTCCCCAACTCTGTGAGAAAGCCTCATGGCCATAAATACAGCCTGAAACAATTGAGATGCATGAACTTACCCATTCATTTCACTGGTGTGTTTTGTTTTACAGTTTCCCCCCCCCCTGTTTTTTCTCAACTCCCTACAGGACTCCTTGTCCTAGTTCTGAGAGTCTCTGGTCATTCCCTGTGTCAGACACATCTCAGCTCCCCACCCTGATCTGAGTGCTGTGTGTGTGTGTGTGTGTGTGTGTGTGTGTGTGTTTTCCCTTTCCTTCTCCTGCCAGTTGTCAGCTCCCTCCTACAGTCACAATACTGTCTGTCTGTGCCATACCAAGAACCTGCCAGTTTTTAGTCCTGCACTCTCTCGCTGCTGCATGTCTTTGCAATAACCAGAGTCTTGTAACAGATAAGCAGCATCCACAACTGGAAAAAAGATTAATAGCTGTACAAAATGGTGAATGTTAGATACATTATATTAGTTTCATTTGATAAAGCATAACACTTGTAATATGTTTATATTCAGGGAAAATTTTGCAGAAGATATTTAAGATAATTTCTGGGAACGTTTCCTTTGAAAATTTTGAATTTTTCTGCCAGAAACTGCAATTTAATAATGCTGAAATTAAATCTCTTGAAAATAACAGGTTAGTTACAAATAACTTACAAAATAGTCTTATTCTTAGTATAATTTAGTTTGTTACTGTTTTTATGTCATGTAATAAACAATTGTGACAGTGATAATCAAATATGTTATATACTATACACAATATTTTGATAGTATATGCATATGCATCTATTTAGGCCTTTGACTTTCTCAAACATCGTCTCAGTAGCATTTTTATTTTTTTTGGTTTAGGTCTCTTGTATTGGAAGAGAAAATCCTCCAGGCATTGGAGAGCTGGAAAAGTGAAAACCAAGCTCTAACTCCTGCTGAAATGATAGATCAGTTGATCAGAGTATTAACAATGACAGGCATGCATTACCTGACCAACAAAGTGAAAGCTTTAAAACTCTATACACAATCAGTAAAATTCTAAATAGCTGATGCATAAAAAAGCATTTTTATTTGTGAACAGGATGAAAGCTTGTGATATAATTATCTGTTTCTGAAAATATTCTGAATGTACTGTAAATTGAGAGACTGAATGGTTAGTTTCTTATTAGAAGTTGGTTTGTAGTTCTGTATGTCTTTCCAAAATGTCCTGAGTCCAAAAACTCCCCCCAAACACTCAAACCTTCAATGCCTTTTTTCTTGATTTCTGTAGTGGGAAAGAAGCATTTTTTAATAAGCTAAAATACATTATTTACTTACATTATTTACTTGTAAGATATGAAATCAAGAACGTAATTATTTTTACCTAAAAGTGCTGAATCTTTTATTGTGATATCTCCCACATTTAAATTCTTGAATAATTATATACTTTTCATATTCTTTGTTCGCCATTTTAATAGGTTATTTAGGACAAACTTTAGAAGGAGTATGTGGTTATATAATTTTGCCACTTGTTTAAAGTCTGTTAATGTGTGTGGGAGGGGAGCCAAAAAAACCTGTGTTTTGCCTGGAAGTGGCATTCCCATACCTGTGTGTGGGTACTAAGAATTATACAGAAGCCTCAATATAAGATTGGGAGATACGACAAGGAGGCCCTGGAGAAGTGTTGAAGAAAGTTGATATACATACTGTTAAAAATACTCATAGGATATGTCTATGCAGCAAAGAAAAACCTGTAGCTGGCCCCTGCCAGCTGACTCAGGCTCACAGGGCTTGGGCTGTTTCATTGCGGTGTACTCAGCTCAGGCTATAACCCAGCTTGAAGAACCCTCCCATTCCAAAGGATCCTAGAGCTTGGGCTCCAGTCTGAGGCCCGAAGCCTGCACAGCAATCAGATAGCTTCACAGTCAAAGGCCCACGCGCATGAGTCAGTTGGCACTGGCCAGCTGTGGGTTTTTCCCTTTGCTGTGTAGACATACCTAAAGGCATCCATCTTGGCAGATGACAAACAAATCACTTTGTTTGCTTACACCCACTATCACGTATGCGGCAGACAGACACACTGTTCCTGCTGCACCATGAGAAACTGCACCAAAAGTTTTGAAAACTGTTCTCAGATTTTGCCTGAAGCAGCATAACCACAAAGAAGCAGATGCAGTCACTGAAATAGTCTTTGGTAGACAGTCTCACCCGAATACCATCAATGGCTTCCTGTGTGTGCACATATTGCTTGATGATACCGTGTGCTGCTCATACTTCTAGGTAGGAACCACATAGGTGGTATAGTTCTGGGTATGCAGGGCACACAGTAAGGAACAATACAGCACATAGGCCATGGAGCACATGGAATTTTCAGAACAATGCTAATTAACCCCCATCCTAAACCCTCCATAACTGTCCCTTATTTTATTAAATTTGAGTACAGAAATACATTCAAGTATGATTACTGGCAGTTCTTTGAATAGCTCTGCATTTTCCCCATTTATGGGTATGGCACCGCCTGATGGTAGAATCTTCTCCACACAGTGCCTTTTGGAACACGTGTACCTCCTCCCATCTCTTCCCTCAGTGTTTTAGAACATTGAGGGTGAGGCTGTATAAGGGGGGCATTGCACCTTCAGCTGGAAGAAACTGAGGTGGTTGCTGTGCCAGACAGATCCAGGCTTTTTCTCCAGTTAGTGCCTTGTTATAGTTATTAGTATAAGGTAGTTTTAATTATAGTTTAGTATAATATTGATAGTTTAATATAGTTTCATAAGGCAGTTCAGTGTGTGATAGTGGAACTGCAGAAGAAGAAGCAGCTGATCTTTAAAGAGATGTGCTTTGTGCTCAGCTGTCTTCCTGTCAGGAAACTGGGTTGTAGGCAGTCAGGCCTAGTGGTATGAGCATGGGTCAGGCCTAGTGGCTGGAGTCCAAATGCCAAAGCCCAAGGACAAACCAGAGTTAGAACCAGGGGTCGGAGCTGAAGGTTAGAACTGAAGTCAGAGTCCAAATGCCAGACCCAAGGGTCTAGATAGAGTTGGGACCAAGACCAAGTGTCAGAACTGTAGTCAAAGTCTGAATGCCAGAGCCAGGAATCTGAGCCAAGGGTTAGAACCAGATTACTAAAAGGAAAGGAAGGCTGGGACAGGACTGGAACAAGGCTGGATGCAGATCAGGATCTAGGCTGGAGTGGTGACGGAGCAAGCAGAAGCAGGGCTTGGAGTGAAACAAGCCCAGGGAGGCAGAGAATCCCCAGGCATGTGTGTTGAGCAGCCACTGCTCCTATGCAGCTGTGGGCTTAAGAGCAAGCCACCTAACTGCCATAGCCAATCAGGTGATTCTGCTGTGGCCCAGCTGCCCTCATTGCATGACCGGGCAAGCACAGCTGAGGTCTTCATTCCTGACACTTCCTGGCTTCAGATGAACATGTGAGGTGCCTTAAGTGACTGGGAGAAGGACACTCTCCTTCTGGGTGTTCTATTTGCTGGACTTCCACACCCGGAGCATGCATGGAGAGACAGAACAGACTTCAGATGCTTCTGCTTAAGATAGCTCTTCCTACTAAGCCATCTGGTTCCAGAGGATTCATAAGATCTGAAAACCAAGAGGCCTGTTTTGGCTCTGGTGGCTTCCTCCAGGAAGGCTAAGAGTTTCAAGTTGTTGGGGTCTTTGTGGTGCCAGATTCCAATCCTTTGGTTAAAGCTGTCAAGGGCCAACTGCCTGCTAAGGAACCTAAAAGCCCTGTCAGTTCCAACTGTATCAGTTCTGAAGAAGAAGCTGAGGGAGAAGATGGATCTAGCACTGCTAGTAGTGCCTTTCACATCAGATGTATCAGATATATTATTCTGACATAGTCTTTATGATTCCGATTTTGAAACACAAATCGGTTCTGGGTTCTCCCTCAAAGTCCAGTGTTGTGTGGCTGAGTATTCCTTGGATCCAGTACTTTCCAGGCTTGTGGCATTGGTTCTGACCTCTGGTTTTGTTCTGGGATCCTCTTCAGATCCAAAGAGTATGTTAACGGTGGTGGCTGATATCGCACCTTTTTGTGCCTGAGCATTCCTGAGGACTGACAGAAATCTGGCAAATGAGGAAGAGATAATCTTCCTCAGTTCTAGGATCTGCTTTGTTGTCACCTGAAAAGAGGAGAAAAGCAGAGAAGATTGTTAGTTTTTCTCTGGACCCTTCTATGCCTCCTCTGCCTAAGACTCCTATAGGATCTCTGGATAGATCCTTCTCGCCCTTTATTTCTCTTCATCCTGTGGTACCATTGCAGTCTCCAGTGAGATCCATAGCAGATGTGAGGTTAGATTCTTTAGAGGAGGATAGAGGAAGCGTAGAAGGGCTCGTCTGAGACTCATCCCTCCGCGGGGCTGTAGGGTATCCCACCGCCTCGCAATAGTTCACTATGAGCCCAAGCCCTGGGTCAGGGCAGGGCACCAAACAAACAGTCAGAAGCTCAGGCCCCTAGGCAGGGGCTGAGCCAATAGCTCAATCCCAAACCCCAGGCTGTTAGGATATAGATATTTAGGCCTGTTTCTAAAGGCCTATACTTTAAGAATTTAGGTGTATTTTTATTACTTAGCTAGTTATAGAGGTATAAAAGAATGAATTAAAATTACTGTTGTCTGTGTAAGGGCCTTCTTTTACCGTGACAGTCTGAGGCCTGGTTCTTAGGCGAAGGCCTTTGGCTAAGCAGCAGAGGCAGCCATAAACTGGGAAGTGTATGGTCACATCCTCACATTCCAAACTAGTCAGGGCTGGTGCTACCATTTAGGCCAACTAGGCAGTTGCCTAGGGCGCCAAGTTTTGGGGACGCCAAAAAGCAGTGGCCCCCAATTTTATTTTATTATTTTTTTAAAAGCTTTCCAGCGGCTGCTGCGCTGGGAGGGAGAGGGAGTCTGAGCTGCCGGCAGGCAGCCCAGGGGTTCCCCTGCTGGCGGCACACGGACACAGGGGAACCCCTGGGCTGCCTGCCGGCGGCTCAGACTCCCTCTCCCTCCCAGCGCAGCGGCCGCTCCATCCCATGCGATTCTTCTCATTGCTGGCGGGGCACAAGCCCGGCGACAGGTGCAACAGCAGGGCTTCTGGAGGAAAGGGGCGGCTGCCTCCTGGCTCAGCCTCCACGGTCAGCCCCAGTGGGGGACACGGAGAAGAAAAGAGCCTCAGGCAGCGGTCTGGTGAAGCAGAGGANTGCTGCGCTGGGAGGGAGAGGGAGTCTGAGCTGCCGGCAGGCAGCCCAGGGGTTCCCCTGCTGGCGGCACACGGACACAGGGGAACCCCTGGGCTGCCTGCCAGCAGCTCAGACTCCCTCTCCCTCCCAGCGCAGCGGCCACTCTATCCCATGCGATTCCTGTCATTGCCGGTGGGGGCGCTGGCGGCTGGGCAGAGCTCCGCAGGTCTGCTTATGGCACATGGCACGAGCCCGGCGACAGGTGCAACTCAGCAGGGCTTCTGGAGGAAAGGGGCAGCTGCCTCCTGGCTCAGCCTACACGGTCAGCCCTAGCGGGGGGCACGGAGAAGAAAAGAGCCTCAGGTGGCAGTCCGGTGGAGCGGAGGAAGAAAGAACCCCAACACCCCTGCATTGGGCAAGGTAAGCGCTTCCCCACACAGCTCGGCCTCAAGCGCCTGTGCTCCTGCTCCCTTGGTCCTTGGCTGGTCCCTGCTCCCCTTGTGAGTGGGCAGCTGGAGAGGATGGCAGCCTGCAGAGCTGAGCTGCCCCCGTGCCCCCCTCTCCCTGCTCCAGCCTCTGTCATGCCTAGTATCCGAGTTCATGGGCTGCCCAGAAGGGGGGGGGGGGGAGCAAGTGGGGCAATTTGCCCCAGCCCCTGGGCCCTGCAGGCGCTCCCACAAGTATGTCAGAGGCTCCTGGGAGAGGGGGTAAGCGGCTGGGCACCCCTCCACCCCATCCCCCACACAGTCCTGACCCCCAGCTCCAAGCCCAGCCCCTCTGAGCCAGGCACCCCTGAACCCAGAGCCCAGCTCTGCACCCAGCCCTGGGCAACAGCAGCAACCACCCCCAGGCAGCAACAGCCCATTGGTACTAACCATCACCCAGCAACAGCCCATTATGTAATTGCAAATGTAGACATACTGTGACAAAGTTCCTCCTCTATCTTGGTGGGCCCTGTGCTTATTAGCAGATTTTCTTGCCTCAGAGATTCACCACATGGGTTGGGGAACAGCCCAGAGACTGTCCCCTCTGGGAGAACCCACAGTCCAGGTCAATTGGGAGGTTTGGGGGGAACCCAGGCCTGCCCTCTACTCCAGGTTCCAGCCCAGGGCCCTATGGACTGCAGCCGTCTCCTGTAACAGCTACAACTCCCTGGGCTACTGCCCCATGGCCTCCTCCAAACACCTTCCTTATTCTCAACACAGGACCTTCCTCCTGCTGTCTGATAATGCTTGTGCTCCTCAGTCCTCCAGCAACACACCCTCTCAGCTCCTTGCACCTCTTGCTCCCGACTCCTTACACTCCTACCACAAACTGCGGTGAGCTCCTTTTTAAAACCCAGGTGCCCTGATTAGCCTGCCTTAATTGATTCTAGAAGCTTCTTCTTAATTGGCTCCTGGTGCCCTAATTAGCCAGCTTGCCTTAACTGGTTCTAGCAGGTTCCTGATTACTGTAATGCACCCCCTGCTCTGTCACTCAGGGAACAGAAAACTACTCATCCAGTGACCAGTATATTTGCCCTCTACCAGACTCCTGTACCCCACTGGGTCTGTCACACTACCATTACAGCTTTTAATGTTTTTAAATAATGTATTTAGTGTATTTTCAAATTATTACAAATTAATTTTTGAATGTATTTCACTAGTTATTTTTTACATTTCCAAATACATGTTACTATAGTATTGCAACTGTTTATTATGGAAGGGCCCCCCCAAAATTGCTTTACCCCAGGCACCCTGAATCCTCTGGGTGGCCCTGTCTGAGTTTTAAGCCCTGCTGCTGTGTTATGCCTGCATAAATTATAACATGTTACTCTGTGACCGTGTATTGTGTATAATGTATGTGATTTATTTGGGGTGGGGGGTGCACAAGGTGGAAGTTTCGCCTAGCGTACAAAATATCCTTGCACCGGCCCTGAAACTAGTCACATTGAAATAAGGTGCTACTGGGCTGTTAGGAATATCAGGATAGGATTGTATTCCAATCACCTCCAGAGAAAGGGAAGAGCCTAGAAAATGTAAAAGAAAACTTAGTTTAATAGCATCCTGTCTGGCAAGAACTCACTTATCAATAGCTGGGATGTGAAATCCTCATTTCTGTATTGTTCTCTCACTGTAGTCTCCACTTCCCTATTGTTTGTCTGTATAATCTCTATCTGGTTCTGTGATTGTTTCTGTCTGCTGTATAATTAATTTTGTTGGGTGTAAACCAATTAAGGTGGTGGGATATAATTGGTTAAATAACCATGTTACAGTATGTTAGGATTGGTTAGTTAAATTTCAGTAAAATGATTGGTTAAGGTATAGCTAAGCAGAACTCAAGTTTTACTGTATAGTATGCAGTCAATCAGGAAGTAAGGGGGGAATGGGGGTGGGGGAACTGAAATCATGTTTCGCTAACGGGGGGGGACTGGGAACAGGGAATGGGAACAGGAACAGGGAGACAGGCAAGGCTCTGTGGTGTCAGGGCTGGGAAGGGGGACAGTGAGGAAGGAAACTGGAATTATGCTTGCTGAAAGTTCACCCCAATAAACATCGAATTGTTTGTGCCTTTGGACTTCAGGTATTGTTGCTTTCTGTTCATGTGAGAAGGACCAGGGAAGTGAGAGAGTGAAGGAATAAGCCCCCTAACATAGGCTCCTGGTTCTGAGCATTTGGTGCGAGGGGGAGACAGCCACCCGTGAGCGGTGTGGCGGGGGGACGCAGGCCCACCCACTCCACTGCGTCCCAGCCTGGGGCCCTAGCAGCGGCAGAAGGCTTGCTGCTGTGTCAGTGGGGGATCCTGATCGCAACACACTGACATTGGTTCTGGCAGTGCTGCAGCCAGACCAGGGCTGGCTGCCCCCGGGTTACTTCCAGACTCCCCCTCGTAAGGTACCTGGGTTAGGGCAGTGTCTTCGGAGGTTTCCAGCACCATCAGTTCCTCCGGGTAACTGGCCAGGGATAGGCTTGGCTGCTCCTCGGGGTAGCTGGCCAGGGGTAGGCTCGGCTGCTCCTCGGGGTTGGCTGCAGCCTGCCAGCGTCTCCCAACTCGGAGCTAGGCCACAGGCATCTGGCCTCTCCGGCGGCTGTCTTTCAAGTGAGCTCTGCAGTTGGGCTTTTATACTTCCTGTCCTGCGCCGTGACCTCTGGGGGGCAGGATACACCGGCTCCGTGTTGGTGCTAGGGGAGGCTCGTCCCTCTGCGGGGCTGTGGGATATCCCATGGCCTTGCTACAGGAAGAATCAAGAGACTTGATTCAGCCTGGGTTATGTCTCCTTATCCTTTTGCTCCTCCTCCTATGGGTACGTTTCCAGATTCCAGCTACTGGAGGCACTGGCATCCCTGGTCTTCATGGCCTTATTAGATTTCTCCACAACAACCTTTGGATCATTATCCTTATAGATGGATAGGTGAAGTTTCATCTGATAAGGATCTGGTGGTTTAACATTCTACAGATCCAGTTCTTCTAGATCTGTCCGTAGCTCAGATGGCAGTAACTGATACTGTTTCTGAAAAAGAGGATGAGATAGCTCCTCTTTTTGAGCAGGAACAAATGGATACTGACTTTGAGCCAGATTTGTCACCTGATGAGCACATGCGTGAGGCTTCTGCATCCTCCCCTTCTGAGGATGCTTTGCAATTTCATGACCTTGTTGGTAGCCACATTAAACTTACCTTTGATGGTTGTGGAGGAAACCTCCCATCCAGTATTACACATTCTTGGGGCTACCTCCATGAATAGGAGATCTCTCCCTGTTTTGGATGGTCTCTTCAAGCCTGCCAAGACTGTTAGGCTGCCAGGAAGCAGGAGTTGACCAATTTCCAAGAAAGGAGACAAACTGTACCAGATACTACATGTAGGTAATCTTACTTTCATAAACATCCTGCACCAAATTGTCTGGCGCTGGCTGCTAGCAGTAACAGGTTTAGGTCTGGCCAAGTTCACTCTACTCCTACTGATAGAGAGGGGAGGAAAATTGATGCACTTGGGAGAAAAGTTTTCTTGCCCTCTTCTCTGGGAATTAAAGTGGCTGATTACCAGGTAGTGATGGCTTATTACCAATTCCACCTGTGGGAAAGGATATTTTTTGTTCAAGATATGCCAGATGATAAAAGAAGACTGGCTAATGTTCTGACAGAAGGGCAGAACATGGCAAAACATGCCCTCAGAGAATTGTGTGATGCTTGACTTTTCCATCAAAGCACTGGCATCCACAGTTTCCGTGAGGAGGCATGCTTGGCTCCATTCATCTTCTTTGGTTGTGGATGCAATAGAATGCTAAACTGTATTATACTGTTCAGCCACTAGGTGGCACTGTGTATAAAATACCTTATTTAAACAAACCTCAGCCATACCTGGCGGAGCATTAAAGGATCTTATGATAAAACACATCTGGTGTGTATAGGCAAGCTCTGTAACCAGTCCATATCTGGTACAGAAGAATATAACATGATGTAAGGAGGAAACTAAGAAGAGAAACTGCAAAACAGCAACAAAGCTTGCAAACAGAAGGAACAAAGCAACAAAGGTTGCAGGATCTCATCAATATGCCACTCTTCAATTCCTGAGAAAACTTCAGCTTTGACAGACCTTCCCAGTGGAGAGACTGGAAGCAAGATTTTGCATTGCTGCAAAGCTGCACCAAGAAACTGTAGATATACAGGTATCATCTAGAATTTATGCTATGGGGAAGCAAGCAGAGCATATTTTAAAATCTTTTGACTTTACTGAAGACAGTCACAACCATGACTTGGTTCTGGCTTTGTCTGCAAGGGTAGGGTTTCCCATGTCCTGACAGACCAAGGGACAAATTTCACTCTTTTTCTATCACTGGGTACATTTTCTCACAGAGAAGGAGTTTCTGGCAGATATATATTATTGGGTGGTGTTCTCCATTTACTTTTCAAGAAAGGACTGCCGCTAGTCCTACCTCCAATGTGTCCATTTGTAATACAAATTAATTTTCAAAGTTTGGGCTATACAGTTGGGTATCTGAAGAGTATGGTCTTGAGTTTTGAAAGGGACTTTCGCAGGTGGCTGTCCACAGCATCCATCTTGGGGCAGTATCCTTTATCAGGCCAGTTAGCTGGCCTGCTATGGTTGTGAAATGAGTTATGAATCAGCAGTAATAGTCAGCTAAGTCTAGGAAGGCACGTACTTGCCTTTTGGTCATGACCCTTGGTTGTCGTCCATATAGCAATTCGAAGGGTGAAAACACTGTTGAGGCTTGGGGTACCTCTCTGATGGCAAAGAGTAAGTCTTAGAGTAGCTGGTCCAGGTGTGGTGGATCTTGGGCAATGACGTTCTTGAGCATCCTCATGAGTGTCTGACTGAACCTTTCTAATAGGTCATCCATCTGCAGGTGGTACACTGTTGGTAGGTTACTGGGCTAGATGGACCTTTGGTCTGACCCGGTACGGCCGTTCTTATGTTCTTATGTTATGTTTGTTTTTTAATAAGTCTGATGTAATTTGAAAACTGTTGTGACCGACTTTACACCTGTATTCACCCCTTGCACCTTATTATAATAATATTTGTACAAAGTATGCCCTGTGAGGTATCATTTGAAAACTCATAATTTGCTGATCATTATTGGCCTGGTAAAATATGTATGGCAACATTGTATATAAAGTTTTAAGGGATTCCACTGTATGGTGTTACTGAAACATATTCCAAACCAGTTCCTCAGAGACAAAGAGGAAGCTGATGTCTCAGCCAGGTATAAACATGTTCAAATGGGCCATCACCTACTAAGTAACTATTCATTGGCAGGAAGAGGGACATAGGCAAAAAATCTACATCTTAGCAAAGAAGCAGCACGGAGTTCCCATCCACACAGTCTGCCTGTTGCCCTGATCCCAGCTGGAGATGTTTCTCAAAGGAGGGGGAGGACTGACTATAAAAAGGAGGGAAAGACCCCCAAAAGGATTCCTCCCTTTCTCTCTGACCATGGCATTCATGACTCCTGAAGAACAAAAGAAGCAGCGTTGGACTGCGCAGGTGGGATCCTGACTGAAAGAAGTTCAGCCAGCAGAACTGCTAAAATACGTGGTGAGAGAGACCTTGCTTTGAATTTACCCTAATTTAAGTTAGGCATAAGTTGTGTTTTACTTTTATTTTTCTTGTAACCAATTCTGATTTTTATGTCTCATTATTTGTGTTCACTTAAAATCCCTCTCTTTGTAGTTAATAATAAACCTATTTTATTGTTTTAGCTAATCCAATGTGTTTAAATTGAAATGTGATGGAGGAAATGACAGTGTGGTTGGCCCCCACTCTCGCCTATCCCGTCAACCCGCCAAGACTGGCCGGGCTTTAGTGACTTGCTACAGGAGGCCAGCCTCGGAGTACCTCCTACCCAGGAGGCCCTAGAGGGAGACCCCGCTGGAGATGGGGATACCGAGACTGAAGAAGGGAGATCCCTTGGAAATGAGGAGGGGAGTCCGGAAGGAGAAGACCCCGACCAGTCCGGGATCCCGGCTCTGCCTCCAGATCCCCCAGGGGAAGGCCCCTCGACAACCCCCATATCCTATTTCCCTCAAGACCAATGGGATGACCCTACAGTCGGTCATACCTATGACCAGGTGGCCCGCATTAACGGGGCTGTGACGGACACCCAAAGAGCAGCGCAATGGCCCTGATTCAAACTTGTAGCAGATCACCTCTACCGGGTGGAACAAGACCCACAAACCCAGGAGGTTTGGACCCAGCTGGTCGTTCCCCAGTGTCATCAGAAAGGCATTTTGAAGCTCGCTCACAACATCCCTGCAGCTGGCCATTTGGGGCAAGAAAAGACGCTGGCCCTGGTCCTATCACACTTCTACTGGCCAGGAGTCCACTGGGAGGTAAGAGACTATTGCCGCTCATGCCCCAAATGCCAGTTGGCTGCTGGCCCAGGGATGCCAAAAGCACCCTGGATCCCTTTGCCTGTGGTAGGTGTTCCCTTTGAGCGAGTCACCATGGACCTGGGTGGGACCCCTCCCAAAGAGCAAGGCTGGGTTCCATCATATCCTTGTCCTAATGGACTATGCAACCCACTTCCCTGAAGCTATTCCATCACGAAACACCAGTGCATACACCATCGCAGCAGAAATGATGAAGGTCTTTGCCCGCGTGGGGCTTCCCCGGGAACTCCTCACTGATCAAGGGACTAATTTCACTTCTTCTTCAAGTGATTGCTCAGGTGTATTCCACTATAGGTGTGCGTGCTCACCACGTGCACCGGTGCCGGAAGTTTTTCCCTTAGCAGCATCCGTAGTGGGGGAGCACCGCTGCAACCCCTGGAGTGGCGCCGGTATATTGTGTCATAAAGGGGACTGCGTGCTCCCCCCACCCTCAGTTCCTTCTTGCCGCCAGTGAAGGTAGTCAGAACTTTGTGCTCCAGCCTTAGCTGCAGCATTATAGCTTAATAGTATCCAGTTTCACTAACTTTTCTTGCTGAACTTTCTTTCGCAAGTGCCTGGCTCGGGGCATGCCCAGAAGCGATCCACACACTGAGTGTCTTCGCTGTCTGGGCGAGGCTCACGTTAGTGAGAAGTGTAAAATTTGCCGCTCCTTCAAGCGCGAACAAAGAAGGAGCGTGAGATCCGACTCTGGGCTCTCCTAATGGAGTCGGCATTGGCCCCGACACCGGCGCGTCGAGCCGACCCCGCACCAGGCACTTCATCTTCGGCGCGTAGCGAAGCGCCTCCGGTGCGCTGTCCTGATTCCACACCCGGTACCGCGTCCTCGGTGCGCAGCGAAGCGCCGTCAACAAGCCGGCACCGCTCCCCTGCTAAGAAGCAAGGGAAGACTCAGCAGTGCCGAGACAAGGAGAGGGGTAAGGCCAGACCCGAGTTGGGCAGCCCACGATCCCCATCGGGACATAGACCTCTGACTCGCGCTGAGCGGAGTAGTCCGGTCCCGTCCGCACGAGCCTCGCCTGAGGTACGCATGCCTTCGACGCCAGAGGCAGCTCAAGCCGCGCATGATATCCTAGCGCTTCCGGTGCCGGGAGCACCACCTCAGTCGGGCCCCCGGTCCCGTGGGAAGCTGCCCTTGGGTGCCCATCAGCCCTCCCCGGAGGTGTTGGAGGTCGAGGTACCTTCCCGGGTTGAGGTGCTGAGCAGAGCCCCGCGACGAATGTCGACTCCGCGTCCTGGCTCTTCGGTGAGCGGATCCCACTCCTCTGCTCTTGGACGCCGTCGAGGAGGTGACAAGAGGTGGCGCCGTTCCTCCTCCAGCCAGTCCGAGAGGAACAGGTCATGACGCCGTCGGCACCGATGCTCATACTCAAGCACCCGCCATCACAGAGGCCATGCTCGGGCTGTGTGCAGAGAGTCCCTGGCACCAAGGCGCTGTGGCCACAGGCGCTGCAGGGAGTCCAGAGACAGCTTCTCAGACATCTATCTCTCGACTTCCTCCAGGTCGAAGTCTCGGGGTAGGAGCCATCATGATAGAGACCGCTCCAGTCACTCTTACGGCACCGTGCACTCCTCCCGGACTTTGGCATCGGTGCACAGCCGTCTCTCCCCGGGCTGCAGGAGCAACCAGCCCTACCGGTGCCCGATGAGTCTCATTTCCAGGCCGTTCCCTGGCAAGGACAATGGAGCCAGTGGGCCCTGTGGCCTCAGGCACCTGCGCATCCGGAACCTCGCTCCATGGCGGGAACTTCTCAGGGCCGCCCTGCGTCACCTCCCTGGCACCGGGATCAGACCGTGGGCGCTGAACCGCCGGCACCGGCTCCGGACCCGGACGTCGAGCCCACAATGCCGTCGGTGGCTGAAGACACCGCACCATCCACCTCTTTGGCGCAGGTTAATTCAGTTGCGGTGCTGCCTCCCTCTTCCCAAGAGGACTTCAAAGCGCACCAGGAGCTGCTTAGGAGGGTAGCAGCAAACCTTGAGCTCCGGGCCGAGGAGATGGAGGAGCCCTCCGATACCCTGTTCAATGTCCTCGCCTCCTTGGAACCGGGGCATGTGGCCCTCCCATTCCATCAGGGAGTAGCCAACATTAGCACTGGCCTCTGGCAGACCCCGGCCTCTCTTGGGCCTATTTCCAAAAAGGCCAAGAGGAAGTACTTCGTCCCCACAAGGGGTCATGAGTACCTATACACCCACCCAGTTCTGAACTCCTTGGTGGTAGAGTCGGTCCACCACCGTGAGCAGAATGGCCAGCCTGTGCCCACACCAAAAGACAAAGACGAATGTAGACTGGATACCTTTGGAAAAAAGGTTTATTCGTCTGCGAGTTTCCAGCTCAGGGTGGCCAACCACCAAAGACCGGGAGCTGGACTTTAGGGGTAGGGGTGTGAGTGTGCGTGTGTGTGTGTGCGTAGTGAGGCGGATTGGCTGCCCACAGACCCAGAGGGGGAGGGGCCCCTCACTGAACCCTGGTGGGCAGAGCTACGCCATGCTGAACCCTCCTGCCGGACATCGTGGGTGGGACAGGAAGTACAAAAGGCATACTGGAGAACTCAGTTGGGGCCCAGCTGCCGGAGGAGCCAGACACCTCCTGCGAGCTCCTGAGCCTGGAGGCTGCCGCAGACCCCGAGGAAGCTGAGGACTGGCCAGGACCACCAGGGTCATTTACAGACCCGAACATGGAGGAGCTGCCAGCCCTGGCAGAGGCCCTCTTCCCGGATGACCCTCTACAGAGCCAGGTTTGCCCTGAAGGGGGTCCGAAGTGGCCCAGGGGTAGCAGACCTCTATCTGGCTGCAATGCTGCCAGCGAGTGAGTCAGTGTGTTGCGGTCAGGATCCCCACTGACCCAGTGGCAGACCTCTCTGCCACTGCTAGGGACCTGGGCCAGGACACAGTGCAGTGGGTGGGCCTGTGTCCCCCCCCTGCCACCCCAACCCGTGTGTGGCAGTCTCCCCCTCTCTGAGGCAAGAAGCTGCGCTTGTCGGCTCTCCACCAGAGCTAGAAGGCCCGACTGTTTTGCGGCTTAGCCTGAGTGCAGGCCTGAGCCCTCAGACTCTCTACTGCCCCGCCCTGTCCCAGGGGCTGGGACAAAAACTGTATTTGTCGTTCAGCCCTGATCACAGACCCACGCTCACATCTCCCATCATCCCGCTGATTCCCCACGCCAGGAAACCTCCTAGATATGTAGTGAGGCGTATTGGCCGCCCACAGACATGGAGGGGGAGGGGCCATTCTCCCCAAGAGACTACAGGCGGGAAGCAGAGACTGCCTCTGAGGTGACTGGCTCAAACCAGTTGGAATTGGAACGTTCACGCCACAGAGGCTGTAAAAGGACTGTGCACCCTGTCCGTTGGGCTGTCCATCAGAGAGGCAGCCAGTAACTGTCACTTTGCGCGGGTGTCACAGTATTCCTTCACCGACCACCTGATCCATATCATTTATCTAGACATCTAACATCTGAGTCTACTTACCGGTTCCTGGTTCCAGTGACTTGCCTATATCATTGGTTCCTAGTTCCAGCTGTAAAGGTCCTGTTTTCCTTCTGTCCACAGCAGCTGCTGGAAGGCAGTTGCAAGTCCAGGCTCCAATGCACCCTAGCAGCAAAAGGACAGACAGTTAGTTACCATCAGCAGCTGTGTTCGTATCCAGTTAATCTGTTCATCTCACTAAGGTCCAGAGGAGACCTACAAGTACAGTTTTAGAGTTTTAGGGTTTTACTTTGTATTTGCCAAGGATCGTTTGGGGACCGGGCTTCAGGCCCATTCTGGGACAACCACAAAGTTGTTTTACTGTTTATCTGCTTTTCCACCCCATCCCTTATATTGTTAACATTCCCTCAATAAACCCAAGTTTTGATTTTGAAATATATCATTCTGTCTAGTCTTCTGTTACTTATCTGGCGGGCTGTGGAAGGATTATTGGTTACTTACTCCCCAGGTGATAGAGAGACTGGTTTGCCAGTCCAAGAACCTGGCCCTGTTACTGCAGAACACATAACTTTTCTATTAATAAAATGATAGACTTTATATGAGCTTATATTGCCCAGGAGAAGGCTGGGCAGTATAAGACACATTTCTGGGGAAAAATCTGGGACTGGGAGTGTGCTGGTGTCACCCTGCAATATATATTTCAGGTTCGTAAAAGCCTGGGTGTGACTGGCTTGTTGCAAGTGCAAACAGACATAGCTGGAAGTGACTTGCATGTTTGAGGCTGTTTGTGAGCAGTCCGTGCATGGAAGCAACAACAGCAATGCAGTGTAAAGGGCATCCCTGGTTAGAGGAAGGGGTGACAGAGGTGGCAAAATTTGCAGATGATATAAAATTACTAAGGATAGTTAAGACCCAGGCAGACTGCGAAATGCTACAAAAGGATCTCTCAAAACTGGGTGACCAGGCAACAAAATGGCAGATGAAATTTAATGTTGATAAATGCAAAATAATGCACATTGGAAAGCATAATCCCAACTATACATATAAAATGTTGGGGTCTAAATTAGCTGTTACCACTCAAGAAAAAGATCTTGGAGTCATTGTGGACAGTTCTCTGAACACGTCCCCTCAATTTGCAGCGGCAGTCAAAAAAGCAAACAGAATGCTGGGAATAATTAAGAAAGGGATAGATAATAGGACAGAAAATATCATGTTGCCTCTATATAAATCCATGGTTTTCCCACATCTTGAATACTGTGTGTAGATGTGGTTGCCCCATCTCAGAAAATATATATTGGAATTGGAAGGTTCAGAAAAGGGCAACAAAAATGATTAGGGGTATGGAATGGCTTCTGTATGAGGAGAGATTAATAAGACTGGGACTTTTCAGCTTGGAAAAGGGACGGCTAAGGGGAGATATGATTGAGGTCTATAAAATCATGACTGGTGTAGAGAAAGTAGATAAGGAAGTGTTGTTTACTACTTCTCATAACACAAGAACTAGGGGTCACCAAATGAACTTAACAGGCAGCAGTTTTAAAACAAATAAAAGGAAGTATTTCTTCACACAATGCAGTCAACCTGTGGAACTCTTTGCCAGAGGATGTTGTGAAGGCCAAGACAATAACAGGGTTCAAAAAAGAACTAGATACATTCATGGAAGATAGGTCCATCAATGGCTATTAGCCAGGATGGGCAGGAATGGTGTCCCTAGCCTCTGTTTGCCAGAAGCTGGGAATGAGTGACAGGGGATGGTTCACTTGATGATTACCTGTTCTGTTCATTCCCTCTAGGGCACCTAGCACTGGCCACTGTCGGAAGACAGGATATTGGGCTAGATGGACCTCTGGTCTGACCCAGTAGGGCCATTTTTATGTTCTTATCCACTTTCTCACTAATATTCTGCGCCCAACATGGCTACATCAACACTGCAAACATACCCCAATCTCTTGCATTCCTACAGTCTGTGGAGAGCATGGTTCTTTGTCTTGTGACCCTCCCCAATGTCCTCTTCCAGAAAATTAATCTGCAGTCCAGCAAGCTGCCTATGGGGCATAAATGTATCCCTGACTCCAGTAAATCCTCCTCCATGGAGCATGGCAGGAGACACTGTCAGAGACAGGGCCGGATTAACTCTCCTGTGGGCCTGGGGCTATTAGATTTTGTGGGGCCCCTTATACAAGTCTTTTTCCTAATTTAAAACAAAATGATCACAATTATGGCATCGAGGCTATTAACACTATACTAAACTTGCCTTTTAATTAACAAAAAGCCATTCTGTGGTTACATTTTAGTCATAAAACATGTAGAATATAGTTGTTAATTCAAAATAGCCTACTTCTTACCTTAGAACAGCTGTTATATTCGTTTCTTTCTGGGAGGGAGTTTGGTGCAGGAGGGGATTCTGACTTGGTGCAGGTGGTTGGGGCTCAGGAGGTGGTGTGAGGTGCAGGCTTTGGCTGGGAGGCGCTCACCACAGGCGGGCTGCCTGCCTGCATGTCATGGCCCCACACTGCTCCCGGAAGTGGCTGGCTGCTGTCACATCTCTGCGCGCCCCTGGCCATAGGCACCAATTTCCCCTCTTTCACGTGGGTGCTCGACCTCCCCTCTGCCCCGGCCCCGCCCCCACTCCACCCCTTCTATGAGGCCCCGTCCCTGCCCTGCCTCTTTCCACCCCTTCCCTGCCCCCATTCCAACCCCTTTCCCAAAGTTCCCGCCCCAACTCGGCCCCCTCTCTGCCAATATTCCAACTCCTTCCCCAAATCCCCACCCCGGCCCCACCTCCTCCCCTGAGTGTGCCACGCTCCTGCTCCTCCCCACCACCCCGGAGCGTGCTAACACTGCCAAACAAGTGTTTGGTGGTGGCTGGGTGGGAAATGCTGGGAGATAGGTGGAGGAGCAGGGACGTGGCGCACTCAGGAGAGGAGGAGGAGGTGGGGCAGGGGGTGAGGGGAGGTTGGCTGCTGGTGGGTGCAGAGCACCCACTAATTTTTCCCCGTGGGTGCTCCAGCCCTGGAGCACCGATGGAGTCGATGCCTATACCCCTGGGGGGAGGGGGACAGCGTCTCTGTGCGCTGCTTGAGCCCGCAAGAGCCGCCCCCGCAGCTGCATTGGTTCCCGGCCCATGAGAGCTGCAGGGACAGTGCTGGGGACAGGGGCAGCACATGGAGCTGCCTCCCGCCACCCCCAGGGGCCGCAGAGACGTGCCAGCAGCCGGCCTCTTCTGGGAGTGGCGTGAGGCCATGGAATGCAGGCAACCTGCCTGAGCCCTTCTGTGCCGCTGGACTTTTAGTGTCCCGGAGATCACGATAGTCTGGCAGAGGCTCCAGGATCAACCAGTTGAGTGCGATCGACGGGTTGGTGACCACTGAATTGTATATAATTATGGATTTATTTTTGCAGGGCCCCCTTAGCCCGAGGCCCTGGCTGCAGCTCCTAAAGCCCCTGCATTAATCTGGCCCTGGTCAGAGAGCAACAGCACTGTGACATTCATCCCAGACACTGTGACACTCATCCGACCAGGATGCAACGCTCGCTAGTGACAGCTGTCTCTGCAGGTGGGGCTGTCTCTCCCTCCGAATGGGGTGAGTGCAGGAGGAGACGCCTCGTCCCAGAGACCAGCAGGAGGCCAACATGCCACAGGGGGCTGCCAATGCCCAGAAGAGGCACTTTACTCAGGAAATGGAGATTATGGGTCAGCCGGTGTAATCGGGTATAACTCCATTGATATCGTTTACACCAGACCCGGAGCTGGCCCGGAGCGTTCAGAGGGACGCTGGGGATCCCACACTGCCTGGCGAAGCAGCCGGTGTAGCCCCACAAAATGCTCCCGCTCCCGTTTTGCTACTTTGGGTGTACTGAGCATGCTCAGTCGAACTGAGCATGCCCAGTAACCTTCGTTGTAGCCACTGCCCTCTCTCTGCCCTCTCTCTGCCCTTACTTCTGCTAACGATTTGCTGCCTCCTCTTTGGGGGGGTTTAAAAGGATTAAGGGGGGCAAATCGCAGCGGGGGGGCTGTCAGGGTCTGAGCAGAGGAAGCAGACCGGGAGTGTTTTCCACCACAACCCCATCCCTCCCGTTTTGCAACCATCCCCCCCAGAGGAAGCAGACCGGGAGTGTTTTCCACCACAACCCCATCCCTCCCGTTTTGCAACCATCTCCCCAGAGGAAGCAGACCGGGAGTGTTTTCCACCACAACCCCATCCCTCCCGTTGTGCAACCATCCCCCAGAGGAAGCAGATTGGGAGTGTTTTCGACCACAAACCCCATCCCTCCCGTTTTGCAACCATCCCTGGACCAGTGACAGGTGCATGAGCAGCCCAGTCATTGGAACTAAGCAAGGAGAAGCCAGTGGAAAAAATGAAAAGGGGCCACTGTGTCTCACCTTGGGCTCGGGGGCATGCTCCGTTCCCCCAAACCTTACCTCCCTTTTCACGGATTCACACACAAAAAAGTAAAACAGTATGCCTCAATCATGCAACAGATCAATTTGGCACATTAGCCAGGAGGAAGCAGACTGTGAGTGTTTTCCACCACAACCCCATCCCTCCCGTTTTGCAACCATCCCCCCAGAGGAAGCAGACCGGGAGTGTTTTCCACCACAACCCCATCCCTCCCGTTTTGCAACCATCCCCCCCCCCCCAGAGGAAGCAGACCGGGAGGGTTTACCAAACTGCTACCCTGCGTGGCAGAAACCGCTCCCAGCAGCAAAAGGGGAGGGGAGCACTTTGTGGGGCTACACCGGCGGCTGCTCCCTGTCGACCCCACCACCCGCCCCACACGCTAAGCACCGTCCCCGCCCGCTGTCACGAGCACTTCCCCGCCCCGCCCGCCCGCGCGGTCGCCCTGTGGCGCTCGGACGCCGATTGGTTCGGAACACGATGGGCAGAGATCAGCCCAGCGCGTGGAGGCGGGACTAGCTGTCCCCTCCGGGCTGGGAGGCGAGGCGCCGGGGCAGCTCTTGCAGGCGCAGTAGAGCGGTTGGTGCTCCCGTTACGTGTAATCGCTCACCCTGCAACTGAGGCGAGATGCTGCGCCTGCTGGATGTCGGCGGGTTCGTGCTGGAGCGGGTGGCCATGGGCAGCCCCCTCTCCATGGTGCTAGTTGCCTCTGCCTTCGTGCTGAGCCTGGGCTACCTGCTGCAGCTGGGTTTCCGGCGCCAGCCCCGGCCCGGCGAGGGGGTAGGTCCCGCGGGGGAGGAGAGGGGCCGGTAGGGTGGGGGCTGAGATGGCGGGGCCGGGATGGGTGTGGTGTGGTGGGCAGAGGCTTTATGTGGTCGTGGGGACCCCTCGGCTGTGGGAGGGGCCGCTGCCCCAGAGCCGGAGTGGGGACGGGAGGGGGGCACCCAGCAGCAGGCTGAGCACTGGGGGGCAAAGGAAGAGGACGCCCGTTACCTTGCTCGGAAGGGGATGCGCAGCGTTAAGGGGGTATCTGAGAAGAACCTGCTGCCCTCAGCGTCCTCCGCCCCACCTAACCCTGGGGTGCCTGGGTCCACCTTGGAGCCCAAAGCCTCGGGTCGCAAGGATGCACTTAACTCCTTCTGGCTGGAGAAACCTATGTGTGCCCCTTCTGGGCAGAGAGCTGCCCCCAGGGAAGAGCTGACAGAGCCTGACTGTATGGGCAGGGCCGGCGCTTCCATTTAGGCGACCTAGGCAGTTGCCTAGGGCACCAGGATTTGGGGGGGGGTGGCATTTTGCTGCCCTCAGCGGCAATTCTGCAGCGGGGGGTCCTTCCGCGCTCCAGGTCTTTGGCGGCAGTTCTGCGGCGGGTCCTTCACTTGCTCTGGGACCCGCCGCCGAAGTGCCCTGAAGACCAGGAGCGCGGAAGGACCCCCGCCTAGGGCACCAAAACCCCTGGCGCTGCTTCTGTGTATGGGTGAGGATTTGTGAAGGAGTATTGTATTGAGCTTTGTTTCCAGAGAGTGACAAGCTGCACACCCTCTGGAACAGTTCCATTGGATGGAGGCACTGCCCTACCTAGTGCACAGAAGAAAGGTTTCTTTGCCTCCAAGTAGGATTGACTTTTTGGAACAAGCTTTTTAAAATGCACTTAGTGCATGGCCGTCCTTAGGATTTATGGGGCTCTACGCAGTATTATTAAACTAGCGCCCCCTATGCCTGACTTTCTCTTAGCAACACAAACATAAGCTTACAGTACTGGAAAACTTGCCACGTGCACTTTATTAAGAACATCTTAATTGTGCCACCTTCACCCCCAACCTCTGCACAGTGCTGCTTTCACCCTAGCTCCTGCACTTCTCGCCTACCTGTGCCCCCAACCCCAGCCCTGCCAGTGTGATCTGCCACACCAATCCCCTGCCCAGTACCCCCTTATGTCCAGCAACCCCCATGCCCCGTGGCCCCTCACCCAGAGATCTCCACCATAGATCCCTATGCCCAGCAATCTCCCACCCACAGACCCCTGCCCAGTGCCCCTCTCACAGTCCCCCCCCCACTGCCCAGCACCCCATATTCCTTAGGGATTTCAGCACCAAAAAATTAAATTCTGTGCACAATATTTTAAAATTCTGCAAATTTTGTCAATAAATAAATGTCAAGGCACCAGCATGGCAGTAGCAAGCATAGGCCACTGGCTGCGCGTAGGTGGGAGATGATGCTGCAGCCTTCCCTCCCCTCCTAGGATAGGGACTTGGCAGTGAGATAACTCTGTGTGCATGTCAAAAAGCCACAGGGAAGCGTTTTACATGATGGCTGGGATGTCAGCCATGACCCCAAATCCTTTTGAATGATAAAAAAGAAATAGCTGATACCAATGGCTGAGTCCAGCCCTCATCCAGGCCCTTGACTGTCACCACTCCCAAATGGCCTTTCATTCTCCCTAAAATAGAGCCTCATTGCAGCCTTATCTATTATCCAACATTCTTCATATCTTTCCATTTACCGTATCTTTCTATTCTAGTCTCATTAACCAGTCTCCAGAAGTATTTATTTGAATCTTTCCTATCTTTGGTTAATAATAATCTCTTATCCAAAGCTGTGGGTACCATAACATGAGTAATGTTATGATTATTTATCCATATACATTCTCGGCCAATGTGAGTTGTTTAATCCAATTATTCACATAATGAATCATGAAATAAATCAGCAGTCCTAATGCAGTATTTAATTCTTTTTTGAAGCAATCTAAATGTTAAATGAATATTCTCTTGCAGAAATACCCACCTTATATTTCGTCTAATATCCCTTTTCTTGGACATGCAGTAGCATTTGGAAAAAGTCCTATTGACTTTTTAGAAAATGCCTATGAAAAGGTGAGTCTTGCCTAATGAGTGGTTGAATGTACCTAGGATATTTTTATTTGTTCTGCTACCTTCTGTGTTCCCAGAACCTATTTGGATAATTTTGAATCTCCTTGGAATGAAATGTTTACACGTTGTCTGCTAGAGTTCAATATACTATACAACCTTGATAGTGTGGGCACATAATGTAGTAATACCTCATTCTGTGGGCAAGTTAATGATAGAAAGGTAAGGGAGATGTCATTTGATTAATAAAAATCTACAGAATCATAATTTCAATGGTGTCATCTTTTGTGGCGTGGCAGGTTGGACATGGTGCCCCCTGTCCCCGTGGCTCCCAGCTTCAAGTCCTATGGTTGGTGGAAAGTTTGTTAATGCAGTGTCTTTGGAATTGGGTCAAGCTGGATATAATTCGAAAGCCTTTTCTTCCAAAAACACAATGATACCAAACATAATAAACCTAGAACAATTATATAGATATGTAGTTGAGAAAAAATATTTAAAAATTAACATTTTGAATTATACTTTGACATAGGGATGCATTGTTTACATAAAAAAGACATTGATCTTTGGTAATTCTAGGTAAGTTGGCCTTGATATGTAGAACTGAAAACATTTATTCATCAAAGTCATCATCAGTGTTGTCACCAGGTAGGGCATCATTGCTAGACATATTGTCACATTGATCCTCATCCACACCGCACTTGCACATCTATGTACAAGACAGGCTACTGGTCAAACATTTGCAAAGTGGTAGGCATCTGGTCTTTTCACACGAACATTTGATTAGCTGAATGATGGATTCAGGAGCGCATGGTATATTGCACAAAACTGGTGTGATCAGTTCATCCACCAAGACCATACATGCCCGATAGGGAAGTGTAGTTTTGGATTAGCTCGATCATCCCATCCCAGTACTTTATAATTTGCCTTCTTAATAACAGGTTGTGACAAACCAGGGTACAGTCCAGACTAATGGGTAGTTGCATCACCCTTCCCTCTAGTTGGGGTGATCTTTACAATGTTCTGCTGCTGTAGCTTCCCTGCCTGGGTTGCTCAGAAACAGTACTTCTGGGGGAATTCTGCATCACTGTGCAATGCAGAATCTGCGCAGAATTAATGTTCTGTGCAGAATTTCATTTTTTCCTGCGGAATTGGCGCTGCAGAGCTGCTGGCTGCCACTAGGGACCTCTGAAGCCCCGAGAGCCTCACTCCCCAGCTTGCAAATAGAGGACACTGCCAGGGGGAGGTGGAGGTGAAGGGTACAGCTGCAGTTTCCAGCATGCCCTGGAGGCATGCGGGAAACTCTGTACAAGCCTGGAAGCCAGCATCATGTTGTTTCTCCCTCTGTATTCCTGGGCTCTGGGGACGGAGGGGGTGTAGGTGTCTGAGCTTGGGGGCACCCTGCAACTGGGTTCTGGGAAGGGAGGAGTGTGGGTGTCTGGCCCCATGGCTGGACTCTGGGCGGGAGGGGATGTGGGTGTCTGGCCCTGCAGCTGGGCTCTTAAGAGGAGCCAGACATCCACTCCTCCAGCACCCCCCAGCTGTATGCCCCCCTCCAGCTCCCACTTCCCCTGGCAGTGTCCTCTATTTGGTAGCCTTAGGGGAGCAGGGCAAAAAAACGAGTTCCCCTCAAGATGTGCTCAGCTGGCATGCATGATGCACCCAGACTGAGGGGCTCAATAAAAGCATAACAGAGAAACAGGAACTGGGTTGTCATAGGTGTTTCTTTAACTCTCTACTCCTGGCGGAATATTTTTTGTTGTCTGTATTGTTACAGACATACTTGCTGACAGGCATTTTGAAATAAATTACCAAAATAATTGAAACTGGCATGACTATATTTTTATTTTGACAAATATGCAGAAGTTTATTAACTACAAAGAGATTTTAAGTGAGTACAAGTAATGAGACATAAGTCAGCAATGATTACAAGAAAAATAAAGATAAAATGTTTACTAATACTTAACTTAACAAGCTACATTAGAGTCAAAGCAAGTTTTCTCACTACATTCTTCAGCAGATTACTGACCAAACACCTATGCTGGTTCCTTTTTCCTTCAGATGCCGTGACTATGATGGGAAGAGAGAGAGAAGGTGTCTTGGGGTGTCTCCCCTTATTTTTTATAGTCCTCTCCCTGCTTCAAGAAGCATTTTCAGCTAGGAGCATGGTGACAGGCAGTTTGTGTGGGTGGGAACTCTGTTTCTTTGCTAAGATGTAGATTTTTCACCCAAGCCCTCTTTCCTGCCAAAGAATAGCCACTTAACAGGTAATGGCTGATTGGCCTTGTTTACACCGGTCCAAGGCATCAGCTTGCTATTTGACTGCGAGGAACTTTTTGGTCACTCCCTAGACTTGGATCATGTATTAATAACACCATAGAGTGGAATCTTATAACTTTACATACAATGTTGCCATACATATTTTACCAGGATAATAATGACCAGCAAATTATGTATTTTCAAATGACACCTCACAAGACATACTTTGTGCAAAGATAATTACAATAGCAGACACAGAAGTACGTACTGTTACACAGGTATAAATGCACCCATTATCAGTGGCAATTTTTATCTGTCTGCTTTTTGGAAAACATCCACCAGTGTAGGTCTGCCATGTGTCGTAATGTTGTTTTTTTTAAACATTTTGTCGAATATGTATCTACATAGTTGTTCTAGGTTTGTCATGTTTGGTACCATTGTGTTCATGGGTTGAGCTGGGTATCATTTCTCCCTTTTCCAATGACACTGTATTATCAACTTTTCCACCAACCGGAGGACTGGGAGCTGCAGAGGCAAGGGGCAGTGAGTCCCCACCTCCCAAGCCGTAGAGGATGACACCATTGAAATTGTGATACTGTAGATTTATACAAATCAAATGACATGTCCCTTGCCTTTCTGTCATTAGTTTGCCAATGGAATTCCACATGCTCCCAGGCTATGACTGAAACAGAGTCGCATCCCTGGATTTCAACTGTGGATTTGACCCGATTTCAAAGAAGCGTACATATAGTTGAGGGAAGCCTACTAGTGGATTCACTCGTTATCCAATGAGCTATTTGAATTACTTACCTTAACATTTGTTGGTACTACTCAGGCTCTCTTTCTCAGTCTCTTCCTTGCTGATAATCTTGGGTCATATTAAGAGGTCAGCATATGACTAGGCCACTACCCTGACTACTTGAAGAATTTGAGTGTCTGTTGTAAACTATGAATAATTGGGTGTTCAACTGCACCAAGATTTTTACTAGCCCAGGGAAAATATGAAATGATACTTATCTTGTACTCGTAGTATCTGACTTATGTCAGAAGAAGGCTTAACGGTTAGACTTTCTGGAACCACAGGCTTGACTCATGGTACTATTGATTTCATGCTTGTGAAATGGACAAACTTAATATGCACTTCACTTCATAGGGATTTGGTCAAAGAAAACCTTAAAGTAGAGTTGGTTGTATTTTATTGGAAAGTACTGGTTTGTTAAACCCAAAAATTCTCATGAAAGTGATTTGGGTTTAAAATTTCAACATCCAGCTTGCTATACCATGATTTCCAGGCTATATGTCCAGGAGCCTGAAAGCCCTGGCAGATCCAACTGGAGCTCTCAGGACTTAGTCTCCATGGCAGGGAGCTGGAAGCCCAGATTCTAGTGGGGGCTTAGCTTCTGATTTCTGAAGCAAGGAGCCTGGAAATCCTGGGGGTTCTCAAAGGTTCCAGGCTCTCTGCCATAGAAGTCTCTACCTCTCTACGTCCAAGTCCCCTTACTCTTTCTGTGGTTTCACACATTCCTGTTTTAAAGAAGGTCTTTTCCCTGTTGTGTAAAAACCCCCGCACAAATGAAAATGGAAACTGACTCATTAGACACAAAATGCAACCAAGTAAACAGGAAAAACACAAATCCTTTATTTATAATCTTGGATATTACCTCATAAATATATTTGGGAAAATCCGATTTAAGTTTGATTTAAGGTATTCATGTCCCATTAAGTGATTTTTTTTTTTAGTCACTTCTTGTAAGAGTAGGGGCGTGTGCTTATTTCCTTTGGTCAAACTTCTCCCCTCTGACCTCTCCTCTTCTTCCCCGATGTGTAGTGCAAGCTATGCATCAGTTGTCTAGTTGGCTGCTGTCCTCCTTTCCCACCCGAGAGGTGGCTGCACTCCAGTAGTATTGTGAGCATATAGATTTGAAGCAATTAAAATCTGAAAGGTTCTATATAAGGATAAAAAAATTTTAACTTTCCAGATTCTCATTATTTTAAACTAACTTGTCCTTTCCCCCCTCAGTATGGGCCTGTGTTTAGCTTCACTATGGTGGGCAAGACGTTTACTTACCTACTGGGTAGCGATGCTGCTGCTCTAATATTCAACAGTAAAAATGAAGACCTGAATGCAGAGGATGTATACTCTCGACTGACCACACCAGTCTTTGGCAAGGGAGTTGCTTATGATGTACCTAACCCGGTATGTATTTAGAGTACAAAGTCAATTAAACATCTAGGGTGCAGATCAAATCCTGACAAGGTTGCCATGAACTGTTTGCCCTATATGATGGGGATTGACAATATCAGTGAAATTCTGGTAGCATGGTTTGCCAACACAGTTGCTGATTTTGATTGTTAGGCATAGAGTAACCAAAGACTGAACACATGTAGGCTCTGGTATTGTTTTTTATATGGCCATCTACTGGTTTGGACAATACTCATGGGTTAGACCTTCTCCTTCCACCACAGTGGAAAACTAGCAGTTTTCCTTCCTCCTTTGAGCTTATACTTTCTGAGTGCTTTTAACCTAAGAGCACCTTTAGGCTCATTCCTTGCCATGGGAGCTTGAGGCTACATCTACACTACAGGGGGGAGTCGATTTAAGATATGCAAATTCAGCTACGTGAATAGCGTAGCTGAATTCGACATATCGCAGCCAACTTACCCCGCTGTGAGGATGGCGGCAAAATCGACCTCCGCGGCTTCCCATCAACAGCGCTTACTCCCACCTCCGCTGGTGGAGTAAGCGCGTCGATTCGGGGATCGATTGTCGCGTCCCAACGTGCCGCGATAAATCGATCCCCGAGAGGTCAATTTCTACCCGCCGATTCAGGCGGGTAGTGTAGACCCAGCCTCAGAGTGAGATTTTTTTTTTTCTCCAGGCCTATTTGTACATACAAATGTGAGGCAGTACCACCTCCCCAAGCCACTCTGATAGATCTGGTACTAGAGAGAGGGACTAAGTGCTTAGTGGGTTTTCTTTACAAAACCTTGCACTTCTGCCCTCACCAGCAGGCAGTATTGAGTCTCCTCAGTGCAGCAGACAGCAAGCAGCATAACACCTCTCTGTTACCTCTACCCTCTTTGCCTTGTATTCTTGCAGAGGCTGAGACTGGAGAGGAAGGCAGCAGGCCTTCCTCCCTGACTATGGGAGGATGGAGGACTGCACAAGGTGGAAGCCGAGAGTTTGAGGATGATAGTTATCTAATGTGCTAGGGATGGCTGCATGCTTCAGAAGCATATTCCCATTCTAGAGAGGGATAGTGGTGGCATACATAAACTGCTATGGAGGAAAAGAGAAAGTTAGAACCATGAGGCCTTCAGAAAACTTTCATTCTTGAAGAGCCAGATAAAGTAAGGCTGACTGGCTCCAATAATTTTAATCAAACCAATAGGTGGCTGTATATTTGCCATGTTGAAAGTAACAAGGTAGAATACTTCTGCAGATTGCCCACAAGTTCATTTCAGAATGGACCAAGAACATGGAACTTGCTGCCAGATGAAATAAGTGTTTGCTAACCTCACTATTCAGAGCTAAATGCTAAACTCCCCTCTTCAACCAAGCTGTCCAATAGTATCCCCATTCTAAGATGCACTTTTAAAAACCCATAAGCTGTTGTCTTGGTGGCTGAGAAGGATAAGTGAGTGTTTGTGTGGGTTTTTTTCTTTGTTTTTTGGAACCTATGAGGCTCCCTGGGAAGAGGCAATGAGTTGAATGGATAGATAGAGGTTAGTTAAAATCTGAAAGAAGTATAGACAGAATATTGACTTAATGACTAACAAATGTTGACCTGAAGAGGTTTGCCGAGGAGTTGCTCCAAATATGAAAGTAAACTGCAATGGCACTTGAATTTATTTCTAGATAATAACGCTCAATTGCTGAAGCTTTTGAGTGTGGAAAAAGATTTAAAAGCTTTAATTATAATTTAATGGCACAATGTTCATGTTCTGAAAGCAATAAGAACAGGATTTAAGTGTATCCTAGAATGCAGTTCCACACATTTGCCAGTTTCCATTCATGATAGAAGAATCTAGACTTGCTCTTGAAAATATAGTAGAAGCTTATGTTGTCAGGAACTCACTTCCATCAGTAGTTCAGCTACCAACCAGGATTTCAGTTTTCAGTATTTTGTTCTTTATGTACAGTAATTTTGTAAAATTAAAATAAAATTTCCCACTACTAGTGACAGTGACCTGAGTTGAAAACCTCCCAGCATTTATAATTTAGCTAAAAGTTCAATAACATGAATTTCCAGATTAGGTCATAGTATTGATTTAGGTTTTTTTATATTACTTGCTCTATCTGGCTTCATTCCCAAAATATGGAGTAGCAGTAAAAGCCTGAAGCAGGACAGGATAAGAAAGCTTCAGCTGGTATAGAGTACAGCAGCCCATCTGCTTGGAAATAATCCCAGTACTCTGCTTTTCAAGATAGGCCCTTCTTCTTGAGGGGTTGCTTCTCACTCAGACCGTAATTTTCAGCAACAGCTACCTTACACCAGTGCTATGAAACTTGGTCAGTGGGAAACTTGTTAACATGGATAGAACTGTCACAAGAGCTAGACTCAGACTTTGGAACTTAAACTCACAAAATATAAGAATGACCATTGATTGTGCTTTCAGAACTAAATGCCAAACCCATTTCTTTGAGTCAGCTTCCTCATATGCTACATGAAAATTAGGAGAGGAAGGAGCTTGCTACTTTTTATGCCACTGCAGGTGAAGAAGGGAGGGAGGTGGGTTTTTTGTACGTGTGAGGTACATATACTACACTGAAAACCATGTAAGTATCTAGATCAGTGGTGTCCAACCTCTTCACCCTGAACAAGGTCAAGGGGCACAATATTTTTGGGAAGAAAATCTTCCCTGTTCCACCAGCTCCTATGTCTCCAGGGCGAGAAGGAAGAATGAGTGAAGTATGTTGTGCTCTAGCTATTCCCAGGTGGCATATAATCTCTTGGGGTCCTCTGTCAGATTGGAGTGTCCTCAGGCAACTTGTGCCTATGCTGCTGTAACCTGGGTTGGTGCAGAGAATTGGGGAGGTCCCCTCTGCTCTGCCCTGGATTGTATGGGGGTCATCCTTTGCTAGGCACTCTGCTAGGCTTACACACCCATTTGAACTTCCTTCCTGCTCTCCCTGGGGCTCCCAGGCAGTGGGGGAGCTGCTGAATAGCTCTAGCACAGGAGGGATAGAAACTGTCTGGTGCACTCCTGGGTTAGAGAGCTGCTCATGGGGCTACAAGGAGAACTTTCTGAGGCAGATGGTAAGGCGGTGCTCCCTACCTTCTTCCTGTAGCAACAGGAATTATACAAACACTTCAGATAAAACTGCAGGGTACAGCTCAGGGAACACTTTCCTAATCAAATCCAGTTTAACTAAACGGTCCTTGACCACAAACTGGACACCACTGACATAGATAAACAGCTTCCACAATCTGAGCAGGACCTCACCTAGTGCATACTTTTTAGCCTAAATTCATGTTTTAAAAACATGTCGGGCATCTGTTGGGTTACCTCAGTTCTCCAGAGAATGGGGTAGGAGGAGCTTTGGGAGACAAAGGCATAAATTCTCTCTGTTCTGGTGGAATGAGCAGTTTAATCCATAAATCGTGTCCAGACTAGTGGACACACTGACAAATTGAGGATATGTTTGTGTCATATTGTGAGCTTTTGTCTTCCATTTTGTTTTGTAAACTCCATTTCTTTTCGGTGCTCTATTTTGGAGGACCTTCATTATATATTGCAACCTCCTTTGTGGGTTACAGCATCTCTTCTTTCGCGGAGGCTTGATGCCTTGTTGAATGACTGTCTGAGAAGCTGGCACTGAGCAATATAGTTCCATCAACCTTGAATGAATTCCATGCTGGAATAAAGGGTTTTGTACTGTTAGGGCCACTGACTTTGAATGACTCTAGTCTACATACACCGACATGATGTGTTGGTGAATGTGGTAAGGAGGAGAACCTGGAACCCCCCAGGAAGCATATGGCTGGGAGACCTGTAGTTTGGTCAGGTGGTGGACAGCCAGAGAAAAGGGTTATACTATTTTAAATCAGGGATGCTTCTCTAAAGAGGCAGTTCACTGTCACATACCAAAAGAAAAAGGCTGGAGGTGAGAGAGGACAGGAGGGGCTGCCTAGCCTAAGGATGTGAACCAATCCCAGGACTTTCAGGAAGGATGAAATCAGACTTGGGACGGGGGAGGGACTTCATTATTTTCTAAAGATCTGTAACTAGTGTGTGTTAAGAGTGAAGTGTGTGTGTGTGGCTAAGAAATTCCTTTGGTAAGCCCCTGTTTCTTGTTTTCCTGCTGACAGGGTTAACTGAGCAACCACCTTCCAGGTGGACCCTGAGAGTATGTATCTAAGGAACTGGGAGGCTCAAGAGGGGTGAGGAACTGTTTCTGGGATTTAAAGTGGCTGGGCTACAGAGCCCCACATCCAAAGGAAAGGGTACAGTTATGAGGTCTGCACCTGTGAATGTGAATTAGAGACTAACTGTAGGAACAGTGACCAGTCACTGTCCAGACCATCGGGCTTAAAAGCACATGGGGGTCCAGTGATTAGGTTCAGTCCCAACAGACTGGTGTCCATCCAGAGAAGGAGATTAGGCCAGGTTGTTACAGATAATTTAGGAAAAATAGTTTCTTTTTCTGTAATCCTAACTTTCACCCATAGCAGGCCACTTGGAACAGGGCTGTGGAAATTAGTGGATATGCTTGGACTTCTGCTTCTGGGTTTTTGTTTTTATGACAAACAGCATGTCTGTCTGTTAACCATGTTCTTTATAATATGACAGTTATTTAAAATTATATAGACAAGGTGGGTGAGGTAATATGTTTTATTGGACTAACTTCTGTTGATGTACGAGACAAGCTTTCGAGATTACACAGAGCCCTTTTTCAGATCCTGTGTAACCTTGAAAGTGTATCTTTTTCACCAACAATATAACTACCTCACTAGCCTTATTTCACTAATATCCTGGGACCAACATGGCTATAAAAACACTTCCCATTATGTGTAAGACTGTCAGTTACTGTGGTCAGTATTAGCTTGGCAGGAAAAAACTGGGATGCATGTTGCATAATAAGTTAAAGTTGCCCTATTGAGTATGTCATGTGCTACGCTATGGATATCAAACTTTTTTGAAAGAGAGGACATAATTCTGATTGATTATGGTTGTGGCTAGGATATAAATTCAAGACTTCATACTTCCCACAGTGCAGAGTGGACTGTCCACCAACGTGAGTAAGACGTTTGCCCACAGATTAAAGGGAGAATATGGTCTTTATGTAGCATCTGAAGTTTTTGTTCATTTGCCTTATTGTCACATTCATTAGGAAGAAAATGTTCTCCTTTAAGCCCATTGCTGTTTCTGCTCATTATTTCTCTTTTTTTTCTTTTTCTCTCCCTCTTCCTGGTCTTTTGAGTCTCTAGTCTTTTCTCTGTAAAATTCCCACCTGCTTCCTCATTCCATCCATTAAAATGATCACTGATTAAAATAGTTTACTGGTGACAATGAAGTGTCATTTTTAAGTGGGTATTCCAGCCAGATTAATAAAATACAGCCTCCCTGTGCTATGGGGCAAGGCCACAGAGCCCTGTCCTGTCTTTCAACAGCCCTGTAGAGAGGGCAGCAGTAGTGTGGCTACTTATGCTTGTGGTGTGAGCTGCTAGTACACCCAGCGTTTCTTGGTGCCTTAGGATACGTCTTCACTACCCGCCGGATTGGCGGGTAGCAATTGATCTATCGGGGATCGATTTATTGTGTCTCGTCTAGATGCGATAAATTGATCCCCGAACGCGCTCCCCGTCGACTCCGGAACTCCACCAGGGCGAGAGGCGGAAGCGGAGTTGACGGGGGAGCCGCGGTCATCGATCCCGCGCCATGAGGATGGGAGGTAAGTTGATCTAAGATGCGTCGACTTCAGCTACGCTATTCTCATAGCTGAAGTTGCGTACCTTAGATCGATTTTTCTTCCCCCCCCCCCCTTAGAGGAGGTCTGTCTGTGAGGCCATGGTCCAAACCCCTTACACATTGGTAAGCAATTGCGGGGCTGCAGTAAGAAACATATAAGCTTCAAGAAATACTATTGCATAGTAATTGCTGGCATACAGCTCCCTACCTTTCCCTAGTGGCCTCAAGATATATCTGTTTCTTGCTTTTAAAGGAAATGCACCACCTATGCACTACCTGAAGCACTGCTGCAGTTCTTGGAAATTGATAGTCTTAGCATGCTGTACTGTTCGCCAGCAAGACTGCTCTTTATGTACCCAGTTAGTGGGTAACTAGGCTGAATATGTAAGCTTAATACAATACCAAGTGGATCTTCTGTCCCTTTCTGCAGTCAAACCACGGAATTTTACTCCAGTGTGTGAATTAACTGCTATATAGTAACTTTCTTGGTATGCCCTATCAATGAGAGATTCCATTCACTAATGGACTAGTTAATATTTGTAATTACTATAGTTATTGGGCTAGTTATATTTTTGTTTTGAAAACTACATGATGCTAGAATAATGGTAATTTAACTATAACTGAATACATGAAGAGTATGCTAGTGACTGTTATTTTCTCAGTGTGGGTGGGCACACTGAGATTGCTCAGTCAGGGCAAACCCCAAAGAACAGGGCAGACGATCCCCAAAGATGGTGGTTATTCTAATACTTGGATTCACCTAGGGTTACCATATTTTAAGTGTCCAAAAAGAAGACACTCCACGGGGCCCTGGCCCCGCCCCAACTCCGCCCCCAGCCCTGCCCCTTCCCCTTCCTGGCTCCAGCCCCGCCCAACTCCGTCCCTTCCCCAAAGTCCCTGCCCCAACTCCGCCCCCTCCCCTGAACGCTTCGCCCCCTGCTCCTCCCCCTCCCCTGCTTCCCGCAAACATTTGATTTGCGGAAAGCCTGAAGCAGGCAGGCAGCCGGTAAGCTGGGGCGGGGGAGGGGGCCGAGGAGGCGCAGCCTAGTCCGGCCTCCCCGGCCAAGCGGCCGAGCAGCCCCGGTCCCAGTGGCTCCGGCCAGCTCGGCTCAGGCCCCGGTTCCGGCCGAGCAGCACCGGCCTGGCCCTGGGTGAGTGGTGCCGGCCGGCAGCCGAGCAGCCCTGGTCCCAGTCACTTCTGCCGGCTTGGGCCCCGGTTCCGGCCAAGCTGCTCTGGCCCGGCCCTGGCCCTGGGCGAGCGGCGCCGGCCGGCGGCCATGCCGGCCCGGCTTGGCTCCGGCCCGGCTCAGCTCAGGCCCCAGTTCCGGCCAAGCGGCCCGGCCCCAGCCCTAGCAGAGCGAGCGGCACCGGCTGGCAGCCGAGCACCCGCCGGCCCCAGCGGCTCTGGCTCCAGCCCCAGCGGCTCCAGCCCGGACCCAAGCCCCACGACTCCTCCCTCCCTATTTTCCCGGACATGTCCAACTTTTTGGAATTTCCTCCCAGATGGGGATTTGAGGACTAAAAAGCCGGACGTGTCCGGGAAAATCCGGACGTATGGTAACCCTAATTCACCAAGCCAGCAACAAAACAGCTTCTACAATACCTCACTGGTTGCCCAGAAGCCAAAAACACAGTTCCCTTAAAGCAGAGGTGGGCAAACTATGGCCTGCGGGCTACATCCGGCCCGCAGGACCCTCCTGCCCGGCCCCCGAGCTCCTGGCCTGGGAGACTAGCCCCCGGCCCCTCGCCTGCTGTTCCCCCTCCCCCGCAGCCTCAGCTCACTGCTCTGCCAGTGCAACGCTCTGGGTAGCGGGGCTTTGAGCTCCTGGGGCAGCGCAGCTGCAGAGCCACGGCATGACCCAGTGCTCTGTGCTGTGCGGTGGCATGGCTGGCTCCAGCCAGGCAGCACAGCTGCCTGTCCTAGTGCTCTGGGCGGAACGGCTGTAGCACCGCCAGCCACTGGTGCTCCAGGCAGTGTGGTAAGGGAGCAGGGAGGGGTTGGATAGAGAGCAGGGAAATTCGGGGTGGTGGTCAGGGTGTGGATAGCGGTCGGGGCGGTCAGAGGGCGGGAAACAGGGGTTAAATCGGGCACGGGTCCCGGGGGGTAGTCAGGAAGGAGAGGAGGGGGTTGGATGGGGCAGCAGGAGGCAATCAGGGTGGGGGTTCCAGGGGTGGTCAGGGGACAGGGAGCAGGGGGGTGGTAGTGGATGGGTTAGGGGTCCTGGGGGGCCATCAGGGAACGGGCGGGGGGTTGGATGAGGCAGGAGTCCTGGGGGGGGGCGGGGGGCCGGGGAAGGGGGGGGGGGGTCGGATGGGGGGTGGGGAGCAGGCCACGCCTGGCTGTTTGGGGAGGCACAGCCTCCCCTAAACAGCCCTCCATACAATTTCAGAAACCTGATGGGTCCCTCAGGCCAAAAAGATTAGGCCTGAATAAAGACTGGGAGTGGTTGGGTCATTACAAAACCTAAACTTAATTTCCCCAATACTAATTTCTCCCTACTGTTACTCGCACCTTCTTGTCAACTGTCTGTAATGGGCCACTCTCTTACCACTTCAAAAGTTATTTTCCTCCCTTGGTATCCTGCTGTTAATTGATTTATCTCGTTAGACTGACCTAACACTTGGTAAAGCAAACCTAGGGTTACCATTCGTCCGGATTCCCCCGGACATGTCTGGCTTTTAGAGTTAAAAATAGCGTCCGGGGGGGAATTTGTAAATGTCTGGACTCCCCCCCCCCCCCCCGCAGAGCACGCGCTGCTGACAGGGCAGCCGGCCGGATGGTGCCACTTACATGGGGCTCAGACAGCCAGAGAGAGCCCCTCCTCCACTTCCCCCTCCTCTCCCCTGCAGCTGAGAGCACTCCCTCCCTCCCTGCATTCGCAGATCACCAGCCGGTCATTCGCACCGGCAGTCTGGAGCTCCTCCCCCTGCTCCTCCTTCCCGGCATGCTGGTCTGAGCGGCAGAGTAAGGGGGCCAGGGGGTCGGAGAAGGGGCAGGGAGGTTCTGGAGGGAGCAGTCAAGAGACGGGGGGTGGGGGGGTCGGGCGTTGGGGGGGGCTTTCTGGGGGTGGGGATGTGGATAAGGTTTTGGGCAGTCAGGGTACAGGTAGGGGGTAGGATCCTGGGGGGGGGCAGTTAGGGTGTGTGTGGGGGGTTTCAGGAGGGGGCAGTTAGGGGACAAGGAACAGGGAGGCTTAGGTAGGGGGTGGGGTTCTGGAGGGCAGTTAGGAGCAGGGGTCCCAGGAGGGGTAGTCAGGGGACAAGGAGCGGGGGGGCTGTCATGGGGCAGGGGTGGGGAGAGGGATCGGAGCAGTCAGGGGACAGGGAACAGAGGGGTTTAGATGGGTCGGGAGTTCTGGGGGGGGCTGTCAGGGGGTGGGGAGTGGTTGGATGGGGCGTGGGAGTCCCGGGGGTTTGTCTGGGGGTGGGGGTGTGGATAAAGGTTGGGGCAGTCAGGGGACAGGTAGGGGGTATGGTCCTAGGGGGCAAATTAGGATGGGGGGAGGGTCTCAGGAGGGGGCAGTCAGGGAACAAGGAGCAGGGAGGCTTAGGTAGGGGGTGGAGTCCTGGGGGGCAGTTAGGGGCAGGGGTCCCAGGAGGGGGCAGTCAGGGGACAAGGAGCAGGGGGAGGATTGGGGATCCTGAGGGGGGCGGGAAGTGGGAGGGAGTGGAAGGGGCGGGGCTAGGGCAGGACTGGGGCGGGGCTCCTCCCGTCCTCTTTTTTGCTTGCTGAAATATGGTAACCCTAAGCAAACCCCATTCTTTCATGTATTTATACCTGCTCCTGTATCTTTTACTTCATACATCTGATGAAGTGAGTTCTAGCCCATGGAAGCTTATGCCCAAATAACCTTGTTAGTCTCTAAGATGCCACAAGGACTCCTCGTTTTTTTTAATAGACGATATTATTACACCCAAGTTTCATCTAAATGTTAATATTCCCTTTTGATCTCTGAATCAATACAGTATAGTAATGGACAGGAACCATCTGGTTACATGATTAACCTCTAACAAGATGTAAGTAAACACATACAATTAGTAATTACCTCTAATTCTGTAACAATACGTGTTTCCATTTCAAAGCTCTAGTTTATCTGACATGGCTTTGTTATAAGGAATGGCCCTAATTACCATTTATGTACTCTTGTAATACCTCTTTAAAGTTTGAATTCAGGTCATTTAGCCTGCTAGTTGCTTAACCCTTTCTGGCTCAGTGTTGCAACACTTAGTTAACATTTTCAGATTTGGGTGCCTAAAGTTAGGCACTAAATAAGTGGCCTAATTTTCAAAAGATGCCAAGCAACTGCAGCTCCCACTGAAGTCAATAGGATCTGCAGGTGCTGTTTAGCTATTTGAGTGACTGAAGTTAGGAACTCTATTTAACTCTGAAAATGTTAGCCAAATGTAGTGTCAAACTTTAATATAGAATATGGTAAATGAGTTTCTCTTTGACTCTAAGAGATTTGCAACTTCATCACTGTATTGTTGCAGTTTGGATCTCCTTAAGCAAGCATTCTTACTTGAAAACCAAAGTAGCTAAACTCAAATGGAATTTCAGGTTTATAGTTTAGAGTGTGGTGGTTTTTTTTTTTTAAATTTGGTTTTGGAATTTGTAAAAAGTGTGTAGTAGATTTTAGTCCTAATCTTGATTTCATTTTACTTTCGTTTCTAGAAGGTTCTCCCTGTGACTTCTATTTTTCTATTTCTGTCTTTTCTGTTTTAGTATCACTTGCAATACGCTGTTAATGACTAAACTGTAATTATGTACCTCATGTTCTATACCTCTAATATCTTAACCCTTGCAGGTATTTTTGGAACAAAAGAAAATGCTAAAAACTGGGCTGAATATAGCTCAGTTTAAACAACACGTACCTGTAATTGAAAAAGAAACAAAGGAGTACTTCAAATCCTGGGGAGACAGTGGAGAAAGAAGTAAGCAAGATCAGATGCTTTGTGTTTTGAAAAGTTACACTGACGGGAGTGCACGAGAAGTAGACAAAACTAGCTTCATATGACAGTATTTTGATCTACTTGAACATTTTTAATAGAAAGGAAAGACAGGTCCAACTGTATCAGACGTCCCATGCTCAAAAGAACCAGGTACAAAGCATGTTCTTTGCCTACTTAAAGCTCAAGGGAGGATGAAGCCACTCTCAAAGTTAGTAGTAGGTTGTAAAGAGCTAATTTGCTCTTGGCTTCGTAGTCTCTGCCTATTTGTCCCCAAACTAACAGTTCAGGCTGCATTAGGATAGTTTTGCAAGGGTTAGGCCACTTGTGCCTAATATCTTCACTGTTAAACCAGCAACTCAACATTTTTAAATGTTGTTATTCCCTTGTTCCAGAATCATGATCAATAACACACATCCTCTTTAAAGAAATAGACTATTTGTACTTCCGTAACTAAAACAGTCTGACTTAAGCCAAATTAGATTAAAAATTAATAAGAAAAAATAGACCCCACCTATCCATTTTATTAGTGAGCATTTATTCCCAAACTTCATTGATTTGAATAGGGCTGCTTCATTATGAGCATGTTACTTCTGTGCCACTGTGCAATGTAGAATTTGTGCAGAATTAATGTTCTGTGCAGAATTTCATTTGTTCCTGCAGAATTGGTGCTGCAGAGCTTCTGGCTGCCGCTAGGGGCCATTGGAGCCCACAGAGTCTGACTCCCCAGCTCACAAATATAGGACACTGCCGGGGGCGGGGGAGCTGGAGGCTTCCCAGCAGTTACAATTCCCAGCATGCC
This sequence comes from Trachemys scripta elegans, assembly GCF_013100865.1. NCBI lineage: Eukaryota > Metazoa > Chordata > Testudines > Emydidae > Trachemys > Trachemys scripta. Next base: position 43,674,410 of record NC_048299.1, on the reverse strand, counting down.
CTGAAGGAAGGAGGCAGCGTACAGGAAACTCCATACAAGCTCAGGACCCAGCATCTGGCTGTTTCTCTTCCTGGATCCCTGGGCTCTGGGGGTGGAGGTGGTATGGGCCGGGGGGAGGGAGGCCACTCCATAGCTGGGCTTTTGGGGGTGGGGTGGGGAGGGAGTGTATGTGTCAGGTCCTGCGACTCCCACCGGCACCCCTAGATACCTCCCCCAGCTCCCCTTCCACAGCAGTGTCCTCTCTTTGGGAACTTCTATATGGTAACCCTATGGGGGCAGGGAGAACAAACAAGAATCTACTAAAAGACCAGAAGGGCAGAGTTTTCCCCAAAATATACCCAGCTGGCACATGTGACACATCCAGACTGAGGTGCCCAACAAAAGCATAACAGAGAAACAGGAACTGGATTGTCATAAGGGTTTCTTTAACTCTCCACTCCTGGAGGAATTTCTTTTGTCTGTATTGTTACAGACATACTTGCTGATAGGTATTTCTAAATAAATTACCAAAATAATTGAAACTGGTGTGATTATGTTATTTTGACAACTAATATATGCATAATTTTTATTTTTTTGGTGCAGAATTCCCCCAGGAGTAGCATGTGCATGAGTAAGAATTGCACAATTGGACCCACAGAATAGAAGATGGTTATGATTGAATTATTTATGTTTCTAGAGCAGTCTGTAAAACTGTCAGATTTATCAGCAGAATATTTTTTTATTGCTGCTCACTTCTTTTCTGACAGCATGAGCAGTCTTTGTCCAACCCCCCTAAATGTGACGTTACTCTTTTCAGGGAATGTCTGTTTGCATACGCCCTAAGTTTATCTATGAAAGATGTAGGATTGTACAGAAGCAACTTCTTTTCCTGATAACTGTTGACACTTTTTTTGGATCCTTACCAAATAAAAGAGCTTTCCTCAAACATAGCCAAATTTTTCCATTTTTCCTTGCTTGTATATTGGAGTAGCTCAGCAGAAACACTCACATCACTGATGAAGTTAACAATGCCTTGTTTTTGTATTCTTTGTTGAATTTGTTATTGTCATCTAAGACCCCAGGAAGTCTCTCTTCCTCTGTACTACAGGCCATGATGGATTGTCAGTATGGTCCAATCTACCACAAAAGTGGTGGATTAGGGAACAGGTTTTTAATCAAGCTAGACACAACAATGACTAACATGCAGACCAATCCCCCAAAATGCAAAGTAATAAGAGCCTCTCTAGCTCCTTAACCTGAACTGCCCATAAATTCGGTCTCTTGAGGTCATTCTCTGTGAACCAGCTGCCACTCCCTTCCTCAGTGCTGTCTTCCCTACAGCTCACTAGTAAGTGAGGAGTCTGTATTTTAAAGACCCCAGACTCCTTCCTCTTTTCCCAGCATGTTTTGTCACATAACATGACAGCATACAATTTTCTCCCGTTGTAATAGAACAGCTCGGACATCCTCAAATAGTTTACTCCTTCCTGACTCCTGTAGATAGGACACTGTGCAGAGTAGGCTTTGAGTCCAACCTTGAGGTCTGAGGATTATTGTTCCAGGACTAGCTTCTTGTTATTGTTTTCTCTCTGAAACCAGATCTCATCAGTCTTCTTCTACAAGTGATGCACCCTTCTTTCAGAGCTGTGAGCAGGGATCCTAGCACAACATAGCCCTCATTTCCACTGGAAAAATTGATCCTGGAAATACTTAAAAATATTTCCTTTCAATTGGTTGAAATGCACCTTGTGTTCCCACAGAAGTGCTTCAAATCAGCTGTGAGATGCTGGGGTACGAGTTCAACCATCATGGCAATTACTTCTGGATTTTGTAGGGGTAAATAACATCAAGTGCCAGTTTGGGCACAGCTTGCTTGCACAAACGGGGCTTCCAGCTGCCTCAGGTAGTGAATCCTCTTTAGTTCTCTACAATGCTTTCTATCTTCTCTCCCAACCAGCCTTTCCAAGTAATCCTTTCTGGAAGTATCCCCTCCCCACTGACCCAAAACAGGGATCCATTTGTGGAAGAACACTTTCAGAAACACCTAGAAAAATTATTTAAAACTCTCCGTGTGTATTCAGTTAATACCTTTTTTTTGGCAGAAGTGAAAGTAGTGGCCTGTAAATCTTGACACCATCTCCCCAGAATGCATGCTGACTGACTTTCCTTTTCCTCCCTTTATTCAGATTTGCTTGAAGCTCTTTCAGAGCTCATTATTTTGACAGCAAGTCATTGTTTACATGGGAAGGAGATCAGAAACTTACTCAATGAGAAGGTGGCACAACTGTATGCTGATCTGGATGGGGGATTTACTCATGCAGCTTGGCTTCTGCCAGGTTGGCTTCCTTTACCTAGCTTCAGGTACCAAAAATAACATGTTAAACAGTATATACTTAAGAAACTTCTGTGCCTGTTTCAGCTCTTTCTTAGAGTATGTTTTAAGTAAATATGAATTTTAAATAAAAATGGACTGCAAGGATATTTCCTGTAGGGGAGTTTATCAAAATACTATTTTCATGGTGTAACCTCAACTAGAAATTAGGAAGGCAGTTGCTTTTAACTGACATCTAAAAGCATAAGACCTATAGCATGCCTAAAAGCATAACAATTACAGCATAACTAAATGTTATCTCCACAACTATTGAGTACCTAAATCTGAGTCAAAGCATTAAGAATGAGGGTTTGGGAGTTTCTAAACATGTTAATTCAGTATAATTGAGCTGCCTAAACTTAGTGTATGTAATTAAGTATATACTGATCTAGTTCAAAGCACTTTTTGAAGCTTTGTTCATTTTCTACAAAGCAAATAACTTTTATGTAAGATATTTATTATATTGGGTCTGATCCTTCAAGTTCTGCACAAGCACATGGGTTTGTTTGCATCTTGTCTTAAATTCATTTGTATTAAAACTTTAGAATTAAAATGGCTACCACAAATAATTAACATATTTTGTTTTTTTGCATAGTATAATTGTATAGGCCCTGGCAGCTTTGATGATTCATCCTTTGGGTCGTGTCACCCTTATACGTATGGGGTGAGCTCCTGCTCTTCCAGATGTCTGCTGTTCACTCTTATCCTCTGACTTGCAGGAAAGCTAGCAGCCATCCCAAGCCAGAGCTCAAGGCTTGGCAGCATCAGCTTTGTCTAGAGGATTCAGGTCTACTTACTTGTGGCCTTCGGCCGAGCACAGCACTGATCTAGCTTAGTACTGAGATGATTGATAACAACCTCTTTGGGCTCTGGTACCATATGAGCATGGCATATGTCCCCTTTTGGGTCCTCAGTACTATTAAGGACTGATCTTCTTGGTGCAAACAGTCTCAGCCTCCCTCCCTGGTATAGCAGGCCATCTGAGAGGAATGGGTGATACTGGCCACAGTGTTGTTGCCAGACAGGATCAGTCAGCCTCTACCCCTGAGGATTACAAACTGTTTAGGACCTTTTTTGGGAGAGTAGCAGCAACCCTGGAGATAACCACCAAGGAGATTTAGGACATGCTGCACAAGGTCCTCGACATCCATCACTCCTTGTCAGTAGGGCGCATAGTGAGCCCAATCAACAAAGGCCGCCTGGAGCTCACAAAAGACCTGTGGCTGGTACTGACATCCAAGCGAGCTGATAGATGGTATCAAGTCCCAGCTGCAAATTGTTCTAATCCCATGCAGTTCCATGATCCTGGTCATATAATCACAGCCATCGAGAGGACTCATCGGAGTTGTCAGAAGGTGACCCCTAAGGATAAAGAGGCTAACCACCTCTATCTCCTGGGTCATAAAGCTCACTTCTCATCAAGATTCCAGATGCGGATAGTGGTCTTAGAGAAATATGATCATGTATCTAGTGTGCATTACAACCATTTATTGGAAAGGTTCCACAAGATTACAGGCAGAACTTTTGCACCATCCTGGTGGAGGACTGTTTAGTGGGCAGAACAGCACTGCAGACAGTTTTGGCTGCCGCTGATTCTTTCTCCAGAGCAATGGTAGTTCTTCATGGCTGGCTTTTGGGGGCATACCTAGACAGTTGCAAACAACAATTTAGAACTTGCTTTTTGAGGGCCAATCCCTCTTCCATGAGAAAACTGATAAGGCAATGAGATCTCTCAAAGATTGCGGAACAACCATCAGTTCTCTTGTTACATACACTGGGCCTGCAAGAATAGGCATTTTAAGCCTCAACCTTTCCAATACCAGCCATTTGTCTCATACAGACCACCTGAGCCTCCAGTCCACAGGCAGAGGTCCTTGAGATGAAAACCTGCTAGTGGTTTTTCCTCCCAGTCACTCCCCTTATATTGACACCAAGCAGGCAGTACATTTGATTTGGTGCCTGAGGACCGCATACCATTCTTCTTGTGGTCTTTGCCTTCCCACCTTTTTGGTGACCATTTGGCCCACTTTCAGCACGTGATCCAATATCATGTCAGATTGTTGGATTCTGGAGGTATTTTGGGCAGACTAGATCATTATATTTGTTTGTCTTTCTTGTCCCTCTTCAGGGATCCCTCCAACAAGAGTTTGCTTCACCAGGATTTATAATGCTTTCTCACCTTGAGTGCTGTAGAGGAGGTTCCTCTTCATCATGAGCAAGGAAGTTCTATTCAAGGTATTTCGTCATCAAGGAGACTGGGGGGCTTTGCCTGATACTAGACCTCAGGGCTCTCAATACCTATATAAAGAAGCTCAGATTCAAGATGGTTTTCCTCTCCTCCATCATTCCCATGCCGGAGCAGAAGGACTGGTATGCTGCTGTCAGTCCCAAAGATGTCTGTTTCCATATTGTAATGCCCCTGGCACATAGGCATTTCCTAAGGTTTATGTTCAACAGGAAATACTGCCAATACTGGTCCTTGCCTGTTGACTGTCTGCAGCACTCCATGTATTTACCAGGCACACTGCAGTGGTAACTGCTCACCTGAGAAGATCTGGCATTCAGATGTTCTCATAGTTGGATAACTAGCTGGTGAGGGGACACTCGCCGTCAGAAGTCCAGACCCATGTCTTGTGTATCCTGCAGATGTTCCAATGTTTGGGCCTGCTGGTGAATGAGAAAGTCCATGTTAATACCCACGGGCAGATAGAGTTCATTGCGGCCATTCTTGATGCGTTCACGGCAACAGCCTCCCTACCACTCAACAGATTTCATGCCGTATTCACTCTTTGCTTCCACCTACAGTCCCAGCCTTTAGAGTGGGTGAGGTCTTGCTTCCTGCTGCAAGGTCTTATGGCAGTGTGTACCTTTTGTAACCTCATTTTCAAAACTCCAGTTCAGGCATCTTCGGGCTCGGCTCTTCTCAGTCTACTGCCCAAGATGTCACTGTCTAGACAAGGTGGTGCATCTTTTCCTGACAGTTCTTCAGTCTCTGGATTGGTGGACAGACCCTTGCAACATGCACAGGGGAATCCCATGTACTCCCGGTTCACCCTTGAGAACTATGGTCACTGATGTCTTCACATCTGGATGGGGACAGAGAATCTCTTCTATGCATTCCCCCCCACACACACCTGCATCCCTCTGCTACCTACAGTTCTGCAGAAGATCAAGTGGGAGAAGGCCATACTGGGGCTATGAGGATTATATTGGCTAAGGCAGATGTGGTTCAGGGAGCTTTACAACCTCTTTGTAGTGCCTTCTATCTCTCTGCCTATGATCCCCAACCTTGCTCATAACAGTGGCTCAACCTTGCACCAAGACATGAGCATCCCTTCACCTGACAGCGTGGATGCTTGCTGGCTGATGTCAATAGAGCTAGCCAGTTCTCAGGATGTTCAGAGTATTCATATTAATAGCAGAAAGACCTCCACTATATCCACTTCTCTTCAAGTGGGTAAGATTCTCACATTGGGTGATGTAATATCAGATGTCCCATGTCCTTGCTAGCATCCAGTATATTCTGGACTACCTTCTGCATCTCAAGCATTCCAGTGTCTCACCAAACTTGATATTGGTGCACTTTCTGGTCATCTCTGTGATCCACCTGCTCTTTGACCAATTTTTGGTTTTACCCCACTGAAGAGGTTTTGAAGCGCATTGCAAGGCTCTACCCACTGGTCAGGGATCTGGCTCCAATGTGGGATCTCAACCTGAACTTCACATAACTCATGGAACCCCTCCCCCCGCTGTGACAGATTTCTGTTACCAATCTGCCTGAGGCATTAGGTGATCAGGCCTGAGGCCGCAGGATCGTTAGGGGAGTAGATGAAGGAGCACACCAAGGGTCTAAGTTTTAAAGCTTTATTAATAAAATAACAGCGGTGAGTGCGGGGAACGCTCCCACGTCACTCAGGGAAAGAAAGAAAGCGTTAGTGCCCCAGCCATAACCCACTTTCATACTCTCACACGCACGATCCGAGGCTGGCCAAGCCTGGGGTAACGTCAGAAGAAGAGGGGGGAAGGGTGGACGAGAGTTCTGTCTTGTGCACAAGCCGTCCAGGGTCCACTGTTGATCTCTAACTTGCTTCAGCTCTCAGGAGGGTTTTAAGTCCTGAGTTCTTTCGGGGGCATTTCGTTCAGGGACCTCTGTTCCTCGTGCTCTTTGTACCAGTCCAAACCGGCTTTCTGTGGCTTCCTCAGCATTCCCAAAACACACCAGCTTCAGGGACGTGAGACTTTGCTTTCCCCCGCGCTGGCCTTCACCGTCCCACTTGTTTTTGCACCCTCTGCAGTCCTGCTCAGCTTAGTTCTCCTTTCTCACGGTTGGCTGGGGTGGGTGAGATCCAGATAACAGGCTTCTTGGCTGCGTAGAGTCTATTCGAGCACAGTGACCTTGGACTTCCTATCGGCATCCTATCTTCCGATTTGAGCTGAGGCGTTGCGTTAACCCGTTCTCCTCTCCCCCTTCGGCCTCTCGCAACCTGCAAAGGAATCTTCCACTCCACAGTCATACCTTTAATCTGACCCAAAATGCCTTGCGATGCTTGCAACAGGTTAGCAACATACAATGCTGATCTGCCTCCCCAGGGGACCCCCTGAGGGAGGGGGCCACTGGGTTGTGACACCGCCATTGAGCCTCTGACCACATGCTTCTTACCTTATTTGTCAATGAACGTAACCTTCCTCTTGGCTATTATCTCTGCCTGGAGAGTCAGAGCTCCAGCCCCTGATGGTAGGACTACTGTATACATTATTCAATTGGACAAAATATCCATGAGTCCGCATCCTAGATTCCTGCCCAAGATGTTGATTGAATTCAACGCTAATGAAACTATCAACCTACCTGTATTCTTTCTCAAATTTCCTGCCAGCAGATCGAACAGGAACTACATCCCCTTTGAGTGCGCAGAGCCATTTTGTTCTACCTGGACAGCACTAAATCCTTCCAAAAATTGTCCAGACTGCTCCTGGCCTGTGCAGAGGATCTTAAAGGGCAGGCCATATCTTCACAGAGAATATCAAACTGGATCGCATAGTGTATCTGGACATGTTATCAGTTAGCTGATCTGTAGCCACACAACAATGTGAAAGCACATTCCACCAGGGCACAGTCTATCTCTGTGGCCTTGCTGGCAAACCTCTCCATTCAGGAGATTTGGAAGGCAGCAACCTGGACTTAGTGCATGCTTTTGTTGAAATTGTATAGTCAGCTCCTTGACCACACTTTGGTTAGATATGACACATGTTCAAGAGACCAAATAACTAATGTCAGTCAGGTTTATTGCTCTAAGCCAACAATAATGTCGTACAGGGAAAAGGTTCTCCATGATACCAGTCTCTGGGAAGCTGTCTCGTGCAGTGATGTTACATTCACCTTATGCAGAAGATTTGCTCACAGAGTTACACATTTCAGCTGGGTAGTATTTATATGATGATTTTACAAGTTACATATCTCTTTACATGTCACTAAAATCCAACCCATTAGTTTGTCCCAGTTCCCAAACTTCTTGTTCTGTTCCTTCCTCATCCTTGTTTTGGATACTAGCATTCCAGGTACTGGTCCATGAAGGTACTTCTCTACCTTGCACTAAGTCATAGCATGAATGTATCTCGATTTTGACACGTTTCCTATCTGCTTATGCCAAATGCTTGCTTCAGCAAATGCAAGGTGTTACAGGATACTTAGTATAAATGAACAGAGTTATGGTATAGGCCAGTTTAGGCAACAACACTGTTATGATTTGTGCTTAATTGCAGGGTGGGTTGAGGCATGTTATAAAACAAAGCAGCTATCTCTCTGGCCCATCTCATCAGCTCAATGGAACCTGAACCAGTTTTCCCAGTCTTATGTTCCTTTGTGTTTCCGGTGCGCGCATTGTACTGTGATGCACATTATCCACTCCATATTCTCCAAAATCCTTGATGCAATTACACCTATCAGATCAAATACCTAATCTGTTCTGTGCCTGTTCTGCTCCTCAAAATGGTATTTGAAATGACTACGACCTAGTTAATAATATTTGGGTAGTAAATGACTGACATGTCACTGAAATATTCCTTGTAAAGACTAGTGAAAACTTTGTGAATAAGTATTTTAGGCATTTTATCTAAACAATCTTTTGGATTTTCACTGATTATTTGCAAAGAAAAATTCTGCACATTTGATAAGTATTTACAGCATTTTGTGTGTTTATTTTATATACAGACCCTAATAAAAATGCTTTGAATTACAGACGTAGAGACAGAGCACACAGAGAAATAAAGAACATTTTCTATAAAGTAATCCGGAAACGCCGTCAATCTGGGGAAAGGGAGGATGACATGGTCCAAACATTGCTGGATGTTACGTATAAGTAAGTGAAAGTGTTGAAGGTTTGCCATTTAGAAGTGTAAGGGGGAAGTGCTTAGTACTTTAACAGGGTATGCTTCATTTACGAAAATTTCCCAAGTCATTGCCGCATGACTCTTGTCACCCTCCTCACATCTCTTCCTTGGGTTATTTGGCTTTCTCCCCTTGTATGCAGCTTTGTATAGACTTTTGGAGAGAACACTTCTTTGCATGCCATGTTGATGAGGATAATGGGTGAAATTTAGGCCTTTTTGCCACCTCCCTCTAGAGGCTGAAGGATTTCACTTTGTTTAGGGTGCAGACTGTGTGAAGCACCCAAACAGTAGATTTCTTAAAAACAAGATTGATTTTAAAATTGGAAAGAAAAATCAGACTAAAATAAAATAAATGGTTTGCATAACATACCCCACCTGAATACTGTGCAAAGTTCAGGGAGCTAGGCTTCCTTATCTTAATTATAAAGAAGAAAGATGTTACACAGGTAGGAAGCAAAACCCTTCCCTTCCCCCTTAGTCAGCCTAACCGCCTCATTTTCCATCTCACTTACCCAACCTATTTATCAATCCTTAGGGCAAGGAATTCTAACCTCACTAGATGAGGTCATCTCAATGTTTCCATAATGCAGATTTTATCAGGAGTCTCTTCCAGAGAGGATATGCCACTATTGGTGACTCCCCCCAAACCAGTAAAGTTGTCTTCTAGTCATCTCTGGAAAGCTTCCCAGGCTTCTTATCTTCAAGTCCCATATTTCAAAAGCCCTCTTGAGTTCAATTTCTGTAGACTAACCAAGGTGGTTGGTTTTTAAATTTAATTTCCATTATGTACTACAGGAGTTAAGACTGTACCTCTGTTGCATGCCTCATTTCTCAACTGTACCCCTGCTGGATGCCTCTAGTTTCTCTGTTGCCCTCAAGCCTCTTTTGAAATCTTTCAGCAGTTTCTCTTACCATGAAATATATATTGACAGACCCTTTCTCACACCTCTGTTCTCAGTAGAAAGAAAAAGAACTGTCTGTGCATTGTTGATTCAGTAAAATTCCACGTACAAATGGCGGACTTCAGGTGTGGTCTTGCCAGGTTCATTACTAGCTGTGTTTAAGTGTAGATCAAAAGGTTAGGAGGTAATTTATTGTAGATGCTTAGCCAAATGTTGGAGGCAGCTGTCAGATAGCTGTTGCTTTTCACCCTCATGGCAGCCATGTGATGACTTTCTCTCTAGCTCCTTGCATTGCAATCTCTCTTCTTTCCCATGCTTCTGCAGTTCCCCAACTGGAAGAAGGAAAAAAACTGAAGCTAAAAGTAACTACAATCATTTAACATGATGTATAGCACTATATCTGGATACCTAATCAAGTAAAGCTAGAATGTATTTTATTTCCTTAATCTAGGGATGGCCGTTCGCTGACAGACGATGAGATTGCTGGAATGCTTATTGGGTTGTTGTTAGCAGGCCAGCATACGTCTTCTACCACCAGTGCTTGGCTTGGCTTCTTTTTAGCTAGAGACAAATCAATACAAGAACAATGCTATGCAGAACAGAAAGCAGTTTGTGGAGAAGACTTGAGGCCCCTAAATTATGACCAGGTTTGTTTGTTATATCATTTTCAAAAATTTAAAGATAGCCTGAAAGTTAATTTATGAAAGTGTTTAAACTCTTAATCAAATACTTTGTTACAATTACAGCATCTATGTCACACACATGCTAGATGCTCATATCCTTGAACTTGGTGAATGAAAGCAGATTTTGGTGGTAACTTGTATTCTAACATCACCTCCTGGATAGTGGAATCTTTTTTTAATTAAATCAAATGAAGAAGCACAAACAAACAGGGTAGCTAGTGAAGTATATACCGTATATACTCGATCATAAGCTAGTTCGTTTATAAGCTGACCCCACCAATATGGATAAGTAAAAATGTGGAAAATTTTTATGACCCATTCATAAGCCGACCCTATAATTCAGGGGTCATCAAACTTTTTGGCTCCCAGGCCATCAGGATAAGCCGCTGGTGGGCTGAGATGGTTTGTTTACTTCGAGCGTCCGCAGGCACGGAGGTAAAACTAAGTAAACAAAGTGTTCCGGCCTGCCAGCGGCTTACCCTGATGGGCTGGGACAGCAACTGGTGGGGAAATTTTTTTTGGGGGGCAGAAGCTGGGAGTCGGGGGAGTAACCCCTGTGACCCCCACACACACATGACCCCACCCCTAGCCCGGGACCCCCACACTCTCCCCACCCCATCCCTTCCCACCTTATCTGGGATGTCTCTGGCCTGGTTGGAGCTGCTCCAGCAGGCTGGGCAGTGCGGCTGCAGCCTGCTCCGGCAGGCCAGACCGGGCGGCACGGCTGCAGCATGTTCCAGCGGGCTGGGCCTGGTGGCGTGGCCACAGCGTGCTCCAGCGCCCGGGCAGCGTGGGCACAGCCTGCTCTGGGGGGTGGGGCCGAGTGGCACGGCTGCAGTCTGCCAGCCCTGGAGCTGCAGCTGCTTCAGAGGCTGGGGGAGAGCGGCGTGGCCAGAAGTGGAGAGACTCTAGTCCCACCTCTTCCCTTCTGTCTCTGCTGGCTGTGCTGCCTCTCCTTGCTCCCTCTGTTGGGGGGTGGGGCTGTGTCCCACCTCTCCCTCTTTATACCCGTTCATAAGCCAACCCTCTTCTCTGGTGCTTCCCTTCTTTACTAAAAAAAATTGACTTATGAATGAGTATATACGGTATTTGGAATTATGTATTTAAAATATGAGCAGCTCATCACATGTATTTTTCAAATGGAAAAATACTGATTTATGAATGTTAAATATTCCTAAATCAGAAGGCAACTGATAAAGTTTACTATATTTGCAGCTGAAGGAGCTGAACATGCTGGACCGCTGCCTAAAAGAAACTTTAAGGCTTAGACCTCCTATAATGACCATGATGAGAATGGCCAGAACTCCCCAGGTGAGCATATTTGTTGATTCTATCCAGATCAGTGGTGTGGCTGTAATGTAAATTAATTGTAATCCTGTAGCAGATAGGGAATGACACTGTCAGAAAGGATGCAAGTCCAAACTAGGTTTTTCATTTAGCAAATGTGTCACCAACAATGAGATTAGCGCAGTGAGCGGCACACTAATTAGCACAGGGGCATAGGAGGACTGGAATGTGATGGTTTGAGCTTATTCCTGTCAGACCAGGGAAAATGAAGAAGAGTTTGGGAGTCAGCAGCCATCCTCTGTTTATCAGAGAACTACTTGTTGTGGCATTGTGTACCTCGCTAAATCACTGGTGCTGTGGGTCTGTTATACACTTTTCAGTTAAGGACATAAAGATCAGGATTTCCCCTGCTTTGGAACTTGTCTACTTTTGGCACTTGTGAACATGAAATTAGTATATTTAACTTTATTTATTGTACTGTGGTATTTCTGTTGGTAAACTAATCTTGCTTCCTCCTGAAGGGCCTTCTGTCTCCTATGTTGACACTTGTTCCTTTGTACTTTGGAGAAAACACATTTCTATCTACTGTGAACTTTTCATCTCTCGCCTCTTGGTCTTAGTTTGATTTGCAGTTTTTCTAACCTGTTAGTACCCTGCCTTTCCTACCTGATATACCTCACATATCCTTCTGCAATGCATATTAGCTGAAGTCAGTGCTCAGCCTATCTGTGTCTGATATTAAGTAGTCTGATTACCTCTGTCTGTCCACTTAAGCACAAACAATTTAAAAAAACCTCTCTCTACAGTGTGTGTGTGTGTGTGTATTTTTAAACGTTTTTTTTTATTTTTTACTGTTTGTGGTGTTTGGATGCTCACTTGAATGACCTATTGCAGCTAAGTTTTTTGCATATGCGGGTATTAAGAGGTCTAGTTCTGTTGGAAGCTCTCTATCAGGGATGAACAAGTCAAGCTGGTGATCACAGGTATATTACTATGTATAATATTTTAAGGGGGAAAAAAAGGGATACTTTCTTTACTGCCTCATACTATTTTCAGTTCAGTCTAGTTCAACAATAGATGGAGCTATAACACAGGCTCATTCACTCTGAAAATACCTTGTTTAACTCCAAGGAAAGAAAGCTTTTTCTCTTGTGTAACACACACTGTTCCGTTTCTTTTTGTATGCATGCATGAGAAACCAGAAAGCTTTTTCTCTCCAAACACCCTTTTTGTCTTTAAACTTTTCTCTTGATGGCCCTTTACAGATATTTCTCAAGGTTCAGGCTACTATCCTTGATTGGATGACCAATATTGCTTCTAATGCAACTGACAAATTTTCTTAATCTTGTCTTTCCCTATTTAAATTTTCTTTAAATGAACAAAAAAAAAAAAAAAATCACACAAAGATACTACAGAACATTTGTGGGTAAGAGACCCCTTCAATAGGAGGCTTTTTCAGCTCCCTTTTTGTGTGTGAAAATAAGCTCAACATTTTCTCACGTGACATGCATGGTCATGGCTAGGGTCACGGGGACACAGTCTCATCTTTGGAAGGGAGCCAGCACAGTAGTAATGTCAGCATCTTTTACCCTAACATGCATTTTCCAGATTAGTCTTCAGGCAGTGAGGGCTGGGTGAAACAGAATCTAAAGATTAATGAGTAGACTGTAGTAGTAATTAAAAAAAAGCCTGGGGCATAATTACCAAAAGCTCTGAAGATTTGCAAAATGGTGTGCAACACTTAAAAGAAAAAGGATGGCAGTGGCATTTCCTTTCCTTTCCTACTTTACTTTTTTTCTTTTTAATTTTTTTTTACTTCTGTCAGTCTTGATCAGTCTCCCCAAGCACAGTTGGCTCTATTTCCTAGCCTGCAGTCACATAACTTCATTGTCTTGCTGTAAAGTCTGTTCTACTGCATTCCGCTGGCAGTACTTGTTTTGTCTTTATATTTACTTAACATCTACACTTACATACTGTGTCCCAAATAAACTTGCTGTACATAAGATGGGAGCAAAGTATTCTTGAAAGTATATTTACTGTGGCATAGTGATTAATATGAAACATTTTCACCAAAACTGGAAAATCATTGTGCAGCCTGTACCTTTTTTATTTTATTTTTTTAAAAGAAGAGTTTGTTGTGCGGGGTAAATGAGCTCACTCAGTGTTCATAAGCAATTATCTGAATACAATACCGTGCATACAGTTCATCCGAATACAGTACCTAGTTAGGAACATAGGATCTCTTTGGTCATTGAGTCTAGTCCCCTACTACCGCAGATGACCCCCCCACCCTACACTATTGTTGATAAATTTATCAAGCTGCATCTTAACTAGTTTTAAGTTGTTTGCTCCTACTACTCATATTGGAAAGCTGTTCCTGAACCTCATTTCTCTGATGGTTAGAAATCTTCTAATTTCCAGATGAAATTTATTCATGGCCAGTTTATATCCATTTGTTCTTATGCCAACATTGTCCTTTATAAATACACCAAGGGTATACACCAAAGAGGGAGAAGAGCTATTTAAAGCTGTCTCCTCTCAGCCTTTAAGAGCTTGGTTTGTTTACCCTGGCAAAATAGTCTCATAATAGGTTTTCCATTCCCCATATCTTCCTAATAGCTCTTCTCTGCACCTGTTTTGACTGAATTCATCTTTCTTGACCATCGGTGTGAGACTTAAACATAGTATTCCAGATGAGGTCTAACCAGTTAGACTGCTCTAATTGTTCAGCTAAAAAAACCGCAACTCTTTAAGCCAAGTTGTGGATGACACTTTGGAGAACTTTTGTAGAAGAGAAAAGGGAGAACTGCTTTTTGTAACAGAACTTTTTTTTTTTTTTTTTTTATTTCTCCCCCCTCTTCCCCTCGTAGACTGTTGCTGGCTATACTGTTCCTCCTGGTCATCAGGTTTGTGTCTCTCCCACTGTTAATCACAGACTTAAGGATTCTTGGATAGAAAGTTTAGAATTCAAACCTGACCGTTACCTCCAAGATAACCCTACAGCTGGAGAGAAGTTTGCATATGTGCCATTTGGTGCTGGTAAGTCAAATGATACAGTAAGAAATTGCATTAGGACTGAGGGGTTCTCAAACTTCATTGCACCATGACCCCCTTCTGACAACAGTTACTACATGACCCCAGAAGGGGGGGTGGAGCGGGAGTCACAGCCTGAGTGCTGCTGCCCCAGGTGGGGCTGGAGCTAGGGCTACAGTCCTGGGTCTCAGCAAGTCTAATTTTGGCTCTGGCGACCCCATTAAAATCGAGTCGAGAACCACTGAGTTAGGTCATTGATAAAACAGCAGCATGAAGATTTTTGCCAAGAAATAGAGCAGATTCTGTTCTGTAGATAGTATGAGATATTTGCTGCTGTGAAGGTAGGGTTGGATTTGAAATCAAAACAATGTACTAATCACATTAACCAGCAGTGCAGTTAAACACATACGTACATGCTTAAGTCCTACTGATGTCAATCAGTGTTAAGTATGCGCTTAAGTGCTTTGCTGAAGTGGTGCCATAACAGTTGTTTAAACACAGTGAAAGAGAGTAGTGTACATTTTAAAACAAATTGTTTAACTCTTATTTTAGCTCAAGATGCATTACGAAGTGCAATAACTATTCTCCTCTGTGGGTTTTCCTCTAGGCCGTCATCGTTGCATTGGAGAAAACTTTGCTTATGTTCAGATTAAGACTATTTG
The DNA here is from genome assembly GCF_013100865.1 of Trachemys scripta elegans. Lineage (NCBI taxonomy): Eukaryota > Metazoa > Chordata > Testudines > Emydidae > Trachemys > Trachemys scripta. The sequence continues at coordinate 43,659,106 of NC_048299.1, read as the reverse complement.
GTCTACTCTGCTTCGTTTATATGAATTTGATCTCATCGATGGATATTTTCCTACTGTAAACTATACAACCATGATTCACACACCAAATAACCCAGTTATCAGATACAAGAAGCGATCACACTAAGTTTTGGAGACAAAATTATTTCTGCATTTAAATGGTGAAAATTACTGTTTTGAATAAGTTTTGAATAAGTTATGACACAATTAAATGGTTAATGGAAAAGCTGGTCCATTGGATGTGTAGTGTTATAAAAGTGAGGTTAATCTAACCATAAAATGTGTAATTGTTGTATACTGCACAGTACTGTACATTTTATTATAAAAATACTGTCTTTTCTGCTTGTGTAACAATTTTAAGGTGGATGCTGCATATTAGTATAGGTGAATTCAACTGTTTGGTCAAATCTTGGGACAAAGGTGAACATCTAATCTCTTTTTACAAGGTTAAATTTTAATTGGTGCTTTAAAAAAATCTCCTTTCCTTGATTCAGCTACTTTAATGGGCAAGACTAAACTCATGGACATCAATGGGAACAGAATCTGTTCTCTGATGCTGGTGCGTATTTTAATGTGAACAAGTTGGAAAATGCTCACTTTGCAGACTTTCAGCCCTGTCTATATTTGCAGAAGTAAACACTTTTATATAAGGAACTATTCAGCACTTTCAGGAATGAGCCAAAAATTGCCATGGGTTTTAATTTTGAAAACCTTAACATTTTCAATATTTTTCAAAGGTGACAGGTGATTTAGATGCTCATCTTGAAACCGTGTTTGAAGGGTCTGGATTTTCAAAAAGTGCTGAACTGTCCACCCTCTGAAAATTAGTTCTGTTTTAAATTATGTAAAATTAGGCATCCAAAATAATTAGTCACACCTGGAAGTCTTGGTTTCAGTGCAAAGATTAGCAGTAGAACCTTACAAATCCAGAATTAATAGTTAAGAGTAAGCATATAAATTACACTTCTTAGATATATCTTTAACTGTGTTCATTGTTTACTTAAAAAAAATGAAATAACTAGTGTGTACTACTGTATTAACTAGAGTAGTGTTTAGAATGATGTAGAGGGGACAATGGGTACTGTATAGCAGTAATATATAACTTTTTTTTTTAGAAGTGCCTGCTGTTTGGGGGACAAAAATAGTCTCATCAATATTAAACCTTCTGCTGCCCTTTATTATTAAATCTCGGCAATGTGGGCAAAGACTGAAGCTGTCCACGAAGAGACAGTGAATTAATAAGATTCTTCTCCCATAATTCCACATGGCCTGTCCGAATTCTATTCGCACGGGAATGAGTAACATTTATTTCAGGACTGTTATGTTGTACTTGTGTGGTGGAAAATAGCTCTGATGTGACTTACAGAAATTTTTCATTAAAAATTTATAAACTCTTTGTGAAATAGTTTCCTGTACTTTAAACACTGTCCATACTTTCAGAAAAATATAGAAAGAAGGCACTTTTTACTTACTGCTTTAAAACTTCTTGTGGAATTTTAATAAAGGAATAGATAAATGTGAACTTAAGCCACTCTGATGCTGACAGTACACCGCTACCTTGATATAACACGAATTTGGATATAACGCGGTAAAGCAGTGCTCCGGGGTTGCGCACTCCGGTGGATCAAAGCAAGTTCAATATAACGCGGTTTCACCTATAACGCAGTAAGATTTTTTTTTTGGCTCCCGAGGACAGCGTTGCATCGAGGTAGAGGTGTAGTCAGTAACAAAACTTTGTGGCCACAACAAAGTGAAAATCTCAGTGTTTAAAAAAGGGATGTGCTAGCTAATATAAAATAAAGCTCTTATCTGGCGAGCTGTTGCCTTAGGAAACTCCCCTTGCATAGAGGCTGAGTAAAATTAATTCCTAATCATTTACTGTAGTAGAACATCATGCTGAGTCTGGACTTCTTCTTTAGGCAGCTGTTGGCAGCGCTCCAGTGCTTACCATGAATCCTCTTGCCTACCCCTGAAGCTGAAACCAGCAAGAAAGGTGGTGAGAGTACATTTTTGTTGTTGTTTTCTGGCAAGAGTCAGGGTTTAGTTACCCTTTAATAGTGTGCATGAGAAACACTCCTGTACTTAAAATAACCTGAAACAACAATTAAAAGGATGAAGTCATCTTTATTTCAGTACTTTGACAAAATACCCATAAAATTCAAAACTTCTACCTTACAAAAATAGGTCTCTACGAGTGATATATTCTGTCTGCACTGCCAGTAGCAAATATATTAGGACAGAATTGTGTAACTTCAGTAGCTGTGTCAGAAAAAGTGCAGTACACTTTGAGCTACACATTCAGCAATCAAATACACAAGCTTCATCTCCTGGCATCCCATTTGATAAATACACACTTTTTTTTTTATAACTTAATCATTTAAATTAGCATTCCACAAATATACATGTAATTTAATGATTTTTGAATGAACACACAGTGCCTATATACATAAATTCCAGTCTGCGTGGATGTGCCAGCAAGGGGACTGTGTAATCATATAGCTATGTTCATGTTGGTCCCACAATATACACATTATACAAAAGCACAGAAGGAGTACAGATTTACAAAAAGGTAGTTCATTCATCATCATTACCAGTGATGGAGATGTTGAAAGGGTATTATCTTCTAACACCAGAGTGCAAATGAGTGTAGGAAGTAGAACCTGTAAGAGTAAAAAAAATCTTGAAGTGCTTGGAGAAACTGGATGATGACTTGTAGTCAGCATTAGTTATCTGACATTTCTGCAAGACTCTTCAGGTGACCTTTGCAGATTGTACTATAAAGTAAAAGATATACTTCAAGAACAAAACTACTTGTTTCTAAGTTCTGTTTTGTTAAAGTGGTTTGACTCCTTATCAAACTTTGAACAGTTACTGCTAGAAGTTTTGGATCCTGTTAGCTGATAAGTTAACAGAGGTATTTCTTACTGGAAGAGCCTTTTCAGAAAGCGTAATAAAAATGCGGCAATGTGTCATCCAGTACTTGTCAGCATGGGAATAGGTAACTGAGCCAAACAGCACAAAAGCTGATTAAACAGGAGGAATCTTGATACAAAAGAGTTTACAAAACCAATCCCCTGTCTTTCTTAGATGTTGATTAAAACCTTGCTAGAAATTTATCAGACAGCCCCCAGCAAAAGTTACACCACATATTTATTCAGTACATAACTGAACAGTTTCATTCCTATATAGTTTCTGACCACTCTCATATGTAGTGGGCTTTTTGCTCCTTGAGTTCAGCTGTGAGTTTTCCTCTTTGTTTAAGACTGAACCTGAGAAACCAGCATATACTTTCTAACTCAGAACAGGTATTCTGTGTCTTTGTACCAGGAAGAGGAAAGTCTGAGTATTTACCTGACTGTACGCTTCCAAGTCGCCTCTGTAGTGCCTCCAGTCGATTGATATAATCTGTTAAAGCTCTGTCAGGATCATAATTCTGCAGTTGAGAACATGCAAGGGAAGCTGGGCTGAAATCAACTTGGATGCCCTGGTACCTAGCAGAAGAAAAACAATGAGCTGTAGGTTTCAAAAACTGAAGTTACTGTACTGGAATCCTGTTTCCAAAGGAGAATGTAGCAGCCATCTTATGAATGTTAAGTATACATGTAGGCTGACTTTTAGAAAATCACAGTGATTTACTGAGGGTATTTAACTGACCCCCATCCTGGCTCCCCAGTTTCTTAGACACACTGGGGGGAGGGATAGTTCAGTGGTTTGAGCATTGGCTTGCTAAACCCAGGGTTGTGAGTTCAATCCTTGAGTGGGCCATTTAGGGAACTGGAGTAAAAATCTGTCTGGGGATTGGTCCTGCTTTGAGCAGGGGGTTGGACTAGATGATCTCCTGAGGTCCCTTCCAACCCTGATATTCTATGATTCTCCCCACCCCACCCATGATACATCTACACTACAAAAAAGACCCATGACAGTGAGTCTCAGAGGCTGGTGTAGGGGCTCTGAAGCCTGGCTGGGGTGTCCAGAGGCCAAGCAGGAATGTCTACACTGCTATTTTTAGTGCTGTAGCACAAATCCTGTGAGCTGGAGTCTGTGGCGCTGAGATGTGCTGCTGAGGGGCGGTTGTTTTTTTATTTCAGTGTAGATGTAACCTCAGCTGCCTGACTTCCCTGCTATTCCCAAGATTTCTGTTGCATTCCTTTGAGGCAAAAGTCACAAGTCAGTCTCCTATTGAGACTGCATAAAACATGCAGAAGTAGCAGTAGTTTCAAGTACATTTGTTTTAAAAATTTCTTCTAAGAAAAAGCAGGATGTTTGAAGAAGCTCTGTATGGTTTTAGTTCTCCTCTGTAGTTTCCAGCTGCTAAATCACATTAAAGACAACTACAACTAGATTAAATATTTTTCCATGTAACCAACTGGTGTAGTTGCCATAGGTTATGAGATTGCAAACGAGAGGGGAGACTATTTGTACAGTAGTGGGAGAGGAAGTGTCCATGGCACTACGTGAAAATACATCTCACAGCTTGAGAACTATTGGGGCCTGATTTTCAGAAGTGCTGAGGACCCACAACTCTATCGGAAGTCGAGAAAGACTGCAGGTACTGTGAAAAATCTTGCCTCTGGGGTGAAATACTGGCTCCAATGACTTCAACAGTGCTAGGATTTCACTGTGGTGTCCTAGTGGTGATGCTCTGAATGTCCATAGATGAGGGCTTGGCATGAGGCGCTAGAAGCATTTACATAATTTTGAAGCAACCCCATTAGTTGATTTATGAATAGTGTTGATGGTTTCTGAAGAACATTATGTTCATCAGAAGGCTGGACACTACAAGGTTAGGCCTTGAACAGAAAATATATAGTATATTACATATCAAAATGTGAAATTCCCACTCTCTTAAAGTGCATTAGTATTAATTGTAGAAAAAAAAACTTTTCAGACAAAGAATAATTATGTAACAAAAACTTACCTGTGTTGAGAATTTATAGGAGATCTAAGAGGCTCTAGGTCTGATCTGGATCTATCAGAAGAATGTCTGTGTTCTCCATAGAGCTCCAGCCCACCAGCTAATGAATCAGGCCGTAGCTCATTACCTAAAACAACAAAGAAGTATTGTCTATACAAAAAATATCAACCTGTGAAAATCAGACATTTTGCACATTGACAGATATCCCAGGTGCACTCTATTTTACACGTGGTAAAGTGAGAGTTAAAAACTACAGCTAGTTAAGAAAGTGCAGCTATTCTTGCCTACTAAGCTGATCAATACTGTTTACTTGTAACTCCTTCCTCTGTCTACAGCCGTCTCTTGTGTTACACTTAGACTGTAAGCTCTTTTGGGGCAGGGACTGTCTTTTAGTTCTGTGTTTGTACAGCACTGGTACAATGGGGCTTCATCTCTGACTGGGGATCTTAGCCACTACAGCAAAATAGATAATAAATAATAAAAGTAATTGCCACTGTTTGATCACCTGTTTTGACACCTAATCTGAAATTAGGAAAACCACAGAATAGTTAAGAAATAAATTCACGTATACTCACAAACTGCATGTCTTAAACTTCTAAGACAAAGGAAGTCTCAAACAGCTGTATCAGCTCTTTTGTTTAGTAAGAGTAATTTTTGTAAAATGGAAATTTTATGTTCTACCATGAGCTTTCCCAGCATATAACTATGGGTTGCTTCCCCCCCTCTCATTCAGGTACAGTAGTTACAACTTTTCACTTCTCAGGATCTTGGCGCTTCCTGCTACCACGATCCAGTCAAAACTTCCTTGAGGCACTCTCAAAAATAGCTATTTTAACAGTATTGAGTAACTATGAATATTGGGTGCAGTTTCACAACCAGGATTGGGAGCTCTGCAGAAAAACAGTTTTCAGGTAGAAAAGTTAGATTTCCTTTTCTACTCCATAGGCTGGAGCTATGGGATTCTGCCTAGTAGTACCCTAATTTGCATAAGGCTGGCACTGCACGGAGTTGCACTGGTTAATTTAGAACTATAACTCTGATGTAGCCCTATATTAACACTATAATACTTAGTGCACGTGTGGTCTGTACTCTCAGTCGTTTCCCAGCAGAGTTCCATTGCTAAAGGAGACTCTCATTCAGCCCAGGAAGCTTTCTTGAACCTCAAGAAATAGAGACTACTTCATTCTTTTAAGATTTCTTGATAGGAGACCATGGGTGAAATCCTGACTCACTATAGGCAATGGCAAAACTCCCATTGACTTGAACAGATTCAGGATTTCACCCCATATTTACATAGCCAGGAGTGAGTAAAAGGCTTTTTGACCCTCCTCAGGCAAACAGAATCAGATTTCCTGGATTTTGGGTAGAGCTGGTGCTAGGCATAAGCAGATTAAGCAATTTACTTATAGCCCTGATCAGCTCCAGGGGGCCCCCAGTCACTATGTGTTGGGGGGCAACATTTTACTGCTAGGGCCCCCAATGGGCTAGCACTGCCTCTGATCCAGGAGACATCAGACAACTTTTTTGTCTGGGTTGGAGTTAAGACAAAAAAGGAGGAAGTGTTGCACAACACAATGGTCAGCAAAATTGCCTAGTCTGCCCTTGCCTCAGGCTGGTGTGGTGGGCCCTGTGATAGTCAAGGTTCCTGCCTGTCCATGCCCTGAGAAGGATTTACTCAGTAAGCCACCCTTCTTAGAGCTGGGGGAAGGGTCTCTGATACCGGAGAACACTTCAGCAGGCACGGAAAAATCTCACAGTTCACATGCTGCTCTTTGCTGAAGATGAAGCTGCTACGTTTAAAAAAAAAAACAACGACTGCACACAGATTTGCATCTGATGAGAAGCAAGGTACAAGAGAGTTCAGAGTAGTGTCTGTGCTGAGTGGAGTGGCGTGAAATCTGAGAAACAGATAGGTCTAACAACTGAAATGAAGGGGAAGGAGCAACCCATTGGTTCCAGATCACGGGAGGTCAACCTAAAATGTTCACTCAGCACTAATATAATTCATGGATGATGCTTCTTCAGACATTGCCAGTCAGTGAGTTACCTGTGTTCAGGCTAAAGCCATCCCTGTTGACACTTATTAAATTAGAACCTGTAACTCGGTACCACCGACGAACCAGGAACTTCATTCTGCATTTAAAATAAAAAGATACTTTAGAGTAAGCCAAGTATTTCTTTATTTAAATAACAAGCCTATAATGTTCCAAGGCGTATAATAATCCACACAGCAGCAAACTGAGTAAGGAGATAGACTTTTAAAACCTAAAGAACCTGGATTAAACAGAAATAGAATTTACCTAAGAAAAAGATATGGGCCATATTCTACCTTCAGTTATACCTATACAATTCCAGTGATGTCTGGGTATTGAACAGGCCTGACTAAGGGCAACATTTGTCCTAGATGTCTACATTACTTAGCATTAATATCTTAAAATATAAGTCACAACAAATAACTGCAAAAAATTTCAGCCCCAATGCAGAAAAAAGGTCCATGATAGCAGTGGTATATTCTAAAGTAAAACCCTTAGTCACTAGTCCCCCATCTTGCAAACACTTTCACTCATACTTAACTTGAGGCATGTGAGTAATCTGAATTCAGGGAACTGTTCATGTGCCTAAAGTTAAGCATGTATGTATTTTCAGCATTGAGGCCTCACAAAGGAATTAAAAAACCAGATGTAGTCAGAGTATTTACTGCTTATACACAATACCGCTATCATCTCCAAAAAGTTTAATTATAACAACTTGATTTCTTAGATATAATTCCATTTTATGGATTACAATGCCTGTGTTTTAAGGGATTGTTTTTACTTTTTAAAGAAAAAGTAGGTTACAGAAAAGAAACAATGATACATTTCCAAAATACACAGGCACTCTGGAGACGTCACCAGTAATTCATTAGTAATTTTTAAAGCTTGTTAGCATAGCCCATAAATTCTGACATCAGTGGATTACAATACAGAGCCAGGCTGCTTTGATTTACAGTTGTGCTGCAGAATGTCTTAAACAACTTGCTCCAGTCTTCTACATTACCACTGTTCTGTGTAACTCTGCATTCTTTTTAAGATGCACTGTTTTCATGGTTACCAAGACTTACAATTTAGAGTGTGTCACAAAAAATGCTGGATTACACAAGATACTTTATTTGATAAAATATAAGGCTCTATGTGAATTGTGGGATGATTGTCAAATAATTGTGGCTGAGTTACGGACAAGACATGGAAAATCGTGGAAAAGTAATAATGGACCTATATTACTTGCGGTAATTTGGAAAAGCTGGCTGCCCGTGACTGACAGCAGGAGCCCCTGCGGCCCAGGACTGACAGCTGGAGCCCTGGTGGCCCAGGACTGACAGTGGGGCTGATTGTTAAAATACAATATACGGTAACTCCTCACTTAAAGTCATCCTGGTTAACATTGTTTCGTTATTAGGTTGCTGATCTATTAGAGAACATACTCGTTTGAAGTCATGCAATGTTCCATTATAAGGCTGTTTGGCTCTCCCTGCTCCGCCCGCCTGGCGCTCCTGCGGGGAAGCGGGGTCAGAGTGAGGGGGCTTGTCCCATTGCTTCAGCCTCCACGCCCTGACCCCGCTCCCCAGCAGGAGTGCCAGGCAGGCGGAGCGGGCAAGCCGCCATGCCCCAACTCTGGCAGGAGGGCCGGGCGGAGCGGGGCAAGCCCCTACGTCCCGACCCTGCCTCAACTAAGCTTCACAATCATCATTGGTGTGTAAATTGTTTGTTTAAAATTATTTAAAACTTATAGTGTATATTTATATAATGTCTTTTGTCTGGCAAAAAAAAAATTCCCTGGAACCTAACCCTCCCCCCCCAATTTACATTAATTCTTATGGGGAAATTGGATTCGCTTAACATTGTTTCGCTTAAAGTCGCATTTTTCAGGAACATAACTACAACGTTAAGCGAGGAGTTACTGTATATACACCTGAATTTAGTATCAAAATTGCAGTGGAAGCCTAATATTGTGGGATCTGCAATTTTGCAATATTGCAAATTAAGTAGGGCCTTAATAAAATATATGTTAAATTCAATGTTCACATTTGGTTAACCTGTAACTTCCTGTGATTTACCTTGAAATTGCAATGGACACTCTGACCACAGAGCGAAATTTGGTAAAACCCTTTGAACGATGTGTAATAATTTCTAGGTCAGTGTATGAAGGCTGCCCACCCATTCTTGCAATGAGGGCCAGGGTGGCTTCTTCACACTCTTGGAATCCACCTACTAAGAGCAGTAAGTATTTTTTCTGATATATGAGAGCTTTCCGAAAGCTCTCTGCTCTCAGGTATTTTCCATAAATTATCTAGATGACAAGAAACAAAGAAAGCACTGTAAGTAAAGCATTCAGAGGACTGTTACAATTCCAAGATTTTTGACATCATTATTGTTGAAGTTCATCTGCGATTATTCACTTCCTGTCCCTGCCTGCACTAATGATAACATTATTTGAATGCCAGTTCCATAATATAGGGATGTTTTGAGTTGCAAAAAAATATGTAACTTACAGAAGAGTGTTTATGTCTTACCCCAGGGAATGTTATAATGGAGTTCCATGTCTCCAAGACCAATTCTCTGAAAACTGAATCATACTGATGTCCCCAGTTAGTCTAAGTGAGAATGATGGTGAATGAAATGGAAAACAGGCCCAGTTCTAAACAAGACAGCCCACTGTGCTGAGAGAGTGCAGTTGGGGACAAGCTTCCTACCTTTAAAACAGCGTTTTCAGAATTCGATCCCAATTCTCTCAGAAAAGCTTCACTCCTTAGTTCTGCTCTCAGTTTGGACAGCTCTGCATCAGCTTGTTTCAAAGATTTCTGTAGTGACAGCTTTTCTCTGTTCCAAATCTCTCTCTCAGAGGCAATGAGTGTATCGATATTAGCTCCATTGTCCAGTGAGTGTCTAGAAGACTGCAGAGAGACCAAACCCTATTTTTAGCAACACATCTTCTTGTCATTTATTCATTGATTCAGTAGTGTGCTCATCACATTACTGAGTAAGAAATCTAGGTCTGAGTTGAACCTTGGGCCCTCACACTTCAGGATAACGGGTTGAGAGCACTGTGAGATGATGCTATTAACTTCCAAGGAAAAGTATACTCATTGCTTCTGTCTCAAGAACCCAAACTAACAGCTGGCTTATAGTAGCTTTATAGTCTTGAAAACATCTTGAGTCTGTTAGCTTCTAAAGTGGATGATGGGATGTAACCCGCCTGAGGAGGCACAAGAGACTTACAGGGAAAATGGCAGCCAACTATGCAAAGGTGGATGAAAACACGAAGTGCCTGTCTGTGGGAAAAGAGAGCTTGCCAAGGCACCCTGATTACAGACAGCTAGAGGTCAGGACAAGGAACAACTGACATCTGCTTGCTGGGGGGAAGGGAGTAGGGAAGGATGGGAAGAAAGGGAGAAAAGTTAATCACCCTTCTTCCCCTCCTCTTAGACTGCCAGCCCACTGAGTACTGAAAAGAACTTGTGTAGATATATTTCACGTGAAAAAAGGGTGATGCTTTTTAGTCTATACATATTTGTTTATGGCAGTGCATAGAGAAGATACATACATAGTCTCCACAAGGTCTTCTCTGTTGGTATCGTCTGAGTTCCTCCTCCAGTTTCATGGCAGCATTCCTCAAATTGTTCTTTTCCTCACTCAGTCTGCTGACAAGCCCTGTCAGCTCTGCATTTTGTCTCAGAAGTTTTTCAGTTAGTGAGGTAGCGCTGGCCCCCGGGGGCAACACTAACTTCAGCTAGAAAGGAAAAAAACTTGCATGAGATCAGATTGATACGACTCCTACCCTAGATGACAAGTTTTGTGGATGATAACAGTGCTTTGTTACTGTATCAGAGAAATCTGAAAAGCGTAATTTTAATTTAAACAACAGGTGAGTTAATACACAGTTATAAAGTATCAGAGGGATAGCCGTGTTCGCTGTTCCATGTCTCTAAGACTAACAGATTTATTTGGGCATAAGCTTTCAAGGTAACTCCCTTCTCTTCATGTGCCAATATATATTTATGCCTGTATCTGTAATTTTCACTCCATGCATCTGAAGAAGAGGGTTTTTTACCCACAAAAGCTTATGCTCAAATAAATCTGTTAGTCTTTAAGGTGCCACCGGACTCCTCATTGTTTTTACACAGGTGACTTTTTATGGTATGTTATAGCAGAACATTTCATCACAAACTAGTCTATTATAATAATAATGTGCAATATTTATTTTTATGATGTTCATATTTGTTTCTAAAAACCGAAAGAGCAGTTTTCAAGTTAGTGCTATCTTAGAACAAAACACGGAAAGCTAATTCTGAACTACTTTGAAAACATGCTTTGCACTGATGTTGGCTTTAAGGTTGAGCTCAGTCAAGAACCAAACATTGCACAAGTGTTATTCTTTGTGCCAGACTGCGTCATTTCATGTTCTGAACATTCACAATTACATGCAGATTTTCTTGTTGCATTCTCTTAGTAAAGACAACATAGGTTAATTAAATATCCTGTAAAAACTGATATAGTAAATATTAAACACTGATTTTTCACATCTGGGAAATAGTGAGTAAAGTTTTTCCCACAGTAGGTTGCAGCTATATGAATTACTTTTAGTACTTTTCCTAAAGAAAATGCTAGGAAATGTGAAATATACGTCAATTTGTGATTTCGTCTCAAAGTTGACAGGTAAAAATAAAAGGATTTACAGCACTCTTTGCCAATGTTAAATGAGCACAGACTATAGTTGACTCTTCACTGTATAAGTTTACTGTATAAGTTTACCAAAAGTGATTATGTTCTCACCTCTTCTAGTTGGGACAATCCAGGTAATGTTCCCAACAGTAAAAGAACATCTTCAATATTACTTTGTACCTCAATAAAGTTGTCATCATCTGCTGTTTCAAACTGTAACCTGGAATGAAAATAGCAAATATTTATAGTGTATGCAGAGTAATACAATGTAACTACAGTGAAGTATACAGTACGAGATTTCTGCATTTCTGAAGGAAGGCATAGGGAAAGTGATTGAAATTTCAAAAGTAAACAATGTTATGATAAACCCAATTCTCAAAAAGTAGAACTGTCTTTTTCTGGTTATTGAATTTTTTTTTTTTTTTTTTTTTTTTTAAAGCAAGCACCGCTTTCAGTTTTCTGTAGACACTGTTCATAAATACGACAGAGGATCCTGTGGCACCTTTAAGACTAACAGAAGTATTGGAGCATGAGCTTTCATGGGTGAATGCATTCACCCACAAAAGCTTATGCTCCAATACTTCTGTTAGTCTTAAAGGTGCCACAGGACCCTCTGTTGCTTTTTACAGATTCAGACTAACACGGCTACCCCTCTGATACTTCATAAATACAGACATTTTGAAAAGCTGGCCATTTCTCAGGTAAAGACACTCACAGTCCAAAAGAGTTTAATAACATTCCAAAGTGCTCAGTTTCCCATTTAGGCACCTAAATTAAGCTGGCCAGAGTTTAAACAGCACTCAGCACTAACAGCTACTGTTGTTTGGAAGGGGAGCTTTACAGTGCCCCCAGTCTCCCCAGAATTCTTAAACCGTTGTGACCAATTGTATCTGAGACATTTTCAGAAGTGCAGAATATGTTCAAAGTACACCTCTACCCCGATATAACGCTGTCCTCGGGAGCCAAAGAATCTTACCGCGTTATAGGTGAAACCGTGTTATATTGAACTTGCTTTGATCCACTGGAGTGCACAGCCCCACCCCCCGGAGCACTGCTTTATCGCGTTATATCCGAATTCGTGTTATATCGGGGTAGAGGTGTATTGCACTTCACACTAAGTTTTTCTGATATTAAATCAATGTAATAGCAGAATCAAAAACGGATTCACACTGGGCTTCCATGCTGCTGGTGTCACAAATAAAGTCCCCTCTTAGCAAGGTGGTAGCCAGTAAAAGAAGGTTCAGGAATGTCAATCTGAATGAGAATTTTGCAAATAAAATTCACAATTTATAGAGTCCCTGATAATCCTTTTTGTTTCACTATGAATGTTCAAAGCATTACTGAATACAATAATTACTCAGTTCTTTTTAGGGGTTTTCCATCTACATCAAGCTCAAGTAACCCCCTCCCACCTTGCATAAGAAGCCTCCTTTTTTTGTCTGAACTGATGAAGGATTACACTGAGTGTTAATATTTAGAACTGGATTCGCTACTTTGTGATCCAGTTTTATGCTGGTGTAACTTGACTAAAGTGACGCCACATAAAACTAGAGCAGTGGTCTCCAACCTTTTTATGCCCAAAATCATTTTTTGAATTTCAGGGCAACCCAGGATCTACCCCGTCCTTTCCCTGAGGCCCTGCCCCTTCCCCAAAGCCCCACCCCACTCACTCCATCCTCCCTCCTCTCTCACTCGCTCTCTCCCACTCTCACTCGCTTTCACTGGGCTGGGGTAGAGCGTTGGGGTTCAGGAGGGGGTACAGGCTCTGGGCTGGGGCTGAGGGGTTCAGAGTGTGGGAGAGGGCTCTGGGCTGAGCCTGGGGCAGGGGGTTGGGGTTCAGAAGGGGGTGAGGGGTGCAAGCTCTGGGAGGGAGTTTGGTTGCAGGAGGGGGCTCCAGACTGGGGCAGAGTGTTGGGGTTCAGGAGGCGGTATGGGGTGCTGGCTCCGGGAGGGGACTCAGGGCTTGGTATGCACGAGGGGGCTCGGGGTGCAGCAGAGGGTTGGGGTGCTGGCTTCGGGAGAGGACTCAGGGCTGAAGGTTGGGGTGTGGCCTCCCGCCAGGCAGCACTTACCTCCGGCGGCTCCTGGTTGGCAGCGCTGCTGGAGATCGCAATCAACTGGGAGATCCTCTAGGATCGACCAGTCGATCGCGATCGACCAGTTGGAGACCACTGAACTAGAGTAACACAGGAATGGAAATTCTGATTCAAGTGCCAAGATGCTACAGTTTGTTGGCCGCTACTAACAAAAACATGTAGCTGAAGATGCATCTAACCTGCTGGCGGCTTTGTGTGCCAATTGTTTCAGCTTTGAAGATACATTTTGTAGCTTTTGTCTGATGTTCTCCAGAACTTTACTTCCTTCACTTAGATCACCTTCTCCTTTCACTTCAGTCAGCGTGGGGTAGGTTGATTCATTCGTTTCAACTCCTTCCATTTTCTGCTGTAGAACCCAATTTCTTGTTCTCTCATTGGATGTATCCCAAGTAATCTGCATACGTATGTATAAAAATGCAAATGTTACATGTATTTCAATTGGAAAACACTTAAAATGTAACCAGTTCTAGGTCAAATTACAGAAAATAAAGTGCACATTGAGTCAAATTCTACACTGAATTATGTCCCGGGTAACCCTATTTACTTGAATGAGGTTGTATGTGGTCTGAGTCAGCACAGAGTTTTGTCCATTATTCCTCACCTTTAGCAAGTAGGTGATATTTCCAACACACACGGCCACATTTTGGTTTATGTGGGGTTATATACCCCTTCCAAATGGGCTTAGATATGCCCTGAAAAAATGGTGTTCCTAGGTAGGCCAATCCTATACACAATCACCTGGAGCATTCCTGAATAGGAATAATTTGTTCAATGGGCTGGGTGCTGGGACTACAGCTTGGTCTGCTTGGCAATGGATATATGTATGTGGACGTACAGTCAGGCTTTGCTTACTTCTCCAGTTGCCACTCTCAGTTACCCCCCTCTGTGATTTCAACTGCACAGGACACGTGGAGTGGTGTCACTAGATCTTCCTGGAGTAGGCAGAATTGGAGTGGTCTAATGCTCCTGCCCATGATTTTGGCAGCCATGCTATGCCTCACCAGCCAGGATTTAGCCCAAAGCAAGGAGAATCCCCAAAAGACTGAATTAAAAGAGTAACAAATGAATTTGATGAAAATTGCTCCTCAACTTTACTGGCCATCTAATCAAACTAGAGATTTAAGAGCAGAGTGACATCTTCAGAATTCAGCTCAGTGTTACACATTTTTCTAAGCTCTACTGTACCTCATTGAGATTCTGGCACATTGCTCTTTCAGCTTCCTTTTTTTCCTCCCTTGCCTGTTCTTTTTTCTGTAGCTCCTGTATTATTTCCTGCAACTTCTTTGCCTCATACTCTAGTTTATGAACATGTTGTCTCTTCTCTCCAAGCTGCCAGTGAAGATCTTCCACTGTGGACTCCAGTTCATGTACTTTCTTCTGTGCTAATATGTTAGCATCCTGTTCTGTTTGTAGTGTCTTCCTCTGACTCTGCCTCTCCTTTTCCATCTGTTGCCTTGTTTGCACAGAGTCAAGTTTATACCTCTCCATCTCACTGACTAACTCTACGATACGGTCATGTTTTTCATCCATTTGTTTTTGTAAATCTTTAAGTAACTCTTCAGTTGGTTTGGGTGTTCCATCCTGCCCCTTATCTTCAACACTCTGAAGCTGAGCACACAGTTCTTTCTCCCTTTCTAGGGCACTGCTCATTTCGAGAGCTCGGGTTTTCTCTGATTCAAGTAGCACCTGAAGCTCAGAGTTACGGCCTCGTTCATGTGACAGCTGGGCTGCATTCAGAACTTCCTGGGATTCAATTTTCTGTTGCAGATCACTGGACAGCTGTTTCTCTTGTTCCAAAAGTTTATTTAATTGTAAATTCTTTTGTTTTTGATCCTCAAGAGAAATTTTCAAATCCTTCAATAAGAAAATAAAAGAAAGTGACTGGTTATATTCATTTAAAATACGCCCTTTTGCTGAAAATGTAAAGTATTTAAATCTAGACCATTTCCTTTAATGCCATGAATCTTGATTAAAAAACAAACATTAAATACTAGAGAGAGCCAAATTCTTCCATATCCAGTGCTTTGAGAGGTAGCATGGATGTTGGGAAATGCATCCTCTGCCACAGGAGTCCTGCCAGCCAGGACAGGATTCCACATGTTGGGCCCTGGTACACAATGCTTAAAACAGGACCAACAATGTGCACCTCTGTATAGTGCTGTGTACATTCTAGCTAGATGTGGGGGCTGTGTCTGCTGCCCTGTCAGCCAATACATCTCTTTGAAGATGTGGTATATGCGGGCTGACCCCTTTCCTACTCGTATCTGAAACACCATTGTTGCGATACAAAGCCAGCTGAAATTCATATGAAGACTCCCATTGATTTCAACGGGCTTTGCATCAGGTCCTTTCTGCCCCGCTGCTTGTATGGGAGTGATTCTGTACACCCTCTTCCAACTCCAGTGAATATACTGCAGCAGCAGAGGGGAAATTCTAGCCCATAGTTTGCACAGTACATTAAACAAAAGGTAAGCTGGGATGAAATGTTAGAGAAAATCTGGAAGTATTTGTATATTTTTTAATGCTGAGGATAATTTGAGAGCAAAGATAGGGTACCTCTAGCTCTTCTCTTCCTCTTTCTTCATTGCGTTCCATTTTAGCTTTTTCCTTTTCTAAAGCCCATTGACGCTCTCTTGATTTTTTCTGTTCATTTGCCATTGTATCTTTTAACATATCTAGCTCAGCTGCTTTTTCTTTAACTTCAGTCCTAAGAAAGATACACAGGCTGCCTTTAGGGTTATTGTTTTTGTCAAAAAGCCACAAACTACATGGGGGAAAAAAAGCATTTAACATTAACACACATACAGAACTGCTTTTTAAGTCAGTGTGTAAGAGGTGTATTTGCAAAGTCAGTAAGGAGAATCTGTGAAAATTATTTCCTTAGCATGATTTTCCTGCCCTGGTCACCTCTGCTGTTGACCCCAAAGCAAGAGTAATTAAGTCACATAAGCTACATGGAACTGCACATAAAACTTATCACAAACTACCTGTAACTTTCTCACACCATGTCAGTCTCAGCATAAACTGTTTTTATCTTGCTATTGTGTTAATAAAATATTTAAAATTTTATATATAATTGTCTAAAGTAAGTACAGAAATCTCAACATATCTGTCCATAGGTTGTGAAAGTATTTCAGAGGAAGCGATAAGTAAAACTAAGAAAAACGAAGCTTTCCTTGTTTCCATAGGATTACATTTCAATTGGGATAATGGGCTACTGTTCCTCAGCAATATATTATAGAAATCTTAAACTCAGATGGTAACAATTTTCTCAATAAAATGAATATGGTAATAAAAGGCAATACAAGAATGAACATCTAAAATGCCAATGCAGGAAGGGTTAGCCACTGAAAACCACACCTGATGGTTTCCAAGTCTTTGAAGTGCTTGTGCTGGGCCTTAAGGGTTGTTTCAAGTTCTAGTTTAGCTTGGGCAAGTTCATTCTTCAGTTCTGAAACCATCATTCTCTCAGAATTCAGCTGTTCTTGAAGTTCAGCCGCTCTGTCCTTCACACTATGGAGCTCCACTTGCATCTCCAGTATCTGAGACTGCTTCTGCTGCATGTTGTACTCCAGCATTTCTAGAGATAACATCATTAATATGGAACTTACCCAGGTAGCATTCTACAAACAATGTTACTCATTTGGGGTGAAATTTGCCCCTGTGCATACGACCATCACAATTACTCTTGCTCCACATAAGCTTTCAAAATGGTGCCTAGGCCCTGTGCCAGATCTGTGTACAGGAGTGAATTTTACCCTTTG
This sequence comes from Trachemys scripta elegans, assembly GCF_013100865.1. Classification (NCBI taxonomy): domain Eukaryota; kingdom Metazoa; phylum Chordata; order Testudines; family Emydidae; genus Trachemys; species Trachemys scripta. The sequence goes on along the minus strand of NC_048299.1, from coordinate 43,641,636 downwards.
TGAGGATCAGTTAAAACATAAATATTTGTTTAGCAGGACTTGAATGCACAATTATTTCAATTTCTTGTACCCAACCTTTGGCTCCCACATGCCTTTAAGCTTGCAGGATCTGAGCAGGATCCAAATACTGTCTTTGAAAAGGGGCATGCTAAAATGACTGTAGTCCATTAACATTTTAAGAATTATAATTAGATAAAAATATACATTCTATAGATTATTTGGAAATATATAAAAAGACTCATACATTTTGATATTGCAAAATATACTCGTATGTAGAAAACATATTTGGCACAAAGCACAGAAAGGTTATAGTAAGTACACATCTAGTCTTTGAACATTTTTCTCTGTCAAGTCTATACATAACTTAATCTTAATCACTATCAATGACTACCCATTTTAAAGAGATACTCTCAAAGCTGTTAGACCTAAAAATTGAAGTACAGGCTCAGAAAAAATCCTGAAGATGCAAATTTCAATATGGGTTCACTTTCAAAATCACTCAGCATCTCTTTAAATTAGGTAACAGAGGTAAGAGTTTATAAGCAGAGAGATTATTTTAATTTTCAAAAGGTAGATTGGTCAGATAAGAGTAAAAGTTTTGAATCCTCAAAATGACAGACACAGGAGGAAGGGCACAATCTGAGGAAATATACCTACACTCTATCTGTAAGCATATTTTTAACAGTGTGTATGAACACACATGCACAGATATACACATATAGTATTACCACATAAAGAACCTTGACTTTTTGGATCAATCTCTTGTTCTCTCTTTGGATTAATTTTTCTATTGTTCATCTGAGTGCGCAGTACTTGAATTTCCATTAGCAAACTTCTTCTATCTGCATTCTGAATGAAGTCCATTGCCGTTCTCTGGCTAATAACCTGTTAGTGTTACAAATTTAAAAATAAAACTCCAGAAAGTAATTAATGCAACACTTAATAAAGGAAACAGTTGCTTTGTAATGCTTTCCCACTGCATTTGTACATCAGCGATTAAAATTTAACATGCTTTAAATAGAAGTAGTGTTTTGTATTACCTGTTCTTGAAGTCTGTGCTCTAACTGGTTCATCAATACAATTGCATCCTTGGTACCCAGTTCTGCAAGTTCTGTTTGAAATGCTGCTAGAAGAACATCCTGTTCTCTCAGAAAGACTTGCTGAACAGCATGCAGAAGTTCACCTCGCCAGTCTGGAACACTTTCAGGAGATTCACAGTTTGCATAAATCTACAGTGGGATAAAAGTGACTAAGTATTTAACAGAATTGTAAGTATACTGATTATGTTAAATTATAATTTTATGTGTGCAGAGTCAGTGGGACACTAAACTTCTTTCATTCAACAGATATACAGATACAATTTGTGTCTGTGCACATACAGATTTGTGTGTATATATGTACTTACTGTATACATGCAATTATTCTCTCTGTATGCATAAATACTACCTAGTGCATGCAAACTGACATTTGCATTTTTCACAGGGGCAACTTAGATCCCTACATTTGAAAATTTGACCCCATGTAGCAATATTCTGTTTTATATTGCATCAGATTCTCCTTTTAGTGGTATAGCTTTTAAGTTGGAACTCTATGCACTGACTATTACAGCACTTAGTGGTACTGTACCACACCACTGAGTGTATACTGTACTAATGGCTTTTATGGATCAGAGTTAATCATTTTATAGTGACACTGCCAGATTCTTTGACTTATTCCTTTCCTTTTGTGCCCTACAGGCAGTGCAACAGGAAAGGAAACTACCCACATATCTGAAGCAGGGAGTACATTTGTGTAAGGCTCCTCAGAGGGCATAGAGCCAGTGTATCTTGCTCCTTAGCCAATCCCCTGCAGCCCTAAACATAGAAGATGTGTTGGGGATGCACTCCAGCTAGCCCCAGAGCTGGTAAACAATCCCTTGCAGACCACTGACACCTGGGGCGGAGAACAGCAGAGAATCAAGGAATTGTAACCGCAAATCCTTGGCTGCAACAGATAGACTACGCTGTTACTTACTGTGGGCCTGATTCTGCCACCCTTACTCACATTGGTAGTATCTCACACCATATCTAGTCCCATTGAAATCACTGAGCAAGGCACTAGTCGTGGTAAGTAAGGGTGTCAGGATTCATACGGTTTTTTTTTAATTTGATTTCAAATTATAAAAAAATGCATCCATCCATTGCTCTGAGAGCATGTACAAATAGGACTCAATGATCTGTCTCACATAACATCTTTCATAGCAATCTTACGTCTAGAAATGTTTGTAAAGATTGGCTTACTATTCTGTACCTGAGTTCCCAGGGATTTGGTATTGTTAAAAGGTGAATTTCACTAATGATTTTTTTAAGTTCTTTTTTAAAAAAATCTCACAGGACTATATTTTTTAAATTTTGCAGTACATATGTATGATGTATATTTAGACTCTGATAAACAACACAATATCGTTGTTACAACATGTAAGTCAGGCACAGATGGAGAAGGGTACTCTGAAATATTTGTAAAAGGTTTATACCCTTCCTCTTAAGGCCAATTTTCCAAATATAAGCATCTAGATTGTGGCACAAACAAGCATCATAAATCACTAAAACATGAAATAAAATGAATGAAATAACAAAATAAAGTCCATCTTATAAAGATAAATATTTTTTCCTGTCAGTGTAACTAAATATTGGAACACTCCAACATTTAAAACGAACATCTCCAATAACCGGCACAATGAGAGACAACATTGGGCAAAATTGTAATGCAGAGGCAACATGAACATCTGATTGGAAGAACAGCTGTAAGGTTCAAGTGCATTATATTAAAAATTACCAAATTCCCAAGTTCTCTTAGTAGAAAGAAACTATTGATTATATCTGGTCCAATTCTGTTAGGTGTTGAGTACCCTCACCTCCCATTGATCTGAATGGCCTTGTCTCGAATTGGATTTAAAGCTATGTTATTAGATTGTGTTATTAGATCTATCCAAATAAGACCTTCTAAAACTCTAGTCAAAATAAAGTAAATTGTACTGCAGCATATCCTGAACTGGTTGAATTAAAACCTAGGCTCCTCTCTAGGCTTTAACTCAATCAGTTTAGCACATGCTAAAGCAGTGGTTCTCTGAGGTTACACAGAGGTCTTCCATGAGTACATCAATTCATCTAGATATTTGCCTAGTTTTACAACAGGCTACATAAAAAGCACTAGCAAAGTCAGTACAAACTAAAATTTCATAAAGACAATGACTGCTCTATATACTATACACTGAAATATAAGTACAATATTTATATTCCAATCCATTTATTTTATAATGTTATGGCAAAAATGAGAAAGTAAGCAATTTTTCAGTAATAGTGTGCTGTGACACATTTGTATTTTTATGTCTGATTTGGAAACAAGTAGTTTTTAAGTGAGGTGAAACTTGGGGGTACACAAGACAAATCAGACTCCAGAAAGGGGTACAGCAGGCTGGAAGGTAGAGACCACTGTGTTAAAGTATAAATTTCTGGAAATTTGCTGAAGATTCTGAAAAATTCAGTTTTGGTTTGACCCAAACCAAATTCCACCCCCCTATTTTTCGGGACTGCCAGTGAACCAAAAAAATCAGTTATTCATACACCTCTAGTTTCAAATGCTGCTGTATAAATTATTTTGATCTAAGTAGAGTCTTATAATATTGTTTGTACCTCAGTTTCCCTATGCAGTTGCATTTGTGTAATTAAATCCTTCAAAGATGAAACAGTGCTCAGAAAAGTTTTCCTTTCCTCAAGCCATGATTCTGTCCCTTGTTTAAGAGACAGTATATCCCTTTCACTGTCAGGAAATTCAGTGAGAGACAGCACCTGTACGCCTTCATGATGCACTGCTCGTAGCAAACCCTATAACAATAATATAAGAAAAAAATTATAATACTGACAGTCATAATAGTGATCTTGGCTCATGAGCACTAGAATTTGGCATCAAAATGAATCAGAAAAAGGAGGCTGGTTATGCAAGGGGAAGCACTATCTATTTATAAGTAGCTTGATGAATATGATTAATGTTGAGACTAGAAATACTGAAAGTGCCTGATTATTTAAGTAGGGTTTTAGAAATATATAAAAAAAACCCAAAACAAATATTGCTGTAGTCCCTGAAGTTCATTACAAAAAAATCTGTTACATCAATACTACAAACTTAAGCTGAGTTCTCTACAGAAACTTATATTTTAAAAGTTAAGCCCTGGAAAGTTTCCATTCAAATTTTGAAACTCGCATATGGGCTAGGGCTAGCACACAAGATTGGTGGCAGGAGACACATTCTTCTTTATAATGGTTAGAAATGAAAATAGCATTCTTCTTTGTTAAAATTATTTATATAGTTCTCGCCTTTGCTGGTAGCCAACATATTATATAGTGGTGATATTTGAAAAATGCAATTAAAGAATTTTTAAAATATCTACTATATATAGGGCACTTCTTCACAAAAAGAGAAGATCTACATTTCAGACTGTATTAAGGAGCTTTAAAATGATCTTGTTTTGAAGTAAAAATTACATCAGCTCTAATTTACCTTTATTTTCTTTGGAAGCAGATCTGTTGAAGTTTCATCTTCTTCTCCTATTCCTTCTGATACTATATCAGATCCCTGGCTCCGGGTGAGATAAATTCCTTGACTCCAGTCCGAACTAGAGTCTAAAATAAAAGGGAAAAACAATAAAGTTGAATTGCTGGGGAAACTTTAATTAACAGATCACAAAAAAGGACTTCTGTTTCTTGGTTGTTAGGACAAGTGATTGCATAACATCTAAGTTTTTTTTGTTTTGTCTTTTAAGACTGGCTTATGCTTTTCTTCTTTGCTTTCAAAACACAGCAGCAAAGAAAATCATTCAAAATTCTGGGAGACAGAATCAAGACATTTATCTGAACACTACATAAACCTTTTGCCAACTGACCCTTCTGAGTATCTGTAGTTTCTGCCTCCAGTTGAATCTACTTCCTATTTGCTACTGTAGGATAGAGTGTTTTAATTTTTATGGTAAAAATTTGATGGGTCTGACTCACTCCTGTTGGTGCACACACTCAGATCACACCTGTCTGCAGCCATGGAAAGAGGTGCATGTGAGGAAGCATTCCCCAGGGGAAGGAGACAGTAATACTGCCACCTTGAGAGATTTTGCCAGCAGCCCGCAGTTTTAAATTCCATTCAGGGCTGAGGAGATTGCCCTGGATTAACGCTGAAATCAGCATGAAGAAACGATGGAAGGACTCTGCCCAGAGAGAAGGAACCAGCTTCCGATTTCTTTCCTCAAGGCAGCTCCATACCCCCTCTGTCACACATACATTTCTGTCCTAGAGTAATTAAGGTTCACATAGAGATATAATGCTCTTTGCCTTTCCCAGATGTGCCAGCGTGTGATTACTATGGGATTTTGTTTTGATTTTCACTGCTGCTCCTGTTGTAATTCCTTTTGTTATTGCAGGTTGCTTTTTGTTTTGTTTCTTGGGCTACAGGTCTCAATGCAAGGAGTTCCTTTAACACAGAAGCCTATCAGGCAAACAGGGGGTGAAGATCAAGGTCCTGCTTACAAGTTGGGTTTGAATTGCATCAAGTTTTCATTACAGACACTTGATGTTCCTATGGGAAGATCGTGGGTAAAGAAGAATAAGGGGAAGATCCCGCCTTTATAGGAGGCAAAACTAAGTAATTTTGGGAAGGAACACTTGCTGATGGTATTACGTTTTGCTTATGCTGTGTTTTTTCTGAACTTTAAGTTTTTTGCTGTGCTGCTGCTGCATGCTGGAAGTGGAGAAGAAAAGCATCAAGTAAGGACCGGTTGTGTCTTTAATAAAATCCTGACTTTGGTCCAAGGTCACAGTAGGAAAGTCATAATTAATAAGAAGGAAGCCTGCAAGACTGATATTTTACCTTGTCAGGTGACTTCAGTTTCCATTGTGCTAGGATTAAAGTAATGCACAGCTACTTTTGTTTTCTATCATACAAACATAATTTAATTTATAATACTGTTATGGGAAATATGAAGACTATAAAACAATTGTCTCTCACCACTAGAACATCCATCTCTGGCCATATAAGATGCAGTGTGTGGAAACCCAGAAATTGGGACTGCCTATATTTGGAAAAGAAAACATTTAAAACTTTGCAAAAAAACCAACCGGACACATAAGGGCCCAGATTAATCAGAAGAGAGCAGCTGAACAGAGGACCACATGGGCTACTCCCTCCTAGTCACCCGGCAGTATAGATCCTCTCAAAAGGGGGCAGAAATGGGATGGTTCATGGGCCAACACTTCTGCTTCACAAGTCTATTGAGCTGACTGGGCACAAGAGGGCAGCAGGTTGCTGCAGCCTAAGGGATGGTAAAGCTGGGGAGGGATTTAGGAACTCTCCATGGGGTGGAGCAACTCTACACAATTCCAAACACAGTACAGTGCCTTAATGGCACAGTCTTCCATGATTAAGAGGACTCAAAATAGGAACCCTTACTTAGGAGTAGCATGAACTAAAAAATTCTTTATAAAATACAGAATGACAAAATAAAATTTTTTTTACAATATATACCTCTTTAGCTTTCAAAGTTTCTATGACCTCCTTCAAAGCATTACATTCTTCTGTTAATACCTGGACTGCAACAAACTGCTCTCTCTTCAATGCTTCAGATTCAGAAATATGCCTGGTTTCCATGTCCATGATTTCAGCAGCATGGAGTTCTTGCATTTGGTCAATTTTCTCAGTAAACTCTCTTATGACTTCTGCAACCTCCTCTGATGAATATTCATTTTGTAAATCATTTTGGATTTCTGCATTTTTAACAAGGACCTGTAAAGTTTGGTTGGAGCTATTGATTTGCATAGTCTTGTCAGTCTGAGATGATGAACTTTTTCTGGTGAAAGTTGGGTCTTCTTTGGTAGAAACATTATCTGGTTTGTCAACATCCTTTCTGCTTTCAAGTTCTGCTATTTCCTCTTCCTTTCTCATATAATCTGCAAGCTTCTTTTCTGCTTCAACTAGTTTGTCCTTGACTCGGTGTAGTTCTTCTTGAAGATGTGTCATACTTGTTTCTCTCACCTAGAGATATCACAAATTTGAATTGCAGATATCCAAATACCTTTAAAGAACCAAGTTTAGTATTTTTAAATGCTCTATTCCAGGGGTTGGCAACCTTTCAAAAGTGGTGTGCCGAGTCTTCTTAAATTAGAGTGAATAAATGGTTTCCCGTGCCGGTAATACATTTTAATGTTTTTAGAAGGGCTCACTCTATAAGTCTGTATTATATAACTAAACTATTGTTGTATGTAAGTAAACAAGGTTTTTAAAATGTTTAAGAAGCTTCATCTAAAATTAAATTAAAATGCAGATCGTATCAGTTTAGTGCAGTGTTTCTTAATCTGGGGTGCACGCACCCCATAGGGGTGCGAGATGCCCTTTCTGGGGGTGCGAGACATGTGAGATTTTTTAAGAAGGTAAATCATTGAAAACACAAATTAAGCACAGGCACATACGTACACTACTTTGTTTCATCAAACCTATGTATTTATTAACATTATGCATGTTTTAATGATTACTGTAATATACAATCAAAGTTTTCAAGTTTTTAAGCTAATTGTAGTGTAATTTTTTATAAGGGCTGCAGAGCCCTGGGACCAGGCCAGAAGCAGAGCGCTGGGCTGGCTGCCGGTACCCCAGGCTGGCAGGAGGGCTGAGCAGGGCCGAGGCCCAGATCCCGGCTGGCAGGGGGCCGGGCAGCTGGAATCCCAGACCAGCAGCAAGGTGAGTGGGGCCAGCGGCTGGTATCCCAGACCAGCAGCAAGGTGAGCGGGGCCGATGGCCGGGACTCCAGCTGGCAAGGGGCTGGCAGCCAGGATCCCAGACCGGCAGCGGGCTGAGCGGCTCAGCCCGCTGCTGGTCTGGGGTTCTGTCCGCTGGCTCCTGCCAGCCGGGTTCCTGGCCGCTGGCCCCGCTCAGCCGCTGCTGGCTGGGGGTTCCGTTCACTCAGACCAGCAGCGGGCTGAGTGGGGCCAGCGGCCCGGACCCCAGCTGGCAGCAGCGTGCCAGTAAAAATCGGCTCGCGTGCCGCAGGTTGCTGACCCCTGCTCTATACAATGAGGAGTCACAGCTATTCTTTTTAGATTAATCTTGTTTAGATGGATTATGTCTGTTAGATGATAACACAAAGTTATCTCAAGAAACAGACTAGATCCTGTAAATTGGTATAACTCCCTTGAAGTCACTGGAATTGCACTTATTTGCAGCAACTAAAGATCTGGTCCACAGCACCATGTAGTTTTCATAAATGTATGAACAATGCGTACTGTACAGTCATTTTTATGAATTTTTTTTTCACTGGAAGAGATAAAACAATTATGGAACGATCCAGTTCTTACCATTAATTCCTCTTGAAGTTTTTCTGACTTTTCTCTGTAACTACTCAGTTCTTCCTTGGCAGCAGCTGATTCAGCTTTGATTTTCTCTAGTTCACTTTCAGCAATGAATACACTTCCTTCTTGACTTTGAGTTAGTTCTGTGACTACCTACATGTCAGTACAAAATATAAGCAGTAGCAGATAAAACATCTATTACAATGGCATCAAAATACTGATGATGCTGACCCCTGCATGCGACTCCACAAAAGCTAGAGATGAGCCAAGCCAGGTGAAGAAATGTCAATTGCCTTGAATAGGTGGCGTTCTGACCAACCTAACCTCCCAGACTTACGTTTCAAAAGGCCACTTTTCTAGATTAACTGGGATCCTCAAACTGAAAAAAGAAGTGGAAGTGCTGTGAAAAGGATAATCTTCTGGGAAGCTCTCTGGCCAAGGATGGAAAAAACACTAATATACTAAAAGGCAGCAACAGGGATGGGAACAAACAGTAAGCCTCTGGAAAATGAAGTCTGCTAGACACCATAAAGTTTTAAAGTTCTGACCTTATTTCAATAGCATTTGTACAAAAGGTTTTAGCATCTGTGGTCCAGGCCCTGCATTCCATATCTGTGAACTTCAGACTTTCAGCAGCAAAGCTGAGGTTTTCATTAAATTGCTAGCTACAGAACATACAATCTCTGCCTTGGAAAATGGAAGATAACACTCAACTCAGCTTTGACTCAGAGGGTCAAATTAACAAGTGACATAACTGGTGATAGATGTGTGAACATAAATTGGCATAAGTTAAACATTGAAGAGGTATAAGGCCAGGGTTATTGCAGAAAGCTACCAAAGGAGGGTGTAAAAAGGTGTAAGAGAAAAAGGAATCTCTTTCAAACCACATGCACTTTTTTACCCCTTCTTAATCCTCTTGTTGGCTGTGTTTGTTACTATGACTGTCTTTTTGCGTCCTAGGCATATGAATTACATAGATGTGTAATTTAACCCCCATATACTTCACCTCTAAATCTGATCCATGGAATGGGAAATTTCAGACATTAAGCAGCAGGCCTAGAATGTGGCAAGCCATAGGATCTGTCACAACCTCACTATTATTAGATGAGGAGACAAGGATAAAACACTAAGTTTCTTTGAATTTGGCTTCCATAATTTTAATAAATGGCATTGACAATGAAGTTAAAATTGATCATGTTAACAAGTCAAAACTGGAAAGCAGGTATCTATGCAATGAAGATGCTTTCCTGGCATTAGATAAGAGCAAGGAAACTAAATCATCCAAAGCAGGACCAAGCTCTAGTGCCTTTGTTATTTACGTTATAAGAGCATCCTAAATTGGAATTTACATTATACTTTTGTGAGATCAGCTTACTTCAGCTACATGGGTTTTCATGCCCGTTCATTCCAAATACAGATGGAGTAACACTGCTAATTTAATATTCAAATAGAACATTGTTTCCTAAAAGCAAATAGCATTGAACCGTTGTTGCAATGTTAAAAATGTGTAATTGTTGAATTCATACCATTTTAATAGTTGTAAGAAGTGACTATCTTAGACAGGAGTTGGAATGGGATTTGGGTAGAAAGACTAGCTTTTCGGACTGCCTAGAGAGGAAGTAGGGGGACGACTCCTCTTGAAGAAAGGAGAGATGGTCTGTATAGTGGATTTATTTATTTATTTATTCATTCATTTTGAGACCTGGGGAGATCCAGGTTCAGTTCCCTGTTCTGTCACAGATTGATTTGCTCAAGATAACACAGGAACTTAGCCTCTTTGCCCCATCCATATAATGGGATAATAGTACTTCCTCCCCTCCGAGGGGTGCTGTGAGGATAAATATATTAAGGATTGTGAGTTGCTCTGATACTATGATAATGGGGATTGTATGAATGGATAGATCAGATAGTGATATGCCCTTGGTTATATATGTACAGAGAACTTTGTTAGAAGAATCCCTTTGAGTGAATTATACCTGCTTGTATTTCACTGCAATATATACAAATAACTAGGGCCCAATACCACAAAGTGACTTAGGCTTAATACAGTGGTGGTTAAGAGAGTTTCCTGAGAGGAGGAAGACTTCTATTCAAATCTTTTCTCCCCATCAGGTAGCATGGGGAATTGAAACTGGGCTTTACACATCCTGGGTAAGTACTTTAACACAGGGCTAAAGGTTATAATAGAGGCATTACGTCCAGCCATTTTGGATGGAGTTAGGCATACACCGCTGCTGTTCTTGCAAGAAATGGTTCGGGCACCAAAGGCGTTTCCCTTCCAGGAGAGGGTTCCGTGCTATGGATCCCAAGCAGAGACACAGGCACCTCCCTGCAGCTAGCTTAACTACCTGAGAGGGCAAGACATAGGGCACATCCCTTCAATAAGCATCTCCTTTTGACTAGATTAGGCAGCTCCCTGTCTAGCATGCCAGCTTTCTCAGGTGCCTCTCTCTCCCCTTTCATTATATAGAAAGCCTAATACCTAACTCAAGCTTTATGATTTCCAGTGATTTTTTAGGTGCCTAAAAGTTGGGCAGTGCAATGCTGAGTGTCACAATGCCTAAGACCCATTGTGATTCAAGGCCTAAATCAATATGCATGCCCCAAATTAAACCTTTAATAAAAATACATTTAAGACTTCCAGTGCCTCAAAAATCAATCTGCAGATTCATGACAAGCATATCAATCTTATTATCTTCAGAAAATATTCACAAAAATTGAGAAAAGTATGCTTAGTTTTTTAAAACACCTGTTTCCCATGAAAAGGCTGGATCTGTTTTATTCAAATATCCACAGGAAATCAACAGTGGAATTTACCAAAAGTGCAATTTTTGTTCTATTTGTAACTCAGAGGAGTATGTATATCTAACACAGCTCTGAATGAATCTGTTCATGCAGTAACAGAATATTAATGTCTTTAGTCTTATTAAAAAATGTGTGCACCCACCACAGTTCCCATAAAAATAATTGGTTCTTAGGCAAAGTGAGCAAAAGATCATGAGGCATACAATTTTTTACCTCAGATGTTTGCTCCTCTCCCTGTTTAGGGGTCTTTTTAATCTCCTCTTTGTGTTTTTCCTGAATGTCTTCTAGTAACTGCTGAAGTTCTAACAGTCTGTTTTCTTTTTTTATAGCCTCCTTCTGTGCAATTTCTGCATTTTCTTTTTCTAGCTCCAGGTTATTGTACATCTTTGCCAGCTGGTTCTCCATCTCTGAAAGTTTCTCTGTTAATACTGATAATTTTGATTCTGTCTCTTCTTTAGCTATGTGATTTACATTTTCTGTTTGTGTGTGTTTGTTTGCTTCTTCAGCGCCTTTGGAAAATGTCAGCATTCTCTGCCTCAATTTATTTTGCTCCTGAATTGCATTCAACTGAACTTGGCTCACAAGAGCAGCAGCAACCTTTTCCTGAAGTATCTCTTCAAGTTCCAGTATTTTCTTTTTAAGTTCTTCTGTTTCAACCTTGGCTTGCTCTTTCAAGTCCTTTATTTGGTTGTAACACTGGCACAACTCTGATTCCCTCTCTTTAATAGTTGCCTGAAGTTGCTGCAGCTTTATCTCCATGTTGCTGATGGTGATCTTTGTATTTTCTTCCACAGACTTAAGCTGGATTTTATTTTCTAGCAGCTCTGGTGACTTCTCATTCAGGGCTTCTTCCAGTTTCTCACTTTTGTCTTTGCTCCTGTCCCCTACTTCTGCCTTGTCACTTTTCATCAGTAAATGCTTATATTTCTCTGTTACTCTCTCATGTTCCCTCTTTAAGATATCTAGTTCTTTCTTTATATGGTTCATTTTTAATTTAGTTTCTTCAAGCTCATTCTTTGTCATGGATGATTCTACATTATTATCTTCCACTTGCTTCTTCAAAGCTTCTTTTTCTGCCAACACTGTATCAAGCTCATGTTTCAGACTGTCAGCATCCTCCTGAATGGAAGCAACATCTACAGGTTCTTTTTGTTCAATATTTGCCAACTCCTGCTGAAGTTTTTCAATCACTTCATTCAGCTGTTCTATTTCCTCTTCACTGTTTTTCTTCACACGTTCTTGATCACTTTTTAGGCATTCTATCTGGGCTTCAAGTTCTCTTATATGCTCATTTTTTTCTTCAATAACCTACAAAGTCAATGACAGAAATTAATAGTTACTATAATAGTTAATATAACAACCAGATTATGCTTTCTCCTGGATTTGCTGGCAGCAGTTTGTTTAATCATTCATCCTGACATCTTGTGAAAGAATGTCATAGCAATAAATGAAATTGCCTTGATGATTTATCGCTCATAGATCTTTACATAAATCAAAGTACATGCATGTCGGACTTGGAAAAGAGGTGTGAGCTTATTGAACTATCCACTTTCTACAAAACTACATGTGAAAGCTGAAGCTTTCATAATATTTTTTCAGCTTTCTTGTCTAAAGCTCTGACAACATCCATCCCCTGTGCAAATTATTACTGAGGTTAAAGGGACTACCATCTGTGGTAAGGTCTGTGCAGATAAATCTCTTTGCACAATCAGGGCCTTAGACATAGTTTGAGTTCCAGCACCCAAGAAACTAAGGGCATGGCTACACTTGCAGATGTAGAGCGCTTTGAGTTAAACCAGCCTTTGTAGAGCGCAGTAGGGAAAGTGGTGCAATCTGTCCACACTGACAGCTGCAAGCGCACTGGCGTGGCCATATTAGCAGCTCTTACAATGACCACAGAGAGCAGTGCATTGTGGTCGCTATCCCAGCATGCAAGTAGCTGCAACGTGCTTTTCAAATGAGGGGGGCGGGGTGGAGCGTGACCGGGAGTGTGTTGTGTGTATGTGTGGGGAGGGAGAGTGGGTTTTGGGGGGGGGTCTGAGAGCATGTCAGCATACTGTCTTATAAGTTCGGACAGCAACAGACTCCCCTCCCCTCCACCTCTCTCTCTCTCTCTCTCTCTCTCTCTCTCTCACACACAGCATTCCACAGTAATGCTTTGTCTCGGAGCAGATAAGCATGCCGGCTGTCAGAAATGGAGATTTCAAAAGGCATATCGGCATGCCTGCAGTGATTCCAAAACAATGACAAGAGTGGCCACTTGACTTAAGGGGATTATGGGATCTTTCCGGAGGTTGATCAGAGCGCAGTAATGCAACACCTCGTTCACAATGACACCCAGGCATTTCAGCCAATGTGCACCAAGTGTTAATCTTCTCGCCGAGGTGGACTACCAGGAGCGCTCTAGCCCTGGACTCAGAGAACTCTACATGCCTTGCCAGTGTGGACGGGTAATGAGCCAGGGCACCCTGGGTTGCTTTAATGCGCTCTAACTCGCAAGTGTAACCAAGCCCTAAGGTTCTTGGAATCATATTATCTTCAGAGAAATCATGTTGCAGTATATTCCACAAATAATCTCCCTCTCTCTAAAAAAGTGTGGATCCTCAGTCTTGAAAATAACAGTTTCAAGACTGAGGGTTCTAGCATACACAAGTTAGATACTATATTCAACTAGATTAGTCAGATACTGTATTTCTTCCCCATTAAAAAGAAGCAGCTCCCCTTTCCAAATATACATTCATCTAGTGATATTCAGATAAAGCTATATTGGCTCTACCACTTAAAATATACATTGGATTTTTATATGGAATGTGAAATATAATGGATGTATAATGGAAATGCAAACAGGCCCTTAACTATATCGATATTATTAAGCACAAATATGATATAGATTTTCTTTTCTTTATATATGTACCGGTATATATATTCTGTGCAAGCCACCTGTAATGAAGTAATTTATTTTGTACAAAAATGTAATTGAAAGAAGAGAGAGATGGAGATGTGGCACTATTTGTCAAAAGAATCTATAAGGCTGTCAAAACAATTCAGCAACAAAGAGATTTGTGATGATACAAGGAGAGCAAAACAATACAGTTCTGGACTAACTCATGATATCTGAAGTTACCAGATTCATATTCTTAACTACCTAGAAATTAGCTGAGTAACGGAAACAGCCCAATATGTCCTCACTGAAGAGGATGACTTTATGATGCAGATAATAGAGAATATGATCAAAAGAGAGACTGACTTCTTTCTGAGCTTGAATAAGAGAAGAAAAGGGAAATTTGGGATCAGTGAACATAAAAATTTACCAGAATAAGGAAAGAGTTCACCAACAGCAGCAGTAATAAAAGAGTATAAGATTTCAAGAGGATAAGTTTTGGAGAATTAAGAATATAATATGCAATGTACAGTGGGAGAAACTTCTCATTCCACAAGTGTAGAAGAATGCTGGAGGACCCTCAAACACACCATAATACAGGTGCACCAGAGTAAGAGGAATAAGGATGAGAGAAACAAGAAGTGGTCAATATGGCTTCATCAATGGAATTGATCAAATATCTTAGGTTAAAAAAAAGTCTGTACTGGAAATGGAAAAGTAGCAGGCAGGCAAACAAGAATATTCAGTCAGTCAATACTTGTATAGAAAAGATAAGGATAGCAACAAACAATGAGTTAATGATAGCCAAAGTACTTCACAGAGTAAAAAGGGCTTTCAGAAGAATATCAGGAGCAAAAAGCCCACTAAAGAGAAAATAGGTCAGCTCATAAAGAAAGTTGGGGATAAAATTAATGACTACAAAATAATTAAACTGCTGAATTTCCCTTTGCTCTCTACCCTTCAATACATTTAGACAATTAGGAAAATTGTAAAGTTGTAAAATGATCTTATAAAAATGTCAAAAAGCAAGATTACTTGGAAAATGTGAGCATATATAAATCAGTAGGGCCAATTTTGCATCCTAACTAATATGTTAAATACATTTTCCAATTAACATATTTTTGGAAAGTCTCAGAGAATTGCAGAAATCCTAGAAGACTGAAGAAAAGCAACTGAGGTACTGATTTCCAAAAAAACAAAAGAAGAGTGATCCTGCCAATTTCTACCTAGTATGTTTCATTTCTGACCCCAGTAAAACTGTTGAGCAAAAAAAAAAAACATTTATCTTTTAATGGATAATGCAACCATGAGTAACAAGCAGTTTGGGTTTATAAAGAAGAAATCATGCTGTAGACATTTGATTGGTTTACTACAGAATTACATTTGAATTTTAGTAAAGCATTCACACAGTATCAAGAAATCCTGCACACAAAATTCATTTAATTAGGCACGAGTATAATATGCAATTAGTCAAATAGACTGAAAGTTGGTGAAAGACCACAAAGAAAGTGATTGTAAAAAAAGAACAAACACTGAAGGGAGGAAGAGGTCTAGAAGAGTAATGAAGGGATCGATCTAAAGTAGTGGTTCCTGAACTTTTTAGCAAGCCGACCCAACAACTGCATTTTGCCTGATTTTGTGACCAGCACAAGGTCCATCTTTGGAAAGGGAGGGGCATACAAAATCATAGGCTAGTGTCCTCCTTCTCCACCGCCACCTCCTCCTCATCTTTGCCCCGCTGAGAGGGCACTGGCCACCTGCAGCAACACCCTCCGCCCTGGCCCCGCAACCCTAATACCGGCTCGTTTAGGTGGGGAGGCCCCAGCGGGGAGCGGGGGTTTGAAGGGCGAGCCTGTCTCACACTCACCCTGCAACAGCAGCTCCTGTCCTACAGGTTTGGGCCTGGCTTCTTACTCCGGGCATTGCAACCTGGTGCACAGGGTTGCCGCGCCACTCAGGTTTGGCCCAGCCACCCTTCCATCATGACAGAGGGACAACTGGGCAAAATTTGAGTGAGTGGCATTGCAATCTGGTTTGACCCAGCCGCCCTATGGAACAGGAGCCACCGCTGCAGAGTAAGTGCAGGGTGGGGGGCCTCCCCTCTGCATTGGGCCCACAACCCTCCTAGAACCTTTATGTGATCCACTGGCAGGTCAGAAGCCATTGTTTGGGAAATACTGATCTAAGGTCTAGTCTTATTTATATCTATATCTTGCACCAAGGAGAGAAGGGAATTATTGAACATGCTAGAGAATATAACTAAGAGTGATGGGATAAAATTAAGAAAGGGATAATATAGGTTGAATCTGAGCAAGGCTTCTGTTTTTCGGGATTTAACAACTTCATTTTGGGGGTTATTTTTGAGCAATTTTTGAATTTTACATAGCTCAAAAAAAATCAGTCTTTTTCGGGGCTTTTTGTTTGTAAATACTGCAATGAGTAATGTACACTATACTCATTACTCCTGTACTATAATGACTAATCTCTTCGTAATGTTCCCTAGAGCACTTTAACCTAGTACTCTTTCTAACAGCACTAGTTAAAGTAGGGAACCTAATAGGTTCTATATGGACCAGTTAATGAACAACACACATTAGAGCGCTTTAGAAATCATAGCCCCATAGTCTGCATTCCTGTTCTATGCAGATAAGCCCCTAGACACAAGTAACCATTTCTGGGGGTTTTCTGGTGTTCATTTGATAAAGCGAGCACCTGTACAGTAACTGGAGTGCTTTAAGATATTTGTCCCTCAGCATGCTCCACTTCAAGTGTGTGTATGCCCATGCAGTTTCAATCAGAGAGTTCTGTCAGCAGTGTCTGCGGGCCCATGCCTGCACCCTATACATCCTCATGCTCTGGGTCCAAGGGCACGTAGGGAAAGGAGGACCTGCTCTCGCCACTCCAGTTCTTTCTCTACCACAAAGTCCACGGGTAAGACCTCCAAAGCAGAGAGGAAGGAGGGCAGGCAGTGGAGCACCCACAGGAACAAAACATCTTGAAGAACTCCAGTTACTATATAGGTAAGTAAACTCCCTTTCTTTAACATGTTGTCTCAATGGGTGCTGAACTTCAGGTGGCTCCTGGGCAGTGCCCCAGCTATGGCGGATGCTGAGCAGATGGATTTAGTACACATCAGAGAACAGCCTAGCCAAAGGCTGCATCTGCCCTAGAAGCAAGCCTGAGAGCATAGTGCTGGGAAAACGTGTGCACAGATGCCCATGTGGCAGCTTTGCAAATATCTGTGATAGGCGTGTTCTTAAGTAGGGCTATAGAGGTGAATTGCACCCTGGTGGAATGGGCAGTCACTGTAGGTGGAGGATGCACTCTGGAAGCTTTGTAACATGCTACAAACTATTCATTTTTGGGTGGAAATTGACGATCCCTTCATTCTCTCTGTGACGTAAACTAGGAGTCTAGGAGAAGCTCTGAATGGGTTAGTCCTATCGAGCTAGAAAGCAAGGGCTGTTCTCACATCCAGAGTATGAAAACAGGCTTCTTCCCTTGAAGTATGAGGTTTGGGATAAAAACAACTGGTAACTGAATGTTCTGATTGATATAGTAGTTGAGCCACACGGAAACACCAGCATTTCAAGGTAGACAGTGTCGTGAAGAGGTTTATCTCTGGGAAGCCCCCAGGCAAGACAAATCTCCTCAAAGACCAGATTGTTCAGCTCCCATTCATGGTCCTGGTTGAAATGTCTGCTCAGGGTGTCTGCTATGGTATTTTCTGAAGACTCTCGATGCAGTCAAAAGACCAAACAGAAGAACTTGGTACTGGTGGCAGTGATTACCAATGACAAACTGTAGGAAGGTCTGTGAGCTGAATGCACAGCTATATGGAAATATGCATTCTGGAGGTTGAGCGCCTCAAACCAGTACTCTGGATCTAATGATGGAATTATCGCTGCTAGCACTAGCATCCCGAATTGCTGTGTCTGGATGACTGTGTTCAGAGTCCTGAGATCCAGAATCAGTCTCCATCCCCTTTTTTCTTAAGCACAAGTAGTATTTGGAGTAGAACCTTTCTAATCAAGTTGGAAGGAACAGGTTTGATTGCCCCCCAGAAGCAAGAGAGATTAGGAGACCCTTCTGAGAAGGGTCACTGAAAAGGGATGTGGAGGCGGGGGTAGGAGGGAGTTGAACTGGATAGAGTAACCAGATAAAAACTATTTCTAGTATCCATCTGTCTGACATTATATGCTCCCAGGAAGGTCTGAAATGGGAGAGGCAATCCCCTAGGGTGGGTGGAGGGTAGGACAATGCAGCGTAGATCCATACAGTGCAGTGATTCGTGGCCTCAGTAAAGCATCAAAATGGCTGCTTGGAAGAAGTCGCTGACTGCGAGGAAACAGCAGATGATGGGCCCTTTTTGTGGAATATGGACCTCTTATTAGATGGTTCTGGCAGTCTTGGGGAGGTTGGATACTGAACTGGTGAGACCACTGTGACTTGCTATATTTTCTTTTTGATGCAGGGATGTAGATGCCCAGAGACTGCAGAGTCTTTGAGAGAGTGTAGGGATTCATCTGTGGCCTCACTGAAGAGCTTGGGCCCTTCTAAAGGAAAATCCTCCACTGTATTTTGTATCTCCTTGGGGAGCCTGGAGGATTGCAGCCATGAAGCTCGATGAATGACTATGGTGGCAGTCAAAGAAAGATGCTGTGTCAGCTGCACTACAGGAAGCTTACAGAGTTCTGGCGATCATCTGGCTTTCCGTGATGAGGGCTTGAAACAGGTCCTTCTGGTCTTGAGGCAAATAATAAATGCAGTGAGAGATTTGCTATAATTCATAGTCTTACTGTGCCATCAAGGCATGATAGTTGGCAACCCTGAACTGTAGTGTAGCCAAAAAGTAGCTTTTGTGGCCAAGAAGATCCAGCTGTTTAAATTCTTTGTTGTGAGCGGTTGATCTACCAGAGATTTTGGTCTGGAATGGGTGAAAAGATACTTTCAACCCTTGGTTGATAACAGTACTTATATCAGCCCCCTTGCCTGTAGCTGAAATGATAGCAGGTGTTTGCCATATTATACAGGCTGGTGACAGCATGGCATCATTAACAGATAAGGCTACTTGCCTTGAGGAGAGGTATACAAAATTTCCACCAGTGAGTGTTGTGGTTCTTCTGTTTTCTCCAAGGGGATCTATAAAGTCTTAGCTATTCTCTTCATGAGCTCTTGGAAGATATTGCAGTCATCCACATAGGATGGTGGAGGGGGCATAACTCTCTCATCTGGTGAGGAAGAGGATTTATTAGATGGCAATGTCTTCTCCTCTGCCCTCATCTCTTGTTCTTCTGGAGGGTCTTTGTGGGGAAGAGAGTCCCAGGGTACTGGTGGCGGCTGCTCTTGGCAGGTCCTCTTGTGTGAGGGCATTCTATACAGCTGGTCCTGGTAAGCTGATCCAGAAAACCCAGTGTGGCAGGGCATAAGTTAAAGGAAAGGGACTCCATGGTTGTTCTTTAAAAGGCCCACAGAACAATCATTGACTGGTCCCTGGAATCTCATCCTCTGGATATACTGCAGGAGAGGGAGACTGGAATGGAAAAGTAATTGTATCCTGGATGGAAATATCAGCATCCAGCAGAGGAGCCAGAGGCGTTGGTACTGGGACCATGTCAGTACTGGTGGTCAAACTGGTACAAGTAGCTGCGCTGGTATTGGTGGCCAAGTTCTTGTGT
The DNA here is from genome assembly GCF_013100865.1 of Trachemys scripta elegans. Classification (NCBI taxonomy): domain Eukaryota; kingdom Metazoa; phylum Chordata; order Testudines; family Emydidae; genus Trachemys; species Trachemys scripta. The sequence continues at coordinate 43,621,909 of NC_048299.1, read as the reverse complement.
CAGGGTGTGGTAGCACCAGAAGATATGTTGCTACTGGCAGGAAATTCCTCTTGCCACCTCTCAGCAGATGGCATTCGGGCTCTTCTGACATTCACAGGTCTTGAGAGTAGAATCTGATCGGTAATGGTAATCCTGGGCACTGTTCCTCAGATTGAAATGTATTGAGCAGTGGAGACACTACAGATGGATGGTCTGTACACTATTTATTTCTGTGGTCTGAGAAAGAAGGTTGTTGGGGTCGAGGACAGTTTCTTTGAGGAGTCCCTGTGCTTGGAGGATTCCGATACAATGGTGCCACATGGGGTTATTTGCTGAAAGATTTTCCAGTAGGCAGCATGTTGGAAGTCCTTTTTGGCAATACTGGCATTTTGGTGCCCAAGGAGATAGCAGCCTCAGCAGTACTTGTACTGGGAACTGAGGTCTCCTTACTCCCTGGCCTTTGGGGCTACTCCTTTTCTTTTAGGCTCCCTATCACAGGATCAGTGTCTTTTCTTCTTGAAAGGCTTTGAAGTCTCTGAATGTGCCCCATGGTCTTTGCTTACTGGATCCAGAGAAGTTACTGAAGTGCAAAGAGGCTGAGGCCAATGTATGAGAAGAAGGGGGGAATTCACACCCCAAAGAGGAGACAGGGCTCAAAGAATACTTCATAAGGTGCAACTTTAGTCTGTACTCCCTCAGTTTCATTGATCTGCTCTTGAAAATGCCTCAGATTTTGCATTTTGATGGAATCTGAGACTTTCTAAAGCAGTGGAGGCAGCTGGAATACCCGTCACTGAGGGGAAAGGGCTTGTGGCAGGTCTCGCAGGGTTTGAAGACTGGGCTTTGGAACATAACCCAAGGAGAGAAGGCTGCAGACAAACTGGGGTCGAGGGCAGCAGAGGCCCTGACTGTGAAACAAAGGAGGGGGCCTGAAAGCCTGTGCAAAGGGAAAAATAAAAATGACAAACTAAAATAAAGGAATAATATCAATAAAACAAGAAAAAAAAAACCAAGCAAGCTATGAAAGCTAAACTACCAGACACCACACACTGTGTTTCCAGCTGCACAGAACTGAGAAGGAACTGGAGCAGTGGCAGGTCTGCCCCCTCCCTATATGCCTTTGGACTAGAGCACGAGGATGTCTAGGGTGCAGGCGCAGACTGGTGGACAGTGCTGACAAAAATCTCTGATCGAAAGCACATGGATGCACACACACTTGAAGTGGAGCACCGAGAGGGATAACAACTTGAAGAAGAAACAGTGATTTCATTTTTTTCCCCAATCAGGGAAGTTTTATCAGTATTTATTGGTTAAAATAAAAAAATCAGAAGCTCTAAATACACAGAAAGCTTCTTGACAGTAAGTTATATTAGATTCTGGGATAGGTTCACAGTGAAAGTGTTGAGGGACATTTAAAACTATATTGGGGACATTTAAAACTATACTGGACAGAGTACGGGAACAATCCTGCACGGTTAGGAGATGTTCTTCTCCACCTCTAATTTCTATGATTCTTTCATTAAAAGTTCAGGTTCAGTACAGCTAGAATTAGCACACTGAAATGTATTAAAACTATCCAATTCATTGGAGTTCAATGTAAGCAGATTCCACTATCACCTTGTGGGATGAAATCCAAAATGCTCAGCCAGCTCTTAAGTGTACACACAGCTGTTCTTTATGACTTACCAAAGGGCTATATGAAATGAAGGATATTTGTCTTTGGAGACTATGTTTATTATTAACATTTATATGGAGAGAGTCATGTGTACAACTATTTGAATAGAAGATAAAATCCCACCATAATAAATCACCCAATTTGCTTTCTACAGGAGATATGAGACTTTGGCCAGTTTCTCCTCATGCTTATCCTAGTTTAAATCAGAAGTACCTCTGTTGGGATGGTGAATCTATCCTGCACTAACCTGCTGTGCTCACACTGTCTCTTTGCACTCTGCTGATGCACATTAACAAAGAGGACTAAATCAAACTGTTAATGCATACAGCAGACAAGCCCAGAATTATACCAATGTAAAATGGATTGAAGCCAGTGGAGAATCAGGTCCATTGTCTATTACAGGAGAAAAAGAAGTGTTGATACCCTGTTTCCCCGAAAATAAGACAGTGTCTTATATTAATTTTTGCTCCCAAAGATGCGCTAGGTCTTATTTTCAGGGGATGTCTTATTTTTCAGAAATGAAAAATGCCTTATTATCGGTGGATGCCTTATTATCGGGGAGGTCTTATTATCGGGGGGATGCCTTATATTACAACGAGAGGCAAAACTGTAAGTAGGCCTTATTTTCGGAGGATGTCTTATTTTCGGGGAAACAGGGTAGTAGTTTAGAAAGCAGCAAAAAGCTAGAACTGTTAAAGTATAGAAAATATTGGAAATGGCTCTTATTCCACTTTGTCTTATCAGTTACTGCTGCAAGTCTCTTGCCTGAAATCCTTGCAGATCCGGCAAGCATTATACTGTATTAGAAAAGAGTTCTGGCTCATGGTATGATCAGAAAGGCTGCATTTACACATATCCAGTGAACTCATAGCTTCATTAGTTTGAAAAGAATAAATTTCAGAAATGAAGCATTATCCAGCAGGTGGCACCAAAATGCAACCTACTAAATATATCTCATATATACAAGACAGTAGAATAAATTCAGGAAGTATTCTGAGATGCAACTCAAGATGTCTGCATCCTGATAGGCTGCAAGAGGATCAGGAGTACTTAAAGACAGCAAAGTATACATGATTATATAAGCAAATACAGGCAAAAATAATTCTAATGCATTTTCTTAACAGAACGTAGGATCCATAAAAGAACTGAGAAATAGTAATTCGTTTTGAAGGTTAGAGCACTGTATTCTATTAATGACTAAGTAAACATGTTCTTTAAATATAAACAAAAGATTTCAAAAGAATATACTTTGTTGTCTGTTGTGATGTCAAGTTGTTGTTGCAGTGTTGTTATTTGTTCATTAAGATGATCTATTTCCTGCTCCTTTTCCTGCATGATCTGAGCAAGTTTCCCAGGTACTAGACAATGATCCTTTATAGATGCATCTTCAGATTTCTGGATCACTAGTCCCAATCTTTCCATTTCATCCTACCGAAAAAAATCCATAATATGTGATGTAATTACATGTATCCTTTTCTGAATATTCTTCAGTTAATAGATTATTTAAATGATAGAAGATCACATGAAATAAAAAATGGTTATATGAAATTTTTAATATTTTGTATGTTGAACAGTACAACACTTGGGACATCAAATAGAGTTAAGGATCTTGGTTTTACCACAGAATGAATTTATTCAGGGTAAACAGGAATGAAACTACAATCTTGTCTGTTGGATAATTACCTTAAATAATTTATTCTCTTGTTCCAGTTCTTGAAATCGTGTAGTGGATTCCTTTCTCTGGATTTCTAATTGCATATGCAATTGTTGAACTTCTTCATTTTTGTTTTCTAGTTCCTCTCGAAACTGCTCCAGTTGTTCTTCAAGGTTTGTGATCTGCACATCCAAAATGTGGATTGAAGGGGTTAATAGACACACAGCAGAGCCACATTTAAAAAACAACAACATATATCTGGGATCAGTTTTGTTTCTGCAAATTACAGAATTTTACTCAAATGAGATATTGTTTTCACCAATATACTGGACATGTTGATTCAAAGGAGCCTAATAGAGTTAGGTGCCCAAATTCCAATGAATTTCAATGAGAACTGGGTACCTACCACCCTCAGGTTCCTTTGAAATTCTCACCCATTTTTTTACACTTAGCTCATGTGACCGGGTCCTTTTTATTTCTTAATTTAGACTAAATGGGCCATATCTGGATCTCATTTACACTATGTGAATGTAGAGTAACTCCACTGACTCAGTATCAGTGTTATCAGAATGTGGCCCTTTATCCTTTCTCTCAGGATACATACTTCTGTAATCACAACTGAACTACATTTGTACTGATTCTCATTTTTATAAAAGAGGATTTCAGGCATCAGACTGTGGATGATGTTCACTCCTTCATTTTAAAGTTTCCTGAACTCCATTCTGTTTACCATCAGGATACTTGCTTTTTGGCTGGGAAGGTATAATGTAGGTCCTTCCCCAAAACACCTTTACTGTGTGCAGGCTAGTGCTGGTGGTGGGGTGCCTTACGATCTCCAACACCTCGTAAAGGTTAAGCATAGCACATTTTTCCCCATTGCAAGGAAAAAGCAATGGGAATCTAAAAACCAAGTGCATACCTGGTCTTCCCTCATATAAATCTGGTATTCTCCAACACTGCCAGTCTGCTAACCAAATATATAGTCCTAACAAGATTTTCTCCACACGTGTACACAATAGCTTCACTAGAACTTAGATGGGAAAACAATTCAACTAAAAAGTGCCACCGACTGAATAAACACCACCACTGCCTACAGCACTTTAGGAGGTCCTTGGGAGAACCTATTTCAATAATTACCAGGCAAAAGCCTGCTCAGCTTGTGGGAGTTGTTGAGATCACTGTCCAATATGGCCTTGCTGCAGAGTGTATAAACAGTGAACTACAGATTGCTGCATTGAGTCAGGTGCAAAGCAATAAGTAATTCATATTAAAAGCAAACCTGAACATTTAGAGATACTCTACCTCTTTTTCCTTTCTATCTACAGCTTCTTGTTCAGCCTGCAATTGTACTTCAAGGGGCAAATCTCCCTTCACAGCGGCAGCACCACATTGCTTTCTTTCCTCCACCTTTAAACAAGTATTATAATATTAGCTACTTTAGCTTTCATTTATTTATTATAAATTGAGTAAACATTGCCTTATTCTTAAGTAAATGAAGAACAATAGGAAATACATGGAACTTTTATACACAATACCTTTTGCAAATTGTCTGTGCTGATAATTAAGGCTTGTTCCAGTTCTCTTATTCTGCACTCTAGTTTCTCAATTTCTTCATTCCGTTCTTGTATATCTCTCTGAAGTTGCTCTTTAGAGAGCAAAAGCTCACTGCATTTGTCTGTTTTTTCTTGTAGCTGGTTTGTTAACTGTTCAACCTGGTAGACAACATGGTAAGCATGGTGAATACTCTGTAGCATATTGGAATGTGTTTCTAACATTAGTATAACACTGATTTTTGAGGGGAAAAACCTCCTCTGTTAATGAATCTCAACCTCCCTGGCAGAAAACAGTACAAAATTAGAGTCTTATAGCTCCAAATCCAATAAATACAAATTATGCCTCTGATGAGTTTTATGTTTTGCGTGATGGCTATAACTTATTTTGTTCTTCTGATGGTTCTCAGACTCCCTACTGGGCTAAGACATATACTGTGGTATCCCTGTGCAGCCCATCAGTGGGATCCCTGAAAAATCCAAGGAAGAAGTGTCTTGACTCTGGAGAACAAATTCAATTCTGGCAGTTCTGCTATTCTTCAAGTCCTATAAAAATATTTGTGACAAAAGTCCTTGAACCAAAAATAATTTGTGAAAGAAGGAATGATAAAATGCTCATGTTGCTATGGAGGCAGAGTTAAAGTTGTCGGGAAACCTTAATTATGCATTTCTGTACTTCAAAACATTTTAGCTTTTGAGTGTTTTTTATAACTGCTCTAACTTCATCTAGATCTTTAACATTCAAGTCAGTTAATATAGTTCTACCTTAACTCTAGATTAACAAGAAACTGTGTTTTCTGCCTAAGTTTTTAAATAGGATTTGGAGATGGCTAGGTAGTCAGCACAAGTAACAGGGAATGTAGATTATATGGTCCCACTTTCTGCAGCAGAAAACATAATCTAGATAAAGCATTCTGAATCTCCTGAAGTTGAGACATCGAGGCTTAGGAGAACCATATTAAGGGAGTAATGAAAGTAATCAAGATGGTAAGTAATTAAGACACCAGTAAAGATTTCAGCAAAGGTACGGTTAAGGTAAACACAATTGTGGCACTGTTCTAGATGTAACGTGGACAGAACTGCAGATAAGGAAAATGTGTGAGTAACGAGTTCAAAACATCTGGCCTGAGGGACAAAGATAAGGTCTGAGTTAAACTGAGTGATAGGGAGAGATGGGACAAACAGCTTTTCATTCATGAAGTGGATTTCAGTATCTGAAGTATTTAGAAGTTATGATTTAGCCTGGTGCTAACGGAGTCAATGCAATTTAACAGATAGAAGATAGAAAGATCAGATGGAAGGATGCCATCCGCCTAAAAGTGTTATCCAAGTTTGAAGCAACCAGTTAGACATCCCAGAGGGAGAAGATAAATGGAAAAGAAAAGAGGGTCTGAGACCAAGTCTAAAGATAGTCCATTGTGGAAGAACTGACAACATTAAACAGTAAAAGTAAAAACAGAGTAGTTGGTAATGTAAAATGCAAGCAAAGAGAAGAATACTGCTTCTTGCTCAAGGCACTTATACAGAATAGAATAATATTTCATAACTGTGCTAGTGTAAAGAATATAGACATGTCAGCTATAGCAAGAGTCAGAAGATGGTTTAACCTTTAATGAATAGGAAGATCATGTAACAGAGGCACTTCTGTTCATTGTCTATATGCAGTGTATTTAAAAGTTCACACAACATTCTTACATATCCCTCCATGTGACTAAAAAAGCAAGTTTAATAATTCATTTACATTATGTTATGTAGTAATACCCTCAGTTTTTTTATCTCTTAGTCTTTCACATTCAATAATAGGATTTTCGCCTATAACCAGGACCTTACAAATCATGTCATTTGTTGACAATACAATAGCAGGCTATTTGCTCTTCCATGTGTCTCTAACTTAAAAATGATGACTTCTCTATTAATCTCTCTATGTGTGGGATGCTAGTTAACTGTCCGCTATTAGTGACTCTCTTCTGTATGAATGTATGTGCACTTACAATGGTTTCTTCACGATCAATAGTTTCAATACTTGAGACATGTTCCAGTATAAGAACCTGGATAAATTGGCAAATAGATTGAATATTTCCATACATTCTTAAGAAGTTTTATCTATCTTCATTAGTTGTTCCAAATGTGTCTGTTATTGAGATAGCTAAATTCTGAATTACTTTACTGTTTCAAATAACATTGTCAATCTTCATCCATATTGATTTATTTTCTTGCTTTGCAAAAGATGCAGATTATGTACATTATAAAATAATGTTATGTAAAAATATTTTTACAGTGTGTCCATCATTTGCTTTTATCATGTACATTCATTAAGCACAGCTGATAATACTTCAAAATGTTACCTCTCTGGTTTGGTGTTCACTGATAGGTTGAAACCTTTGTGGAGTCTTAAGTTGTTGCTCTAGTTTCTGTATCTCTTGTTGGAACACATCTCTTTCATGTTCTCTATCAATTGCCTGCTCCTGAAATTTAATTATGACAATGTTATTAGGACAAACATTATTAGAAAGACCCATATTCAAATTATGCATATAATATCTCATTTCTGCAAACTGTGAGTTTGTTTTATATAAACCAGTTTTTGTTAGGTAGCATGATCTCTTTTTATTTTATTAAACCCTCTACTTATTGAACGGCCACCGTACTTCATATTTTTCTGTTTGATAAGTCAAAAAAACAAAAAGATATTGTATTTCCCTATGTATCCAATACTACCTTGTGATACTGCATCAGAGTGTATTTTTTCTTCTGCAACAGCCAGTCAGAAGCCTATTATTTTAATGTTTTTAACTTTCCTTTTTCTTTAATATATTTAGTACAAATGTAAATTCAAGTGTTGAAGTCTGAATACTCATACTAATATTAGTTTGGCACCAACTACAAAAACCAGATTAAAAGAATTAATACATTATCTGAATTTTGTATTTCAATTTTGTCTTGATAAAATCAAATTGTTTGAGATACGTTTTGTGGCATTTGTGAAATAATTTCTAAATATTCATATATAAAATGCTGCAACATTTGTAACAACGGGGGCTGTACCTCCTCCCCAACTGTCAGTTTGTAAAAGTAAGATTAAGTTTGTCTGCTAAATGAAAACAATCAATCAAATGTCAAAGATACAGCAGCAAAGAACACTGATTCTCTCTTTTTTTTAATGCCACATTAGCACAATAATATGTGTCTTTAATTTTCACAAAAGTCAAATATAGTGAGACATAACATTAACCTCCATGAATTGCTGATTTAATGAACCCAGGTGTATTCTACTGCAGGAGGAAGGCCAGAATTCTAATGCATTTATAAAGAGTTTATTTGTATTCTAGCCGAGTGCTGTCGCTCTTAAACTCACATTGTTGATTAACAAAAGTTGTGTTAAATTCATAGTGATGGATTTGTCACTTGTTAATTTTGAACCTAGCTATAGAAAAAACACTAATTTTAATTGTAACAACAACATCAGAACAGCACAAAATGAAATAATGCAAATGCATCTAAGTGATAAATTATTTCTAGACAGGTCTTCCAGTCACACTGCTTAGTAGTAAATAAAGCAGAGGTGGCATCACAAAATATTCTAGCTGTTATATTAATTACAAATTCATCCCTCCCTACACATAACTGGAATAACTGGGCTTGAGCAGCAAATTAATTGTAGCAGGGTGGAATTCATCACCTCCAACCCAAAAGCAGGAGGTAGGACTTCAGTGCAGCTCCTCCAGGCTGCTTTTCTAGCCACAGTCTACAATGGCAGCCCTTGCTACTCTGTCTCCCCGATACACTGTGATTTTGACACTGGAGCCATACTGTTGCAGATCCAGTGGCATGTAGACTTCCTGGCACAGCTTTACTCCAGAACTGAAGTGATCCACTGCATCCCAGTGAATTTCACCTAGTTTGAATGAACATCATTACCAGTGGTCTAACCCTACAGTTAATTTGTAAAGTAGTTTTTGGTACATGATCCTCTGCAGGAGACTTCCTGCCAAGTCTGAATCTGCAGATTGCTACCACACCTACTCTGCTGGTGCAAAAACTGCATGAATGATTGCAGAAAGAGAGAGTAGATGGAGCAGATGTAATACAAGCTGGGGTGGAGTTTGAACAGAAGCTTGCAGAAGGGCACTCCAGTGGCAGCCTCGTAGCCAGGGAAGGTCAGGCATGGTGAGTGGAAGGAAGGGTAACTGCAGCTGCAAACAGGGAAAGATCAGATAGTGTGCATACTGAGTGGTCAGGTAGGACGTGCAACCTGGTAGAAGGGAAGGGTTCACCTGCAACTGCTGTAAGGGGATGAGACAGATGGACTGGGTGTGGTTGGAGAGGCTGTCAGGGAAACTTACGTGTAGTCCAAACCATTAAAAGGATGGAATTTTCAAAGGAACCTAAGAGAGCTTACCACCCACTCTCCTGAAGTTCAATGTGAGTGTGATATTTAAATCCCTTAGGCTCCTTTGAAAATCCCATCCTGAACTTTTATAAACTGGAAAACACAGTATACCTTGCCATACACAAAGCCAATTTTAAACATTCATTTTTTCTTACTCATTTTAGAGATTTTTAGATTTGTAAGTTTAGAAATATTAATTTTTTTTTAAATTAAACTTTGCAACCAAATTATATTTCAAAATACATTGGGAATATTCTAAATGTAGTGATCTCAACTTTTAAAGCACAGTGTTAATGGCATTTCTAAACTTGACACCACTCTGCAAGTCCAATCATATCTATTTTTTCATTTTAGTTCAAAGTCTTAAAGAAATAGCATTTCTTGCAGTTGAGAGAAGTCTCTCCACCTGTTTGGCCCACCTGACAGCATAAACAAACATTTTCTGTCTTTTGCTTTTTCAATACTTACATCCAGAAATTTTCTGGTTTTCTCAAGCTGCTTCTCCAAAGCCTGGTTTTGCTGTCTTAGATCTGTCAGTTCTGCATTTTTTTCTTGCTCTAACTCTATAAACCGGTTGACCTGCTCCTCCACGTCTGTTTCCAGGGCCTTCACTTGTTTCTGGAGGTCATCGTACTCTTTTTCAGCTTGACGCTGTACTTCTATTTTTTCCTTCATTAGCTTTTCTGTCTCCTCCAGTAATTCTGTTTTTAAATAAAGGAACCAAATTGCTTTTAGATATGCATAGTTAATTACTTTATCACTGCAAAACCACTCCCCAAGACTGCATATCCATGCTATACCCAAATAAAGGATGTGAACAGGTTTGGGTTTTATTAATTTTTTTTTTAAAATGTGGTATTTTCTATTTTTCTATAAAAAATTATCATGATACCACAAAACCCATACAAATCCAAGATGAAATGGCTAAAATGCTATCATCTTGCTTTACAAGATGCTTTACAAGATTATTAATAGCACAGCTTTATCATGTCACTTTATTGTTCATATTAATCTAAAGATGTCTGTACAAATGGTACAATATAGGAAATGCATCAGTTCTGTTTACAACTGGAGGAAGGTGCACAGCTTTATAACAAGGCACGGAAAACCCAATCATCTTCTCATCCTGTAGCAGTTTTATCCATTCCAAATTTATTTTTTTTCACATGATGCATATACAACATGTGAAGGGAAATACTGCAGAACTTGACCTGGTGAGGTGAGATAGAGAGGGAAATTACTTACTTGTAATTGGAGTTTTCAGAAGGCCTGTATAGATCCCCAGTTTTTGGTTTTGTGTCCTCAGGAGAGGACTGGGAAGCATATATGATAAATCTTAGGACCACTCTGATGAGACATTAAAGGCATGTACTTCAAAGGGTCATATCACCTAGCCTTATCCATCCCTTGAGATAAGACCGAAGACTAGGGATCTATAAAGTGCAATTATCTTTGGAGAATCTTCACAAACATGATTGATACTTAGGTATATGAAAAGAGAAGCACCAGATATATACAATTTCCTTTTACTACACGATAGAGATCCTTTGGATACCATCATCTTACATAAATTTTTACAAACAATTCTTGTTTTGTTAGGTAAACATTACATGTCAATATAAAACAATATCCAGCAAAATCGTTAATTATATTTACAAGTTAACAGTAATCAAAAGGCTATTAAAAACCCCTTCCAAGACAGTACAAAATCTTAAAATTCATATGTGAATAAGATGATGGTTATTAATGAATCTGCTTATTAAATCTGTTAATACACTGTGCTTAGAAATTATAAGAAATGTTATTAAAAAGAAAAACTGTGAGTGTGAAATATAACATCAAAGCTGGCAGCCAGTAAGAGTTACAATAATGTCAGAAAGCTGAAAGCTCTAAAGTTCTTGATTAATAAATGTCAGTAAGTGTAAATCTGCCACCCAGTTAAAGATCAGCCATGCAATATACAAACACACCTGCTTGGGAAGCTGCATCGACTGCAGCATCTACTATGCCTAGGAGAACCGGAAAAAAAACAACAAAAAACAAGAAGCAAAGTAATTCACATGCCAGCTACAGTTTTCTCATTATTCAATTATGTAAGAGAAAATGAAGCTGAAGACAGAATGCTGTATTTAAAGACATAGTTATTGTGATAACTTAAGGAATGTGCTTGGTTATTCTGGGAAGTATGACGTAGATGTGTATTTTTTGTCCACAAGTTTAAAGTGAACATGAAAAAACTTATATTTTCAAGTTATTTTGTAAGGTAAACAAAACAACCAAAAATTGTACACAAGGATTCCTCTACTGTAGGACAAGAATGAACAGACTACTATTAAAAAATTGTTCATTATGTAAACGTGGATACTTGAGATTGCAAATATACAATGGGATTAAAATCTATAATTTAACAATAAAACTTTAACAATGTTTTGAATAAATGTACAAAAAATCTTGAAGATAATTTACTATTCCAATTATCAAACCTCCCAGACATTATATAAAATGCTAACATTTCACAGGCCATTTATAGCATAGGAATGATCAAGATAGCACTGTTTAAATACCATTGCCCTAACTTTTTCTCCTCAACAAATATTAATTCACAGACCTTTAGTTCCTTGTTGAAGGAAAGATTTAAAAATGCATTTACTTTATGAAGTTAAACGTTCGTTGAGTAAACAGTTAACGAGACTGTTTAGCAATTAAATCACCTGATAGGACTCTGTGGTCATCTCTTGAGATTGACTAGGAGTCACCTGACAGAGGACTGGAGGGTTATAAAGAGCAGGAGCTGTTCTATGTCCTCTCTCTTTAGCCCTTTTCACCATCTTAAGATGAGGGGAGCTGTTGCAAGAGAGAGATGAGGCAACAGGGGGAGGAAGACCCTGTCTACCTCAGCTCAGAGGGTTTCCCCGAAGACCCCCAAAGGAAGGGTGAGCAAAAGTGAGGGAAAACACATATAGTAGAACCTCAGAGTTATGAACACCAAGTTATGAACTGACCGGTCAACCATACACCTCATATGGAACTGGAAGTACGCAATCAGGCAGCAGCAGAGACCAAAAAAAAAAAAAAAACCCAACGCAAATACACTGCAGTACTGTATTAAACTACTATAAAAATAAAGGGAAAGTTTTAAAAATGTTTTTGACAAGGTAAGGAAATTGTTTCTGTGCTTGTTTAATTTAAATTAAGATGGTTAAAAGCAGCATTTTTTTTCTGCATCATAAAGTTTCTAAGCTGAATGAAGTAAATATTCAGTTGTAAACATTTGAAAGAACAACCATAACAAGTTGTTTAGTTACAAACATTTTAGAGTTATGAACAACCTCAGAGGTGTTCATAACTCTGAGGTTCTACTGTGTAGGGTTACTTACTTTGTATGGATCTGTATATTTCTTGTGTGATTAAATCTAGAACAATAATGTGTTAAAATCTGTGCAAAGTAGGTGTGTGTTTTGTATGCTACAACATTTCCTCTGAGAAAGTCAACCTGCAACCCAGAAGGCTCACACTTTTGAGGGGATTTTGGCAAGGACGTGTTTAAGCTACAAGGGGAGTCTGAGGAGTCAGCATTGGTTCCAGGTGCTAGGCAGCTGGGCCATGTGGTCATAGCTCTCTGAAGGAAGTGTTAGGCGAGAGTCTGCATTCCGAGAGTGTAACTAGGGACCCCAAGATTGGGACAGTGCCTGGCCTCTGTTCAGACTCCAGAGGCTTAAAATACCTGGGAATCCAGTTTCTGGATTTCCCCTTAATAGAGTCTGCTATGCCACCCTGCAGAGGGAGCTCAACAGGATCTGTGACATCAGCTGTTACATTCTTTCCTAATAGTGAGTCCCTGAAAGTGGAGTTTGGGGAGGGAAGAACACACCTTCCTCAGTGTCTAATCATGTGTGAACTTATGTGACTACTTCAATCATGTGTGCTTAAGTAGAGTGTCTTGTGCAAATAGTGGTAACTGATCTAACTGTACTAGGAAGGAACAGAGTTAAGCCAATATTTTTAAAGTTGGGTGTCTAAAGTCAGCAGCTAAGTCCAAATTTGGTCATCTAAAAGTGTCCTAATTTTTAGAGATGCTGAGCAACGACATTTCTCACTGACTTTATTGGCAGCTGTAGTTGCTCACATTTCTGAAAATCAGGGTACTTGTTTAGTTGCCTAAATATGAATTTTTGTGGTCAAATTAGACACCCACGTATGAAACTGTTGGCCTTATTGCATTGTTCTATGGATGATACTAAAAAACAAAAAAAGTTAGTTAAGACTTCTGAAATTTACTAAAGATGGAGTAGGAAAATATGAGAGAACCTCACAGAAAGATTGTGTAAAATACATACGTTGCTCTACTGGTCCTGCATCTGCTTTCATGGCATCCTTCTGTCTGGAGAGTAGCTCCTTTTCTTCCTGAATCTGCTGTCGTTCAGCCTCTAGTTCCTGCAATTTGTTACCTGTACATAGTAGCTCTTGCTCAAGATGGTCTATTATATCTGTTTTTTCCTGGATTTGTTTTTCCAGAAATGCTCTTTCATCTGCATAACCATCAATGAGACCTGTTGAGCAAAAATATTAGGTTAATTTAATATGGCAACTTTTGAACTGCAATTTCAGTGCTATGGAAGAATTTCCAGAATTTGGGGCAACATAAAACTTCTAGAAACCTAAAGGTCAGATTAGTATTACCACAATGTTACCATGACAATTGTTGGGTGCCGACAACGTGTTCCGTGCTCTAAGGAACACCGTGTAGACAAGTTCCCCCAACTAGGTTTACAATCCTAAAATCTAGTCCTGAAAAGCCTTGTTCATGTGAGTAAATTCATACTCATGAGAGACTCCCAATGAAGTGAGTGAGACTGGAACACATTTTCCTTGGTATGGAAAACATTCACCTGCTCCTATTTCAAATTCTTCATCAAAACACACTTTTGTCCTGCCTATCAGTTGTAAACTACCTTTTGAGGCAACATTCATAAGAACATAAGAATGGCCCTACTGGGTCAGACCAAAGGTCCATCTAGCCCAGTATCCTGTCTCCTGACAGTGGCCAGCCAAGGTGCCCCAGAGGGAATGAACAGAACAGGTAATCATCAAGTAATCCATCCCCTGTTGCTCATTCCCAGCTTCTGGCAAACAGAGGCTAGGGACACCATTCCTGCCCATCCTGGCTAATAGCCATTGATGGACCTATCCTCAATAGATTTATCTAGTTCTTTTTTGAACCCTGTAATGGTCTTATACAATTGTATGTGTGGGCACTACTGAGTGAGGAATCTTACTGCTGGTAGAATACCACTAGATAAATACACTATGTGTCTGATTTTCCTTCTTTAGGCTTTACCTTTCAAATCCTTATTCATGTGAGTAATCTAAGAAATTCACATTGAGGAGGGATTTGGAAGAAGAGAGGGTGGATGCCTGTCACAAAATTGGTTGGTAGGGCACTCCCAGGGGATGGGAACAGCATAGGCTATATAAGGATGAGAGAGGAAAGAGACAAGGGTACATGGAATAGAAAGCTATGAAGCAAGGATAAGGAAGTATCAAGGTTTTTTGTATTCTCATGGGAAGAGTCCTTGCCCCTTGTTGTGATTTAAGGAGAATAGAGAGCATTCAATGAACAATTCTTTATTAATTCTTTCATCACCATCTTTATATCAGGTATAAACCAGAGGACTCTAAAACACTGTTTGCATATGTCTCATAATAGAAGAAGAAGTTGAGATGAATCATTTCTTGCTTATTCACTGTAGCTAGCTTTGGGCTCAGAGTTCAATGGAAATTAATCTTGACGCTTCTGACAAAAATCATGTATGCCTTTATTTTAAGTGTCTACAACAGCAGCCTCTCACACTGGTTCATTCAGTAGACCCCTTTGCTAATGAGATAACCTGGATGAATCACTTCCCTTCCTAAATTCACAATCCCTCACTTTCCATGTGGCATCTAAAATGTTTGGATGGCTAACATTTTCATTCTACACACTGCTGGAAAGGGCTCTGTGGAACAGAACTGAGCACTGCTGCACTCTGAACCAATATAGAACCAGTGCCACAACATGGTATTTGCAAAAAGAACAGGAGTACTTGTGGCACCTTAGAGACTAACAAATTTATTAGAGCATAAACTTTCGTGGGCTACAGCCCACTTCTTCGGATGCATATAGAATGGAACATATATTGAGGAGATATATATACACACATCCAGAGAGCATGAACAGGTGGGAGTTGTCCTACCAACTCTGAGAGGCCAATTAATTAAGAGAAAAAAAACTTTTGAAGTGATAATCAAGATAGCCCAGTACAGACAGTTTGATAAGAAGTGTGAGAATACTTACAAGGGGAGATAGATTCAATGTTTGTAATGGCTCATTACATTTTTTTTCTCTTACTTAATTGGCCTCTCAGAGTTGGTAAGACAACTCCCACCTGTTCATGCGCTCTGTATGTGTGTATATATATCTCCTCAATATATGTTCCATTTTATATGCATCCGAAGAAGTGGGCTGTAGCCCACGAAAGCTTATGCTCTAATAAGTTTGTTAGTCTCTAAGGTGCCACAAGTACTCCTGGTTTTTTTGCGGATACAGACTAACACGGCTGCTACTCTGAAACATGGTATTTGGGAGTGATGTGCTACCATAGGTGCCATTTTTCAGAAGACACTTAAAACTGAGATCCCATCCATACTAAAATGAGAACAGGATCAGGCCCTTCAGTAGCAAGATTGGCACTTGGCACTTTTCATGAGACAAGTCTCCTACCTAAATTCCAAGTTCAGCGATTCCATTCTATTATTGCTATATTTCCTCTACAGCTTCACTTCTTGTGCTAAACTGATATGTAATGATACACAGTGGACCAACAGAGTTGCTGTATTTAAGCTCTGACATGGCTGCCTTTTAGTCAGGGATGACATAATCCCTCTGTTTATCATTATTATTAGATATTTATAGGACTAACTCCCAGAAGTCCCAATCAGGACCAGGGCCCAACAGTACCAGAGTGCTGTATCAAGCACATACATAGATACAATCCCAGGCCAGAAGAGGTTTATTTTTAATGTGCATTAAGCAGAGTTCTTACAGTTACCTTTTTAAAGTAGGTATTATAAAAATAATGTTCTCATTCTGTCAACAGATGCTTTTACTCAACTTTTTCAAAGGTTTAGATGCATGGTTTATTAATTGATTAGATTGCCAAAAGATAGTTCATTTTTCAAGATTAATTCCCAGTTTAAAGAATAGCTCCCACAAATCACACTGGTTCAGATTTGTATAAAACTGAAAATTGTTCCAAATGTACAAGTTATTGATTTATGAATTCCAAGATTAGCACATGATGCACCTAATGCAACAAATTACTATACAAGTTTCAGTAAGTTCACTTTACATATAGATATATATGTACTTTACCATAATTGCAAGTTATAAATTTAACCATAACCACTCCTTTAGAGTGTTCTGAATAAGGATATTTGACAAATTAGGCAGTTAAGGGCATATAGGATATGCAAAATAAAGTGTTTGGGACAGGAACGATCATTTTGTTCTGTTTGTACAGCACCTAGCACAATGGGGTCCTGGGCTATGAGCTAAGTTCCCTCTAAGCTGCGTAGCTGCATAGCAGGCTATCAAGTGTCATGCAGGCAGGGAGAGGCGCCCCTCCCCAGGCCCGGCCCAGCTGGAGCTGCCGCAGCTGGGGAGAGGTACCCTTCCCCCGGCCCAGAGCTGATGTGGCGAGAAAGGGCTGGGGGGAGTCCTCTCTCCCTGGGGCAGCCTGAACCCCAAACCCCTCATCCCCCCCACACCCGAATCCTCTGCCCCAGCTCTGACCCCCTCCAGCACCTCAAACCCTTCATCCCTGGTCCCACTCCAGAGCCTGCACCCACAGCCAGAGTCTGTACCCCAATCCCCTGCCCCAGCCCTGAGCCTCCTCCCACACTCCGAACACTTCGGCCCCACCCTCACCACATATCACCTCCATATTGGTTCACGTAACAAAATTCATTCTGCACACGGGCATAAAAAATTAGAGGGTGCACTGTGAGTAGGTCTCCTAGGCGTTACAGTAATAAAAATAATAATAAATAATAATATCTGTTTGCTGCAGAAATAAAAACAACCACCAATGTCCCAAGAGAAGTATTATCTTTCCATTGTTTATTATTGTCTTTCTTGCTCTCTACTTCTTACCACTGCCCTGGTGTTTTTTTCATTATCTTAATATGATTGAGATATAAATACCTAGGGGCAGTTACCTTGTCATTTTATTTGCCTATAAAGCATCAGGCATACTAATAGTGCAACAGAAACACAAAATTGGTGAGTCCAGATCCCCAACTAATGCAGACATGTTTTAACACTGCTGGTCTGTGATCTCCCTCTGGATGCACCATAGGTCAGAAGTTTATACTGTAGTAATAAATATTCTGCTGTGATTCTTATACAATTAAAACTTTAGTAGCTGACGTTGAGCTCCTGCCAGTGCAAGATGTTTAAGTGCAAGGTGGCATAGTTGAAACAGGATCATTCACTTCAAATTTGTTAATGTTCAAGGAAATACTTTTACATAAGAATGGCCAATATTTCATCTAGCCCAGTATACTGTCTTCCAACAATGGCCAATGCTAGATGTTTCAAAGGGATGAAAAGAACAGGGCAACTATTGAGTCACCATCCCCTGTCATCCAGTCCCAGCTTCTCGCAGTCAGAGGTTTAGGGATGCCAAAACCATGGGGGGCCAGAGGGGTTCATCCCTGACCATCTTGGCTAATATTCATTGATGGAACTATCCTCCATGAACTTACCTAATTCTTTTTTGAACCCAGTTATACTTTAGGCCTTTACAACATCACTTGGCAACGAGGTCCATAGGTTGACTGTGCATTGTGTGAAGAAGTACTTCCTTATGTTTGTTTTAAACATGCTGCCTATTAATTTCATTGGGTGACCCTTGCTTCTTGTGTTATGTGAAGGAGTAAATAACACTTCCCTATTCATTTTTTCCACATCATTCATGATTTTATAGACCTTTGCCATGTCCCCCTCTTAGACATCTCTTTTCTAAGATTAACACTCCCAGTCTTTAATCTTTCTTTGTATGGAAGCTGTTCCATACCGCTAAATATTTTTGTTGCCCTTTTCTGTACCTTTTCCAATTCTAAT
Source organism: Trachemys scripta elegans (assembly GCF_013100865.1). Classification (NCBI taxonomy): domain Eukaryota; kingdom Metazoa; phylum Chordata; order Testudines; family Emydidae; genus Trachemys; species Trachemys scripta. Next base: position 43,603,498 of record NC_048299.1, on the reverse strand, counting down.
GTATCTTTTTTGAGATGAGGCAACCAGAACTGCATGCAGTATTCAAGTATCACACAGTTGTATCCACAAAAACAACAAGGAGTCCGGTGGCACCTTAAAGACTAACAGATTTATTTGTGCATAAGCGTTCGTGGGTAAAAAAAACCCCATTTCTTCAGATGCATACTTCAGATGCAGTATTCAAGACACTTATCAACACTGAATTTCATCTGCCATTTTGTTGCCCAATCACATCCAGTTTTGTGAGATTCTTTTATAACTCTGCTTTGGACTTAACTATCTTGACTAATTTTGTATCATCTGCAAATGTTGAGACCTAGCTGTTTATCCCCTTTTCCAGATTATTTATGAATATGTGGAGCAGCACTGATCCCAGTACAGATCCTTGGGGGAACCTGTTATTTACCTCTTTCACTGTGAAAAGTGACCATTTATTCCTACTGTTTGTTTCTTATCTTTCAGCCATTTACTGATCTATGAGAAGACCTTCCCTCTTATCCCATGACCACTTACTTTGCTTAAGAGTCTTTGGTGAGGGACCTTGTCAAAGGCTTTCTGTAAGTCCAAGTACACTATACCCATCACCCTTGTCCACATGCTTGTTGCTGCCCTCAAAGAATTTTAGTAGATTGGTGAGGCATGCCTTCCCTTTACAAAAGCTATGTTGACTCTTCCCCAACATATCGTGTACATCTATGTGTCTGATAATTCTGTTCTTTACTATCGTTCCACTGATTTGACTGGTACTGAAGTTAGGCTTACTGGCTTGTAATTGCCAATTTTTAAACCAGAGTGTTCCACTAATATTTTTTTTAAATTAACTCAGTCTGTGAATTGATATAGGAGCCACAAAATTAGACCAGGATGTATATATATGAGTTACTACCTCTTAGTGAAAGCTGAGGACCTTGTATAAAGATTTATGATACAAACTACAATAATACTAGTAAAGAGCTCTGTGTAAGCTCAAAAGCTTGTCTCCCTCACCAGTAAAAGTTGGTCCAATAAAAGGTATTACCTCACTCACCTTTTCCCTATAATACTAGTAAGTCAGATACCAATTTAGCAAAGCCATTAAGCAAAAAGTCATTGGTGGATCTGGGCAAAATATACAGAGTTGAGAAGAACAGATTTGTTCTTTTAATTTATTTTTTTGCGTGTGTTTTAGTTATTATTTATTATTTATTCTTTATTTTACTTTATTATTTTAGTTTTGAAATCTAGCATTTCTTTTCTACCTTCAAATTCTCTTCTGCTGCAGAATTGGTACTGTCTAAATAAGAAGGAAGTTCTCTCTAAAACCAGCATTGGCAAAACTCAGTGGATTGACAAACATCTTTCATCTCAGAAATGACCGAATACCTATGACTTCTGTAATGAGTGTAGATTACACTCTCCTGGGACTACCCAAGAAATCATAGTCAGATAACATAATATACTTTAGCTTATCAGAGAGCATTATACCACTCACTCCAATGAGCAGAAAGGTAGATTTTACATCAAATTCTTGCTGCACTTTTGTGTATTGTTTTATTTAAAGAAAATACAGCAAAAAAAAAAGTGTATAATTTGGAAATTTGCTAATTCTAGTGTTTCATACCAAAAGATGAAAAATGCAAACAGGTTTGATTAATTAATGAGAGTTATAAAATACCCGGTGTCTACCAGCACCGTGAAGCATGCTCCTAACTGCAGTACTATACATACCCTGACAAGTGTGGCACAGAGAGTTAAGCTGGCTTCTCTGCATCTCACATGTCATCACTAGTAATAAAGGTTTTCCAGGACAAATTCTGCTTTCAGTTATACCTTGAAAACTCATTATCTTCAGATTAACCTCTCAGTGACAACTGTGTAACTGCCATTTGTAAATCTAAATAGGTGGAACTGATTGGACCTTAATCATAGAAATGTGTTATTACTCAAGAACAGAATCCAGCTCTCCCTCTTTTAGCTGTGGTGGCACTCCAGTGCTATCAGGAATAAAAGCAGTAAAAGCACATTCTTCTCATTAAAGTAAGCCACTCTAAGTATGAACAAAAATAATGAGAGGAAGTTCTACGTTTTATTACATTCATGTGAAACTAAACTGATGCTTGTTAAGTCTTGCCTATACAAAATGGAACAAGACACTTTTTTCTTAGGACAATAATACATACCCTAACTGTTATAAAACCTGGGACAGTATTGAAGAATGGTATACTTTATTTTATTCAAAGTTATTGTAATTTAGTTTGCAGTGGTCTTTAACCTGATACATAACCTATACTTTAAATTATTCAAAATACAGAAGTAAAACCTAGAATGTGTAAGACTCATTATTGTCAATGGCTACAACTGGGCTATTTTAAAGCTATATTTACAGAATTTGTTTTTCTTAACTGAGGCTACTTTTAAGAGCTTCACAACTGTGAACATTTTACTAATGGTAGGAACTGCCTATTTCTAACGGTAGGAACTGCCTGTCTGCATCTTTTCGCCCTTGTATGACTATCAGGAAATTAAGATTTTAAAGCAACTTGTACTCCGTATTTCCTTTTTAAATTAACTCTACTATTGAAACATATTTGACACATGCTGTTTTCAGTATATTGTATTGAAAAAACTTGTGGCTTTGCATCCATAGCAGTAGTTTCCATTTAGCATCAATTGCCACAGCAGGTTTCAGAAGAATAACCTCTCATGACATAGTGTAAATATAGACAATGACTTTATTAATGCTGTGAACCCCCAACTCCAACCTTGCAGGATCACATAAGCGGATCAGTTGATCATTTGATGTAGGTTAATGATATTTATTCCAATTATTATACAAAAATTGGAAAACATACAGTTTATTAAAGCTAATTTAGATAAAAGAACCTTTTACAGGACCTGTGAAATCTGCTAATCAGTTCTGAGTTCACTATCAATGTCCCAGAATGAATGATTCCAGGACATCACAGAAAATGCAAACCTTTGCAGTTGCATAAAACTGGTTTATATAAAACTGGTTTAGATCAGGTAAGTTGCTTCCCCCACAACCCAGGCACGGCATTTTTCTCCATTTCCTTTGTAGAGAACAACACCTGCAGCATACCTAAAACAAGTCACCAAACGTCATGGGTGCTACAAAGAATTTTTTAGCACCATAGTCTAGTGAAAGGCATTCACTACATATTTGTGTGTGTGGCTCAATTTTCAGGTTTCCCTTCTAGATTAAGAGATTTTTGGTTAACAGATTTTAAGATGAGAGGGGACTATCATGATCATCTAGTTTAGGTTACATTAATGTAAAATTAAAAAACTGGGCTGGCCTCGGCGAACTAATTGCACAACCAGATGTTGGAATCAGAGTTCTAATACTCAGTCTCTTGGTTTCTCAGGTCACTACGGGCTAGGAGCACTGAGGAAACAGTGTATTCATCCTTGGCAAGGAAAAACCATGGGTTGGGGAAGGGATAGACGAGAAATTGGGGTGGGAGTGAACTATGAGGATCCCTCCAAAATGAAAAGTTAGTATTGTCTCCTTAACCTTCCTGACAATGAATGAAGTTAGTTTATATGCCTTTTCTTCCCTTCTTTCTCTATCTCTCCTTATGTATCACACTATGGCTGTGTTTTTGCTTCATTTTATTTCCAGTCTTCTTACTTTCAATCGTTTTCTTTTTCTCTCTAGTTGTACTTCCTACCTCTACTGTTGGGGAAAAAAGGATAATTTAGCCAAAACTATCCAAAATTTGATGGTGATCTAAAATGTTCATTGCCAAATAAATTGATCTAATTTGCAATGTGTTTAGCTATTTTATAAAAGTAGATTTCTAAATAGAAAAGAAATAAAATTATTGTAGCTACAAAATTTGTCCATGTACTATCAAAAGTGAACGGATATGTCTACGTTTTCAAATTCAGCAATATATCAATGGGAAATGCTCACCCTCTGCTTTGCTGAGCTCCAATGCCAGCTGCTCTCTGGCTTTGACCTCTTCATTGAGTCGCTCTTGCAATTCTTCCTGGCATTTGAAAAATTCAGTGGCCTCCTGCTGCTTTTTGAAGGATTCTCGCATAAGTTCTGTCTGTGAAATTTTAGCATGTTCCAGCTACAGCAGGAGAAAGTAACAAATATTAGACATTCATGAGAATTTTAAATAAAAACACCTACTCTAAGGGTATGTCTACATAGCAAAGAAAAACCTGTAGCTGGCCCATGCCGTCGATTTGGGCTCGTGCTCTGAGGCTGTTTCACTGCTGTGCAGACTTCTGGGTTTGGACTGGAGCCCGGGCTCTCTGACCCTGCAAGGTTGGAGGGTCCCAGGGCTCAGGTTCCAGCCCAAGTCAGGAGGTTACATAGCAATGAAACAGCCCCACAGCTCAAGCCCAGCGAGCCCAATTTGGCTGGCATGGGCCAGATGCAGTTTTTTCTTGGCTATGTAGACATGCCCTCTGTCTTTCATGTAAAATTATTAACTGTTTTGGCTGATTATTAGCCTGATAAAAAGACACACTAACTTCAACGGATATTGGATCAGATATTCAATGCATATGCACTGACATACTACAATATGAAGTCCCACACAACAAGTAGATCTAAGCAAATACAGACAAATGTTCAGTACAGTGTATTGTAGGAGTCACATGACAATCCATATCTATGTGCCAAAACGTGAAACTTCCTGGTTTATGTCAGTTTATACCAGACTCACCTTTATTTAAACAAAATGGGTTTTGCATTTAATATGTGTAGGAGTATACGGTCACTAACCACATCCTTAGTATGCTTAAGAAGCACCATACAAAATCTATGGCATTTCTGAACAGATTTTTAGGTGAGCAGCTTTCCTTTCTTCTTCCATGCATATGTGTAAGTAGACACACAAGGAAAATGTGAACTTTGAGAATATTAAAATTTTCAATTAATGAGGCAGTAAAGCAATGTTTGTTTCAACAGTTCCTTATTGACATTGTAATGGCTTTTTAATCTATGTCTTTTCATGGTCCTCAAGTTACAGAATGACACAACAAATGTTTGCTTAACTTCAGAAAAGTAAAGAACTCACACCCTTGATTTTATATTATAAGTCTTGGCAGATTTCTGTAAGTATGGTCACTTCTGTGTTTTGCAAGTCTGTTCTGTGAAATGGAGGCTACTTCACCAAATTCTTCAAAAATAAGAGCTGTTTATTTTTCCACTAACTCCAGCTAGGCTAATTAGTAAAATTAAGGCTACTGAATCGCTCAAACTAAACTGTCTTACTAAAATGCAAACTGAAGACTTTACTATTTTTGAAAAATGAGTTGGGAAAATTTTATAATAATTTCACACCAATTTGTCTACTTATCCATAAAAATGGCTGTTCAAAATTAAACTTCTAACTAGAAAACATCTAATCACTAATATTTCCTCTTTTAACATTAATGAATTTAAACAATCCTTTGAAAGCAGTGCAATACTTTAAAAGTGTGCATGGCTTCTACAGATTGTACTGACTTTTAAAGGGACATCATCTACTTGAAACAAAGTTTATTCAAAAATAAATTTAAAAGAAGGGACAGGTACTAGAGGTGCCCAGGAATCTCTCTACTAATTTGTTGTGGTTTTACAAGCACATTATACTATTTTAAGTTTTTATTTCCTAGGATGCTGTACGAAACACCCATGCAAACAAAAGGGGAAACTAAATAACAAAACTTGCTATACAGAGTAAACAGTGAAACTGACTTAGGGCTTGTCTACAAGGAGATATTCAGGAAATCCGAAATAACTAATTTCCAAACTGAATTAAACTAAACTGAAATAAAGCCAGTTTAATTTTGAATGAGAGAGTCTAAACAGGGATTTAATGCAGTTTAACCAATCAATTTTTAATTCACACCTTTAGTTAATTTGGATTAACTTTCCTAGTTTAGACAAGCCCTTAAACAAAGTGCTATCAAATGCACACATTAAAACTGAAAAATAAAAGATTTTTTCTCTCTAATCCCTTTAAATTGTAAAGAAGTTAGATGTTACTTGTAATAAGCATAGGGAAAAAAATCAGACAGAAATGTGTTTTTTAAGTTGACAATATCCTTTTCATAAAACCATTAGAATTATGCCATTTAAAATGTACTAGTGCTATTAAATTTAAGATATGTATATTATGGCTTAGAAAATGAAACCTACAGGAGTGGTTTTATTACATTACACTACATTTTCACACACATAAAAGAACCAAAACTCAGAGAAAATCTCTTTGTTACTGGTCTAAGCAATAAGCACTGCTAAAATACATGCATAAGAACACATGAAATACTCTACCTTTGTATCTTTTCATAAAAAAAACTTAACACCCAATACAGTTACAGTTTGTAGCCCTAATAATTTTATAATTAAGACTTATCACTGCCTGTTAAATCATTAAAATAAAAAATGGACAGCATACATGATTAAAAACAATAGCTTCTATGTTCAAGAGATATATGTTTAATTTATTTCCAAACACACTTTCTTTTAGTTGTAAAGATTAAAAAGTTGAACTTCCTTAAATAATATCATACTTACTGAATATGGAGGTGTGGGCAAGGAGATTTTAGAGACAACTTTTAATATATGCCCATTTTTTTTGTGCCTGTAGTGAAAAATTGAAGTATTTACAACTACAGAGTTATTTTCATCCAAGTGTTCAGTGAAAGGAAAAGGATTTGGTAAAGGCACACGAGATTCAACCTCATAGTTTTCTTCTTCTTGGCCTTCTGATCGCAAGCCATTAAATAAGTTAGATGCCCAGTATGTGCGGTAAGAATCCATTCCAAAAGATGTTGCTGTTGCTCTCTTCTCCTCCGTCACGTGGCTATTTTGCACTGGCTATTTTAGTTGTAGAAATTAGCAATAAAACATCTTACATTTTTGACACTCTGAGGAAATGGCACAGTAGTGCTAGCGACAGTGTGGGAACAATCATTTCACATTCACATGAGTAATCAAGAAGTGCAGGAAGGTCCCAGGTAAACATCAAGCAATAAAAGGAATCAACATTTGCAGAAACCAGCTGGATAACTGAGCTTTGCCATTTTTCCAATAAAAAACCCTCCTCTATAATATATTTCACATTAAAGTACAATCTGAATCTTTCAGAAACAGAAAAATGGTAACCGGAGGGAGGTAATTACCAAAGCAAGAAAGTATACTTTCGGTATCAAAGCAGGTATGCTGCAGCAAGCAAGTAATCAGCAGAACCTGCCAGCAACTGTCAATACTTTTAATCTCCACTGGAGCATCAACAAGAAATTTACATATGAAGATATTTGCCTTTATTCTTGTTCCTTGAGTTAATTCAACAGGAAGAGCTGTTTTGAACTCAGTTAATCAAAAAATGCCGTGTCTCACTGAGTAAAAGTTTCCTGTCAATATCTTCCCTGATAAAGAGTTCAGGACAGAGGGAGTGGCTAAATTAGGTACACTGGCAGGTGGAATTTGAATTAATACGCCCACTTATGAAGCTTGCTCAACAGGATTCAAATTCCACAACAGGGCTCTAAGAGAGAGTGTTCAAACAGGTTTAAAATAGCACTTTAAAGATTATGTCAGGTTTCTACCACTCCTTTTAAAAAGTATGCCAATTTGTATGTATAGTACAATTAATTGAGGAAAATTACTTAAGTATCTGCTCTGCTTGTAATTATTTTATTTAGATGTTATTTTCTCATTGATTATTTTGAACATGTCATGTTATTTTTATTATTCATCTCTTCAAACTCTTTTCTTTTGGGCTGCCATTAAAGGTAAAACAGCTGAGTTTACTTTTTTAATGTTCAGACACAGAATATTTAATAAATTATTAAGAAACTTCTTGCAACATTAAGAAACTCCCTACAACTCCTCTGTTTCTGTTACCAATTACATGTAACTGAATTAGCAGACATCGGGGTCACATCACCCGATATGCTTGTTATTCCCAAGTAGAGAAACATTATCTGGTGAGTGGTTGGGAAATGGGGCCACAATTTATATTAGATACTACAGAAAAATGTGTAAACAATGCATATATTCATTTATTTTTTTATCAGAGGTCTCATTAACAGGGATAAATCCACACCCCTGAGTGATGCAGTTATACTGACCTAACCCCTGGTGTAGACAGTGCTATGTCAATGGGAGGGCTTCTCCCGTCAACGTAGCTACCGCCTCTTGGGGAGGTGGATTAACTATGCCAACGGGAAAAGCTCTCCTGTTGACGTCGTAGCATCTTCACTGAAGCGCTACACTGGTGCAGCTGTGCCGCTGCAGCATTTTAAATGTAGACCTGCCCACTGGTCCTATCTGAGGAGCTTAGGGAGCGAGGGGCACAGAGGGAACAAAAGTAGCATTATGCTTCCCCCAATGTCAGGGGTTTCTGGCAACTGATTTAATCTGCTGTGGAATCTGGAACAACCTCAGAGTTGTGCTAATTTACAATAGCTGGTAATAGTCTCCTAGGTGCTATTATACATTTGAGGATTACTGGAGCACAAGATACAGTAGATACTCAGTCAATAACCCTTCCTCTGACACAGTATTAGCATACCCTTATTGCAGGGAGGAGGATTGAAAGGAAATGGCACAGAGGCACCTGCACCAGCTCTGTGCCACCTAGGGATTCTGCTTAAACCAGTATTCCAGATCTTTGCCCTGCAGCAGTGGTATAAGGGAGCTGAATAGAGGCCAAGAACTGAACCAAAATGATGTACCTTTTCTGACAATACAAAATAAACATTTGTAAATGTTGAAGTATTGACAGGATACCAAAGAGATGAAACATTTTCCTATTCTAAATGATAAATTATGGTGAGGTCTTTTTGTTCTGTTTGTATAGTGCCTAGTACAGTAGGGTCCTGGTCCCTGAGGACAGTACAAATAATAAACAGTAACAATAATTTAATGCTGTAAGAGAAATGTTTACATTTTAGTATTACCCACTACATTTCATATTTTGTGTGAGAATAATATGCATTATAGCGCTGAAGAACATAGAAATAAAAAGTTATACAAATTAGTTATATCAAATGTGCAATAACCGCACAAGTATATTTATAATTAGAATAACAAATTATCATGTCTGCCAAGGCTGTTGGGCACTTGTATAATATGTCAGAACATATAAACATTAGATTACCATAAAGAGAAGGATGGAAAAAATGTACCTTCTGACTGGTTTTATGAAATGACCACAAAGTACAAATAAACACGCTGCACCATTTTTTGTTTTCTTTATGCTGTAAAATGAACTGATAGCATCTACTGTAAACTGCAGTGCTACTGAAAACCTCTCTGTGGCAAAGTTTATAACACGTAACAGCTCAACATTTGCTTTCACTTTTTTTTTCCTGCTTCACCCTCCAGATGGAGAAATTACTTATTCCTCATGCATGTGGAACATCACATTCACAAAACCATTATGCAATGTAATCTGTCCAGAATTATATCTACTATAAAGTATCAAAGTTCAAATAACTACATTCAGACAAAAAATAGCATAAGCTAGAAAATCCAAGGTTCTGGCTGAACGCCTTAGTGAAGAAAAAAAGGCACAACATGATGAGATGAACCAGATCATCAACCCTGACTTCAGCTTTTGCCAATATTAGAATTTCTTGGTGTCCTTACAGTAGAACCTCAAAAGATACAAACACCAGAGTTATGGACTTACCAGTGAACCAGACACCCTGTGGAACTGGAAGTAATCTATCAGGCAGCAGTGCAGACAAAAACACAAAAACCAAAAACCAAACCAGCAAATACTGTACTGCCTCGGGGCTTCAGCCACAGGGGGTTGGGACTACAGCTACAAGGTGGGGTGTATGTGTTTCAGGGCTCCAGGCTTCTGACTCTCAGGAGCAGAGGGGCTCAGCGCTTTAGACTGGGGGGGAGCTCTGGGGCTCCGTGGCTCCGCTCCCAGCTTCAGCCCCGCGCCAAGGCACGGGGCTTCAGCCATGGGGGGTTGGGGCTTCAGCTGTAGGGGGGGAGGAGGGGTCTCCCACTCCTGCTGGGGGTGCCGGGATTCAGCACTTCAGCCCTGTGGTTCCATTGTTGGCTTCAGCCCCGCGGGGGGCACCAGGCTTTAGCTACAATGGGTGCGCCGGCTTCAGCCCCGGCATTCCCCCCCATAGCTAAAGCCCTGAGCTCTGCCCCCAAAGTCAGGAATGGAGATGTGAGGAGCCCTGGCACCCCCTTCGGGGCTGAAGCCCCAAGGTCCAGTGCTCCGCCCAGGTCTAAAGCCCCAAGGTCCAGTGTTCCCCCCAGGTCTAGAGCCCTGAGCCCCGGTGGTCCCATGGGGCAGAAGTCCTGAGCTCCCTATCCGGAGCCCTGGTGCCCCAAGGGTCAGAAGCCCTGACTCCCCCCTCCCGTCTGAACCCCCATCCTCACGGGTGCAGCCCCAAACCCCCACCACTACCACCATGGCTGAAGTCCGTAACCTCTTGTTCAGAGTTACGGATCATTTCCGAGTTATGGACAACTTCCATTCCCAAGGTGTCCGTAACTCTGAGGTTCTACTGTATCCTGTTTGCACCTGAACTTTAATATAGTTTAAATGTACTATTTTTGTATCTTTTTTTAAAAAAGAAAAGTCTTTAAAAGATTATGTATATTTACCTAAAATAAGAAATAAGAATTGCTCTAGTCTCTCAGATAAATACACATTTATGTATTCAGATATGTATATTAATATGGGAAAAATACCATTTACTTGTTAAATTATAGTGGCTCTAAAGTTCTACTGTTTCAATCAATATTCAACATCTTTTAAAAGATTAATTTTTAGCCCAACACATTGACAAATGTTTCTCAAATTCATTAACCTATCACTCAAATCCTTCCTACTCTGTGGATCATTGACCATACAGACTGCATGTACCCCGTTACTTCACACCCATCATGGTCCACTGCATCAAAGCAACAGTCCTATGTGCATATCAAGTCCAGTTCACAACTAAAATGACTGCTGAAAAAATATGACAATAGCATGTGTCATGTCAGACTGGACCAACTATACCTCAAATATGGTTTCTTGTGGCTTATCCCTTTCGAAAGTGAAGAAAAAATCCCCCTCCTGCTCTCCCCACCCATGCCTACTAATGCACCTGGGCTAATATAATGCATTTCTATACATGGATGTAAAGGATTCATTAAATTAGATATTTAACACAACAGAGCATATTTTCAGAATTCCATTTGCCTAGTTTTCCTATTGGATTACAAAAGTACATGTACAAAGATAACACACAGAGCAAAAAAGTCTCCACCCCCATTGACGGAGTATTGTAAATCTCGGTTTATGCTGGGAGTTCACTGAAACACATCACTGTTAAAGGCTTGGGGCCAGAGCCTCGGCTAGTGTAAACTTAAAAGCTATGCAAAGGGAAAGCTTTCGATGCCTGGAGCCCTTCCACAAAAACATAATGCAAACCAAGGCCCTAATGCTGTAAACATGTATACACATGAGTAACTTTACCCATGTGAGTAGTCTTATTCAACTCAAAGGGACTATTCTCATACGTAAAGTTATCCCATACACAACTGCTTGCAGGATCAGAGCTCTAAGAAAAATACAGAAATATTCTCCTTTCCTTATGAATATAGAGTCTGCATCTATACAAATAATACATTAATGAAAAACAAAAGAAAAAAAGGCCTACCACTGCAAATTCAAAGCATATTACGGTTAGGTAACCCTACCTGATCGCTGGTTTCATTGATGGCTTCCAGAAGTTTTTCAACAGCTGCTTGCAGTCGAGAACTAATATTTAGAACTAATTCTTCATTGTCAGGGTCTATCTCTGCTCCAGCAAAGCCACTCTCTGTGAGATGCTGAGTCAGTTGAAGTCCTTCATCTGTTACTCCTGACCACCTGATAGTAGCATCATCTCCCAAATCAGTACCGTGATATAAGGAAGAGGGCTCTTCTGCAATAACAACAATAATCTTTATATATGGACTCATAGTATTTAAAATGAAAAAATTACACATATGAATTATAATTACAGAGACAGGTCATAAACTAATTATAAAATATTTATACCTTCAAAGCAAGACACCACAAAGACACAGAGAAAATGTTGTACACTACAAAATACACAAAGTACAGTGTAAGTTAATTCGAGAACAAGCAGAAAAGAGAGAGAGAGAGAGAGAGAAGTAGTAGTTCTGAACAGAGAATAGTATTTCGAACAGCCTGGTAGCACTGCTTTGGGCTCTAAGAGCCTGCTCTTTCAAACCCTTATTACTGACGGTAATTTTTATTACTGCAAGTAGACCATAATAATGATTTGCGGGACTGGCCCTTAATATGGAGTACCAGGTTAAGAAACAGAGAATCTCTCTGTCATCAGTAGCTAAGTGTGGCATTGTGAATTAGACCAATTGTTCAAGAAAATTACTAATTAAAATACAAAGACTTAAATTAGTTGAGCGCAATAATGTAAACAATTCACACAAAATTTCTTGGACTGAAAATGACTGGAATACTGAACACACTGATAGTCAGCAATATTATTAATGAACTGTAAATTGGTTAAAGGGGTATATGAACCAATGACAAACGTTGCAGATGAAATGGTAGGGTCTGTACTGATAGACAATATGGCCTTTTTCTAGTCCTTAATATTCCTGATGTCTGATTTCAGTTTCATATGCAATATCCTTTCTGTCTGAAAAGCAGCAGCAGACACAGTTTTGCCTAAGGCTTTTTTAGCCTGATACAAGTAAACAGAAAGCACTGGATTTTGAATATTTAGAATGTAGGGATTCAGTAAAGCAAGAGACAAATGTGCACACATTGGCTGTTTTCAAACCTTTTAGGCAACAGGTGAAATTTTCAATAACATAGGGTGAGTGCGTAACAATCCATTAATGTCTCGTAGCAGTAGGTTATTTCATTATGTTAGTACTTTTCATTTTCAAAATTTGGTAGTATCTGATTATTAGATTTTGAATTGGCAAAAATGTTTCCTTCTGATGGAAAAGTTTGTTTTATTAAAATAATATAATCTTTAAAATATCTGTCTGCAATTTTTTTTCAAATGGACAAATTTTTTATTCAAGGTTTAAATTTCATAGATTGAACAGGTTTGTTCTCCAATTCACAATATCGATAGTCAACAGTAATTACCCAATACGTCGCATGGCATTAGCAATTCGTAATTCTGTGTTTGACACACCATATGTCATTCCTGCTTTTAACTTACAGAAAGTCAAATAATGATCCCATGAAACTACTTTAAAGAGAGATGGAAAAGACTTTTTTGGGGGACAAGTAATGGTATCAATCAATCTACGCTTGTTCCGCAATTAAATATGAAACAAGTAATAGGGATCTGTAAATTACAGTATTGAGTTGTTATTCCATTTAAGGGTTCTGATGATATCAAGAATCATGTCAGCAAAGCTGAAACAGTCTGTGTAGTCAACAGAACTTCAAAATGGAACTACAGCAGCCTATTCAGAATTTGCTTGTTTTTAAACAAAAATTGTATTTAGTATATTGGTTTGATCAAATCTCTTTATACCGATTCTTCCCTCTTCTTTATTGCTCTTCCTCCTTCAAATTGTCATAAGAATGGTTGGTCCCTCTGAAAAAACCAACTCCCACAACAGCTGTTTTGGTGGGAATACAGAAAGAAGTGCAAGATTCTAGTTTTAATTTTTTTTTTAAATGAGCTGCAACGTGTTTAACAATGTAGTTGATATATTATACATTTTTATGCCTAAACTATAGCATTCAGAGAAACAATCAGATTTTTTATTTCATGTCATTTGCATTTATTTCAATAATCAAGCTTATTACCCATATACAAGAAACTACATCTACATAAAATTTTAAAACAGGTTTTAGTTTTGATTGTTTGAATTTTATATTACATTTGTTAATATTTTTTTCTTGACGTTATATCAGTAATGTGTCATAGCTCCTTTTAGTTTAGGGGTCTAACGTAATTTTACAAAATCTCTTAAAACTCCATGAAAAAAAGAACATAAAGGAGAAAGCATAATTTGAAATATGAAGGAAATGAATAATTGGATGAATGGAATTTACATTCACATGGCACCTTTCATCTACACAGGATTTCAAAGTACTTTACAGACACTGAACATTAGAATTCTATTCACAACCAGTAAAGTGCAGTCACCTCAGGGGTGACTGGCAGCCATTTTCTGTCAACCCTCTACACAAATTTTAGTGTAGATTTGGGGTAATAAAGATTTTTCTTAGCACCTTAAGATTCCAAACCCCTGTAATGTAAGGCCTTCAGTGGAACTAACTATTCTATACTTTTATAATAATATATGTCATTTGGATCTCTCAGCACCCAAGCCGAAAGGCCTATGAGTATCTTGAAATAGGGACACATGAGCTTTAATATCCTCAGAGTAGAAAGGACCTTTATCTAAGATGGACATCCAGCAGTGTAGAGTTTCCCAATGCTGTACCAAAACATTAGCTAAAGACTGAGTTGAGGGAAACATACATCCTACTAAAACAACAGCACCATTTACTGCAGCACCTGATGCTCTTTGGAGGTCACTCATCTTAAGTACTGACCAGGAAAGACCCTGCTTAGCTTCTGAGATCTGACAAAATAAGTACCCAAAGTATAGTAGCACAGCTACAGACAAAAATATTAGTTACAGTTTATTCTAATCTATGTCAACAAGCATCCAGAATTGACTGTATAATTGTATTTCCCATTTTGCTTTTCAGTTTTCAATTTTCTCAAAGTAGAATAAAAACATCCCTATTAATTTGAATATATTACAACTAAATTTTTCATACTTTTTCAAACACTGGCTTGAAAGACATTTATTAAAGGTTTGTTAATGTTAATAAACTTGGAATGAAACTTGAAACTCAAATTAAATAACTGCAGTGCAGCCTAATGGTTATAGCCTCTAATCCCTGAATTTTAATAGAAGTTTTGTCTGAGAAGTACTGTTGCACTGGGCCATAGTGAGTTACTTTAGAACACAAAGTATTCTTTCTGCAAAGCAACTGCATAGATATGGAGCACTTTTCTGCAACGTCTGGCTGATCAGAAATATGAATGGAAAAATTTCAAAGCTCAAAGCTTGCTCATAATCAGTACTGACATGGTCTCATCATTTCAGCAGCTGATGCTAATAATATCATTCTCTCTTTACCAATGCTACTAGTATTAAGTAAGTTCTTCTTTATCCATGCCAATGACCAAAAGATTATGGTGTGGAATTCATGAGGTAAAGACAAAGATTTCAGACTTCAGATTTTAAAACCAAACCTTGGTTACGTTAGTTTTTCTCCCACCTCCAATTCTGTAGCTACTGTTTTGCAGTTTATCTTTGGCTATATATAAAATAAAAACCAAATGCAAGAAAGCATTTTCTAAAGAAAAGAACTATTCTGAAGCATAATTTGACTGAAGGATAGCTGTCAAACAAAGGGAAGTGCCATCTCCCATCTCTTGAGTTCAGCAGTGGTAATGACTGTAAAGTGCTATTTTATTTTGAAATACAACTATTTTTATATTTATTAATTTATACTTAACATATATGTTTCTTGTGTTTATTCAGAGTCATATTTGTTTATTTTAGCAATTAAGGCTTTGATTCTGCATTGAGCTCTGCGTGGGCAAGACTGAGGCCAAAAATCAGGTTTTACTGTTTTTTATTCCTATTGGCCCTGCAGAGCCAACAGAGCTAAGAGCATGTGAGAGGGATTCTATTTCTCCTAATGTATCACCAACAGAATAATTTACTAAATTCTAATTACTTACACCAGTGCAAGCCCCAATAGTGCAGTGCAATTACCCAGGTGTCACCCATGATTTGGCCTGCAGAAACTTTACAAATAGTAAGGATACTTGAAGAGGAAAACCCCCAACGTGACTCTCAAAGTGTTGATTACGTTTGCAGAGTGAACACTGGAATATGGAAGTCACTGTGGGATGATAAATATAGAAATAATTGATGGCATTTTTACAAAATCACTTTTCAGCGTAGAAATGCACTTTAAAATCGCTATTTGCCTGGAAAGTGGAAGTCTCCAGATTTATTCTTCTGAAAATAGCAGAGCATTCCCACATCTGTGCCATTCTTTTTAGGTGACAAATCTGAGGAACTGTCCCAGACTGAGGAGTCAATAAAGGTTTTGGAACAAACTGATAAATTTAACAGTAATAAGTCACCACGACCAGATGGTATTCAACCAAGAGTTCTGAAGGAACTCAAATAGGAAACTGCAGAACTACTAACCATGGTATGAAACCTAGTGCTTAAGTCAGCATCTGTACCAGATGACTGAAGGACAGCTAACGTAGCATCAATTTTTTAAAAAGACTCCAGAGGTGATCCTTGCAATTACAGGCCAGTAAGCCTAACGTCAGTATCAGGCAAATTAGTTGAAACTATAATAAAGAACAGAATTATCAGACACATAGATGAACACGAGATGTTGGGGAAGAGTCAACATGGTTTTTGTAAAGAGAACTCAGGCCTCACCAATCCAACAGAATTCTTTGAGGGAGGTCAACAAACATTGACAAGGGTGATCCAGTAGATACAGCATACTTGGACTTTCAGAAAGTCTTTGACAAGGTCCCTCACCAAAGGCTCTTAAGCAATTAAGCAGTCATGGGATAAGAAGGAAGGTCATAAGAACATAAGAGGAAGATACTCATCTGTAACTGGAGGTTCTTCAAGACGTGTGGCCTCTATTGTATTCCACATGTGGGTGCGCATTCTTGCCATGTGCCTAAGTCTGGAAATATTTCCAAGCAGTGTCCGTTGATCTGCACGTGCATACTGAGTCTCCTCATGCTCCTGGTCCAGGGTATAAAGGGCAGGAAGGAGGGTGGGCAGCGGGAATACAGATAGAAAACACATCTCTCGAAGTTACAGGTGAGAAACTTCCTCTTCTTCTTTGAGTGATGGTCCCTGTGTGTATTTCACATGTGGGTGACTTATGACCAGTAATCAGTGTGGAGATGGATGCGAGGATATGGCATAGCCATCTGCAATACAGCGTGGTCCACGGCCATGTCCGCATCTGCCATGTGTGTTATGGTACAGTGCACCGTAAACATGTGGACGGAGCACCACATCGCGGCCTTGCAGATGTCTTGCCATGGTATATCCGCTAGGAGACTGAGGAGGTGGGTGGCTTGTGCTCATGTAGAATAAGCTGTTACACCAGGCTGGAGTGTTCATAGCATTCCAGTATGCACACTGAGACCCATTTAGAGATTCTTTGGGAAGATATGATTTGTCCTGTTGATCTCTCTGCAATGGTTATGAAGAGTCTTGGTGACCTCCAAAAAGGTCTAGGCCTGTGCAAGTAGAATGCCAGGGCGCATTGAACATCAAGAAAGTGCAGGTGGGGAATTTGGATGGAACACAGGCAAGTGAATGGATTGATTGAGGTGCAATTTCGACACCACGCTGGGAAGGATTTTGGGGTGCAGCCTTAATGAGACCTTGGTTTGAGAAGCACCATGTAGGGAGGGTCTGCCATCATGCCAGCGAGCTTGCTGACCCATCTGGCCAAGGTGACAGCAACCAAGAATGCCCCTTTCAAAGAGGGGGGGGGGTCATGAAGCATGTTACCATGGATTCGAAGGGCAGTCTCATGAGGGCAGAGAAAACAAGGTTAAGATCCCATGGAGATAGGGGCTTCACAACAACAGGTGGAAAGGTGCTGAGCAAGCCCTTCATAAAACACATAGTCGTAAGTTGTGTAAAGACGGAAGTGCCCTTCACTGGTGGGAGGAAGGCAGTAAGTGCCGCCAGGTGTACCCGGATAGAGCTGAGAGCTAAGCCTGGTGTTTTGAAGGCAAGTAGGTAGTCCAGGACGACTGGGATGGTCACTGTGTCCAGAGAGGGGTAATGGCAGCAGGCCCACTCCAGGAAGCGCTGCCACCTTGTGTGACAGCAAGTTCTAGTGGACCTTTTCCTGCTTTGGGTGAGGATTTGTCGAACCGGGGCAGAGCACTCATGGACTATACTCAATGCCATTCCAAATACCAGGTTGTGAGGTGAAGGGAGTCCAGGCTGGGATGCCGGAGTCTGCCCTGATGCATAAGGAGATCCGGGAATGCCCAGAGCCTGACTGGTCAGGCAAAGAATTTCATGAGGTCAGTGAACCAGAACTGCGAGGCCCAGTAGGGCACCATGAAGATGATGTCCCTGTCCCAGCAAATCTTGTGAAGAACCTGCAACAGCAGATAAACGGGGGGGAAGGCATAGCGGAGATCGCCCATCCAGGAGATGAGGAGAGCATCGCCCCAGAGCCCTGTCTAGAGCTGTCCTGGAGCAATAGCGGGGAAGTTTTTGATTCGCTTGACGGGCAAAGAGGTCCCAATGAGAGGCTCCCCACTGGACGAAGAGATCGTTGAGGACTGTATTGTGCAGTTGCCATTCACGGTCTAGGTGTAGTTTTCTGCTGACTGTCGGCTAGAGAATTCTGGGCACCTGGCAGGTAAGTAGCATGTATTGTCACCTGGCTCCTGATGCACCAGTTCCATAGCCGAACAGACTTAGAACAGCAGTAATGTTGTCAGAGAGAAGCTGAATGAGAAGGGACCATATCAGCGGAAGTAAGGCTTTGCAGACAAGATGGACTGCCCTGAGTTCTAGTATGTTTATGTACAACCCAGTTTGTACATAAACATATAAGTACAGGCTGCCATATGCCCCGAGAGAGAGGCATTGGCGGACCGTGGTGCGGGGCGCATGGCAAAGATGAGCAATGAGGGCATTCATTGCAGAGAAATGATCCACTGGGAGGAAGACTTGTGCAGCAACTGAATCCAGTCTTGCCCCTATGAAGTGTATTTGTCTGGGTGGCTGTCAAAATAGACTTGTCTTTGGTAACGCACATACCCAGGGACACTAGGAGGTTTTGAAGACAATGGATTGCAGACAGAGCTTTCTGCTGCAAGTGCATCATGAGGAGCCAGTCATCCAGGTAGGGGAATACTGAGTATCCTAGGTGCCTCCTCTGGGCCACTACCACCGCAAAGACCTTCATGAATACTTGTGGTGCTGTTGCAATGCCGAACGAGAGGACCTGAGATTGCAAGTGTTGGTGCCCTATCCTGAAATGCGACAGGTGGATGTCCACACGGAAGTAAGCATCTTCTGTGTCGAGAGCCACGAACCATGCTCCCTGATGGAGGGAGGAGATGATCAATGCCAGTGTTATCATCCAAAACTAGGACTTCCTGATAAACTTATCTAGTAGTTAGAGATTGAGCAAGGGATGCTGTCCAGCATCATTTTTCAGGATGAGGAAGTGTGGTGAATAAAAGCTTCTCCCCTAGTATTGGGGAGGGATGCACTCTATTGCACCCTTAAGGATTACAGAGTTTGCTTCCTGTTGAAGAATTGGTTGGTGGGAGGGATAAGCAGCCACCTGGATGACCAGGGATTTGGGAATCGGGTGCGTAAATAAAAAAAAGTCCCTTTAGCTGGCATAAAATATCCTCTCTCTGCTCTCTTCGGTGTGGGGGCGCACAAGGCTGGTGTGTGCCACACTGATTGAGCTGGTTCTAGGATGGCCTTGTTTATTGGGAGCACCATTCTTGAAGGTCCTTGTGGTTGGAGAATGTCCAGGAGTCAGTGTTGTGGATCCTGGACTTCCTCCAATGGAATCTGCAGGTCTGTGGCCACCCTCTGCAGCAGGTCTTGATACTGCTGGTGATGATCTGGCAGAGAGAGCAGAAGGGGGATGATTGCCTCCTTCAGTGACAAGGAGCTCCGGTTGGGACCGGCAGTACTGACTTGATGTCCTCCTTTTTGTACACCAACAGTGCAAGAGGGTGTACAGGGGTAGCCCGGCAGGACCCTTAGGATGACTCCAGACGCCTTTTGTACGAGTCGTAGGGCCCCCTATAGGGCCAGAATGAGGGGTCCATTGGTCTGGGCGAGCCCCCTGGGAAGCAGTACCAGGCATCCCTGGTAGGTCGTAAACAGGAGGATAAGGAGGTCTGAGATGTATGTCTGGGCTCTGTGTGGCAATGGGGATGGTGGTGGTGCCGTGTCCCAGAACTCCTTGGAGTCAGAGGATGGTTCCATCAGTGGCAAGACCATTGGTGTTGGAGGGCTACAGTGCAGCGCACGAGAGATGGCTTCTCTTGCAGGAGGAGCAAAGGTTCACATTCAAATGTGGTAGTGTCCTGGATAAGAGCAGGGCCGAAGAGAAGTGGAGACTGTAGATATGGTAGAATCATCTCCTCCACTGTGAGGAATGTCTCAGTGTGGCCAGGGGTCCATGGGACACCCATTGACACTCCAAAGGGACCCAGTGAAGTTGGCAGAGTTGGTCTATCCTGTAAGTGAGATGGAACCGTTGGTGTCATGCTAGCAGCCAGGTAGTCTGAATGCTTCAGTATAAGGGTGACTGATGGTAATGATGGATCCCGCTTTCGCTTGGCTTTACCCTCCAGCCGAGGGGGCCTTTGGTGGCACTCCTGTGGGATCTGCATGCAACGTCTCATCTGACTGGGTGTGACTCATGGAGGGAATGCTGAGTTTATGAGCAGTCCGGTATGGGACCTACTCTTGTGTCTCTTGTGCTTCTTGCTTTCATGATGGGGCTTGTCTTTGTGCTTCAGTGCTGGCGGTTCTGCACCATGAGTGGTGCTCGGAGGGGCACTTGTGGTTGGCGGTGGCCAATGTACAGGGGGCTCTCCCAGGCCAGGTTCTGAGTGTGCTTGGGGCCTCATTGCCTCCTCCATAAGGTGTTTGCAGAGGCAGAGCTCACAGGCATGTTTGATTCTGGGTGGAAAGGACTTACAGTTAGTGTAGCTTGCCAAGATATGCATCTTGCCCAGGCAGTAGGGGCACCATTGGTGCTCATCGCTCATGGAGAAGGAATGAGGGCAGGAGACAGACCACCCTTATTAGAGTATTATTTGTAACAAGTTAGAACGTTTATGCTCATGTACTCTTAAGAGTTCATCTCAAAGAATCCCCAAAGACATTATGTACCAATACAATTCTCCTTCACCTGCACTAGATGACTACTTCTCTTAAACAGCACTTTGAGTGGTCACTTAAGAAAGATTTCACTGTGTTTCAGTTGTGAGAAGGTGCCAGTCTCAAATTACCTCAGACTTTATAAACTTGTTATAAATTGTTCCAAGATGTAACTTGACATCGATTTAAGGCTACAGGGGGGTGGAAAATAGAAACTATTAAAAAGTATAAACACAGAATAGAAACAGTAAATACTATACATCTTTATTTACCATTTGAGTAACCACTCTATAGTATACATTTTCCTAAAATGGAAATTTTGTGATTTTTAATGGTTACTACTTTTTTCCGGTGACATCCACTGAAGAAACTAAGACTCCACTTAAGTATAGGCACATATAATAAAATGTTATTTTCTGGCTAGATTGCTACCTATCCTTTGTGCCCATCCAGGGCGCTCCTTTTCCCTCTAGCACTGGCTACCTCCACCATGGGTAGCAGCTTGGGGAAAGAAGCCTCTGCAGATCCATTACTCTCCCTTTTCTACAGGTATGTGGGAAGCGGGCTGTGCCTTAATCCATCTTGCACCCCCAATCCCACCAATGTGCCAGCAGATGTTCACAGCACCAGGTATAGAGCTAGCACAAGATATATCTGTTTCCTGGTCTGCTCCTGGGGCAGGGCAGCTATATGCTGCCACATACACAGAACTTGTAGCAAAGGTACAATTTACCCCTCAGCAAGTGCCTAAGAATTTGCAATAGTTAATCAGGTGCTGGTTGTTAATGATGGATATCAAATGGAGCTGCCATGTATATTCACACACTTCTTTCTTTTCTTTTTTTTTAAATATACCTGCCCTTTAAATTACCATGAGTTAAAAAATCTTACTTTTCAAGTAAAAAGTCCTGGCACATTACATGGCTTCTACATGATATGAAATTAGAAGTAAACACCAGTACCTTTTTCAAATCCCACATGGACACAGGGCTTTACTGACTGCTCTGCCTCCACCTCCCATAGGACAGTTTTAGAAGAAAGAGGGTCTTTCCCAGGTCTATCCAGTAATCCAAGGACATGAAGACCAATTGTTTCTTCTACAGCTACAGTTGTCTTCACAACCTCTAACAGAATCTTCAGGAGTCTGTTATTAGCCGTCTGTAGAGTATGCCTGTACGTACAGATGAAATAGAAACTAATCAAAAAAATTTTCCCCTCACTTTCTATTTTGTGGGGCCAAATCCAGGTCCCACTGAAGACTATGAAAGTTTTGCTATTGATTCAGTGGTACTAGGATTTGGTTTTAAGATAGCAAAGTACATAAGTCACATAAATGCCACATTAGCACATCTATATTAGTCCATAGTCAATCAATTAAAAATATTACATATTGTTATATTAAATAACTACGGAAAGTTACAATTTTGAGGAAAAATTTCCTAGTAATTCCTTTTTTAAATACAGATAGCGTTGTCATGTTTGTCAGCATTTCCACTATAAGCCCTTCCTCCTTATCGGGTTTCATATGTATTGGCCAGTGATGCACTATTGCTCTGTAGAACACAAGTAAAGACTACATGGATAGTGCGCCTAGTGAAAACAATGCAGAATTATCCAACTTGAATATTTGTGTCTAGGAATGTGGACCCTTTAGGATGCTTCTAGTGTCTGAAACTACTGCTTCTTACTAGCCTACACATGTCACATTGGCTCAACAATGATATGGACTTCAGACAAAGTACTTTTGGCTAATATTACCAAAAAAGATAAACCATAAATTTTGTCCTTTGCAAAGCAGGGTAACATTAAAGTAGAATTTGTATTAAGTTCTGTGCAAAGTTATTGACGATGTCCATAAGACAGAGTGAAATGTAACTTCATACCAGTTCTGTAAAAATCACAAAACTTCAGTCTCTTAAAAAAAAAAAATTTGTTATCGTTTAATAAAAGTGAACTTTGTCTTCTCCCCAACAGTCTTTCTTCCCCACCCATTGAAATAGGCTTTGACAGGCCAAATGCAAACAATTTTTAAAAAAAAAATCCTATTCCATGTGGAGTTGTACGTCAGAAGGCTGATATACCACAATGGTTCATTGACAATGAAGTAAGGATTAATGGAAGCTACTTTTCATATCCACTACTCCACTCTTTCACAGGCAGGTTACAGTCCTTTTGGATGAATAGTATGGGACCCAGCAGCAACATTTTAAACACTGGGCAGTTCCATGAGCACAAGGTCAACCAGAAAGGGACTTCTTTAAAGTACAGTCCTGTTCTGAAAAATGACTATTAAAACTGACATTTTGAGACACCATGTGTGTCAAGAACCACAGGTTTCCTTAACAAATTTCTTAGTTTACAAGTAAAACTACATTTTTTCTACCATTCCTTCAAAACCAACCCTTCCAAAACCAGTCAAGCTGGGTCCTTTCCCTTTGTACTCATCCACGTCTGTGTTAGCTCAGCAGTGCTATTAGGAGTTAAAAACAATCAACATTTATTTTTGTCATTAAATTAACCAACTATGACTCAGAACACACAGAAGGGGTGAATTAAATCCTAACCTCGTTGAAATCAATGGGGCCTCACTTTGCCATTGATTTAATTGGGGCCAGTATTTTACCCCAGGAGTAGATTTACAGAGTAAAGTAAGTAGAGTATTTGTATAATCACTTTAAAAAGCAGAACTATAAAAGTTATTAAAGGTCATGCTTATAGTTTGAGTCTCTTAGAGCAGTGGTTTTCAAACTTTTTTCATTTGTGGACCCGCAAAAATTTTTGAATGGAGGTGCGGACCCTTTTGGAAATCTTAGACATAGTTTGCAGAGCCCTCAGGGGTCCATGGGCCACAGATTGAAAGCCACTGTCTTAGAGGTTCTTCACATGAGAAAAAATAAAATTGCTAGTGGAAGAACTTGGACAACATGAAAATAAATATTATTGTCCATCTATGATAATATGTGATGATAATAAAGCAGCACAATTATTGATTTTATTTTGCACTGGAAACATGTACTTTTTAAATATAGACCACATCAGTCTGTTCATCTATATATGATGGCTACATAATTATAAAATAAACATTAGTTTATTTATATCAGTACAGTATACTAACTATATTTCATACACTTCATTTTTTCAAAGAATTACAGTGCTTCATAATGATGGGAAGCCAACACCTTAAGAGGCCAAGATTCCACATGCAGGCTGATGAAGGAGATTGGGAGAATGTGGCAGGGTTGGAAGTCAGAAATTAGAGATGAGGAAAATGACATAACTCAAGATGAATTTATGTTTAAAATGCAACCTTTGACTTTATGACAATAATTTGTGGAGGTTTTGTAAGACTATTATATTGGTAGCTTAATATAAAATGAACAGCAAAAATTGTGCACAAAAAAAAATAGTTAAATTACGCAGATGATATTTTTTGAAAATTCCTAAGTTATGCCATGTAGTATAAGAAATATTTAAAATTACATAATGACACTGAAAAATAGGCTACTGTGTTTCTGGTGAGCATCTTTGTATTTATTTATTGTAAAAGTTTACATAAAAAGTTCAAGATAAGGAATATTCAAAGATACACTGGGATACTTTGACAAAAATCAATGTAAAAATATATATTGCCCTATATAGTGTATGAAATGGATAGGAAAATGTGCAAACATCAAAAACATCCTATTTGCCATTATATAGCTAGACAGAAAAGGCTGAGTTTCAGGTAGAGTACACAACCCAAGCAGTATGTAAGGAATGCGTGGCATAAGCCAAGAAGTAGCCTTATAAATTCCAAAGAATGGATTATGATTTTAAATGCCTGATTCAACTACTTGGAGTAAATAGCCTGAGAACATCATTTTCAAGACCATTTTTTAAAAATCCAATTTTATAATATAGCCGTTCAAATAATATAGTAAAAAAGTGACAAATTATTTAGCTTCACTCAAAAAGCATCCAGGTTTGGATTCTATATTGACTTCTTATAAATTTTTATTGCATATGACTGATACATCAGATACTTATATGATTCACAAAGCTAAATATAATCTTTTGATTGCAATTATTGTATAAATACAGAAACTTTGAATTAAAGAAAGTCTGGATTTAACAAGTTCAAGCTCTGAATACCTTTCTTTTGAAAGAATATCCAAAGATATTTCTTCAGGCTTTCCTCCTCCGTCTTCACCCTCAAAGGTGTACTCTTTTGATTCAGTTTGGCTTTCATTTTCATTCTGAGTAAGTATTTGCAAAGGCAGAGAGGACAAAAAAGACAAAAATCCTGTCATGATGTAATCAACATTGTATTCTGATACATGGTTACATTACGAAATTAAAACTTTTATGCAAAAATTACATTTTGTTTGAAATAAAACAACTATCCCTTTCCATGAAATTGCTAGTATCCAGGAAAGTACAAAACACATTAATGTGTAGATGGAAAAAACATGACAGATCCAAACCAGAGCCTGTTAAAATGAAGTTTGTTATGCTAAATAAACAGTTTCTGGGTTCTCTGTTGGATGTTACTATAGCAACATTAAAATCTGAGTTTACCTAAAGTAAAAAAAGATAGGCAGCTAAACTCCACCTCCTCATTATTTAACCAACCCATAAGGCAGCAGACAAAAGAAATCCTACTGTATTTACATATCATGGCTCCTAAGGTAGCCAAAGTCCATATTTACCTGTGTTTGCGTACTGTTGTTGCATAGCTCAGAATGCAGCTTCTCTCCTCCGGGTACAGAATGTTGCTTTAACAATTCTAGTTCCTCTAAAAGCATTCTCTCTCTCTCTGTAACCAAGTTGTCATTCTCCACTGAGACACTCTAAAAATGAAATTTCATAAGGGCATACTATGAATAGTAGAAGGAAAACCTTAACATTAGGCAGGTTTTTAATCTTCTGGTATTAGTGATTCCTGGCATTTCCAATACTCAACATATTTTGCACCAGGAAAATGCAGCTTCTTTTATTAAGTGGTTAAAAGCAAATTTAAAGCTTTCTGAAACTGAGAGCTAATTGGTGGTGTTGGTAGCTTAAGTATATCTAGGATTTTCATACAAATCTGTAAGTACTTCTTTTAAAGCACTATATTTACACTGGAAGTTACAAGTTTAACATCATAATATATATAAACACTGTAATATAATTTTTAGGATGGCAGATAGACTACCTAGATAATATGTCCTTTTTATAAAAGAGCTTCATAAAGGTGAAAGAATATAGTATAACAAACTAATTACAGCTGAGGGTAAAAACAGGGAAGGAGATTCCTAATAATCAGGGGAGCAAGACTCTGGCGCAGCATGCCAATAGGAGTAGGGGGGCAAACAACCTAACTCAGCCTTTCGCAAACTGGGGTCTACGGACCCCCTGGGGGTCTGCGGGCCCTGTTGATCAACTCCTCCCGCTCCCTCCCAGTGCCTCCTGCACACTGGGCGGAAATAGGCAGGGAAGAGGAGGGGCTTGGGTGTAGCGGGGGTGGGAAGAGGTGGGGCCTTGAGGGAAGGGGTGGAGTGGGGGTGGGGCCTGGGGCTAAGTGGGGGGCTTGGGGATCCGTGAAAATTTTTAAATCAAAATGGGGGTCCTCGAGTTGCTAAAGTTTGAGAACCGGTGACCTAACTAGTTTTAGGGAGCTTGATAAGTTTATGAACTGGATTAAGTGACTGGCTTGCCTACTGGAGACTGGACTTTATGACCAGGGAGGTCCCTTCCAGTGCTATGGTCCAAATTTAGAGGAGCTAGAAGTATTCCTGATTTAATAATTATATATTAATTCTAACATAAATCTCATGGCAAAAACATCCTTTACATTAAAACAGAGGAGTTAATGACCTAAATCACACAAGTACTCTCTCCCCTCAGTGTTAGAAGTTTCAGCTCCCGCAATGTATAGATGTGAGTGTAAGGAGATAGAAGAGGCAGTGCAGAGGAGGGGAAGATATAGGTACCCCAAAGAAACAATTCCAGGACAATGAGTAAGAAGAGGTCCAGAAATAGGCTAAAGGATAAGCAGGCCTGACAACCACACCCCTAAAGTTGCAGAAAGGAGAAGCAGGCTTACCAGCTACCTACAATCACAATGTTTGGGAACAGCAGGTCACTATGACACTTTCCTCCCATGAAGCAGACAGAAGGTAGATAGAGAAAAACCTAGTATGGGAGGAGCATAAGGTGTCAGGTGCAACCTTGTAAGTATAGTGGAGTAGAACTGAAGAACTTTAGAGTTCTCCTGTCATCATTTTCTCATATATTTTTGTAATGTTGCATTGTTCAGATGACACATCAAATACATATCCATGCACTGTCAATGTAATATGTGAGTCAGTGAATGTATGACTGGATGGATTCTTTTGAGTTTTGTCCTCTTAGTCTGGTAAGAGATAAAATCTTATTTCTGAGATGCCGATAATTAAGAGGAGTTCCTTTAACATTCCTTTTATGGAGACTGTATGGGTTTGGGACACTGGATTCTAGGGTGGCTATATTTTAGAATTGCAAAAAAATATAGTAAACATACACCCTTGCCTTTCCCACTAAACTAATTTGTACTTTACAAAGTCAAGTTCCTTACAGCCCAATGGAATCAAGGAGGACATCTTTTGGCTGCTGGGAAGTTCACTCTTGCTCATAATGGTTTATTTCTTCCCTAGGGAATATTAACCCTTCTGCCGACCAGTGCATGGAAGCTCCTTGCAGCTCCCACAACACCAGGTCCAATGAGGCAGACCACTGAGTCTTCTGTAATTGGTACTCTCTCATTTTACCTGAGACCCAGGTGGAAGCAGCATATTATGCAGTGGAAGACCAGTGTGGACTGCCTTTCTACACCACAAGATAGGGCATCTGGCTTGAGATAAAAGGGAGCATGAGGGAAGAAATATGGCATTAGAGACACTAACTGGGGGTTGGATCAGTGCAGGCCACTCCTGGAATGCCCCACTCCACAGATGATCCAAGTTTGGACAGTGAACAGTTATTCCTGGGAACACTGTGCCAACGATAGCAGTGAGGACAGGGCACTAAAAGAAGCAATGGATCACTACTCCACTGACAACAATCACTGGTGGGTCAATTAATGATAACCCTCTGGGACCACACTTACTCTGAGGGAAATTGGTTAATGGAAGCTGGCCCCAGAACCCTCATGCCCTTGACTTGATAGACTTCACTGTACAGATAGTGGCAGGAGATCAGGCTGCTAAACGTCTTCCCAGCAACAATAAGGTGGTTGAACTGCTGGAGGCTCCAACCAAGACTAGTCCATGACAGTTTAGGGCTGATTATGGTGAGAACTCTTTTTTTTAAAAAAAAAGCCAGTATCAGTTGTCAATACACTCTTCTGCCCCTGCCATTGCCCCACACCCTCCATTACCTCGTCTAATTGAACTTTAAGTCTATCAAGCTCTGCTAGGAGATGCTCTTGATTTTCTTTTTGCCGTTCCATTTGCTGCATATGCCCCTGTCTCAAGAGTTCTGTTGCCTGCTGATGTTCCTGATATTGTCGTACAAGTTCCTGTCGCATGTCTTCCAAACGCTCTTCATATAGCAACAGCTGACCTGAGGTTTCTGTACTGGATGTTGCCATCTCATGATAGGGCTGTAATATTTGAATTGTTATTACCATTTTATATGCAGGTACATGTATGAAATGGTTAAACAATTTTTCAAAAATATTTGCACAAATCAAAACAGCTATCATCCAAGAAATCAACTTGTTGCCTGCTTCTTGGAAGGCCAAATGTTAAAGAATCACATACTCCCCAACTAAGAAACAGTAAACATATGTAGTGATGTAATGTCCCAAAACAAAGAAAAATATTAAGCTTTGCTTAATATTTTGGGGTTGGTGAGAGAGTGCAGGGACTTCATATATGAAGCTCTATCCAAGTAATATTAATATCCATGCCCTTATCTCCAACCTTCCTCATTGCAACCTCCTGCTTTGCACTTTTATCTTCCTCTTCTCAAATCTATCACCTTCCTTGGACCACATCTCATATATTTTTCTGTATTTTCTCTACTCTTCTCTTCCCTTTTTCTTCTGAATAAAATTAATGATTCTCTTTTTCAGTTTCAAAGCACTTCACAACTCAACTCCTACCTATCTCTCTCCTCTCATAACCACTACTGCTTCTTTTGTTCTCCAAAATCATCCCTCCTAGCTATTCCCTTTGTGTGTGTGACTCACTTCTGACAGAGTGCTTTCTCACACACTTTTCCATACCTGGGATAGACCCCAATTCATATTTTCAAAAGCCTCCTCATATTCAACCTTGAAAAATATCCATATGGCCTACTACTTGCATGAAGTACTCGAGTTACAGTTTTTGTTTATCTCTGAAATGTGCCCATTGCAACTACCCATCTCTCTGTTTTTGTACTGTAGTCTTCTGTTTAGGCAAGCAACAAAACTGCCTGTGCTCTTATACCTTTAATAGATGGGTGAAATTTGTTGACTTTTCCAATTAAATTTCTTCCAATGAAAAATGCATTTTTGGTTCAACCAAAACATTTTGCAAATTCATGTCCATTTCAGTTAATTGCATCAGTCCAAAAAAAATTAGGAGGAGGTGTCCTCCCTCCTTATATCCAAGAGCCCCATGATTAGGGACTTGAACCCAGGTCTCACGTATCCCAGGTGAGTTCCTTAACAACAATGGTATTGGCTAATCTGAAGTGGGTCTCTCTCAGACTCTCCTGTTGAAGCTGTTCCACTTTATATAAACAATTAATTTCATTGGAGCAGGGACTGGAACCCAGAAGTCCCCACTCCCAGGTGAGTGCCCGAGCGACGAGGCTATAGAGTCATTACCACTCTCTGGTCCAATGAATGTTTAAGTATTTTACACAAAGTGCAACAGCTTCAACAGAAGAGACTAAGAGAGAACCATTACAGAATAGCGAATAGCCTAGTGGTTACTCACCACGAATAAGGGAAACCTGGGTTTGAAGTCCCTGCTCAACAGCAGTGATTTGAACTTGGGTCTCCTATATGAGTGCCCTTCCCTCTGGGTTATTGGGAGCCTCCTTCTCCATTTTGTGAGTGGTGCCTAAGTCCCCTTGTAAATATAGTCCTTCATTTTCTTTGCTTTTATTAAAAAATACAGTTATAGATACCAGATCTATTAAAACCAAATCCTTCATTTTGAACAAAATGTTTTGTTTGACCCAAAACATTTTTTTCTCATTTTTCTATTCATTGATAATTCTAATAAATTTAGGTTTTGGGTTGACCTGAAACAATATTTTCCCCAATTTTTTGGAACTGCCAGCAAACCAAAACATCAGTTATTTGCATGGATCAGTGTCTAAAGTATTTGTTTGGATGAGTTCTCCTATTGTACAGTGTTGTTTATAGTGATAAATTAGTATTTGAAAATGCACATTCTACGTTCAACAGATATTAGAATATAGATAATGTGCACTTATAACAAGAGTCGATCATGCACATTTCATGTTATTTAAAAATTATATATGGAAGAGTGCATTTTACAATTCCAATTTTATTCTCTTTAGGTCATGATCTTTGTAAAAATATGAATTTCAGAAGCTCTTTTCTGCAAATACATACCTTTACAAGTAGAATATATAACGCAAATGTGTTTAGAACTTTAAGCATTTCAAATAATCTCAAAACACAGTTTCCAAAGAAACAAAACTCACTACTCTATAAAAAATTATTAGATCTGAATCCAGTTATGGATAAATATATGAGAATCCTTCCACTCAAAATATATATACATTGCCATAAGATTTTAATGAAGACTAGGCTAGCTAAGTTTCACTGGTTCCTTTCTGAAGAGGGTAGATGGAAGGGTTACTTATTAGAAATGCAAAATTTAGATTAATTATAATTCCACCTATATAATGCTTTGCAACTAGAGAATCATTGTTAAATACATTTATTTTTTCCCCCGTCTCTTTTTCCCTGATATATAGTATTCAGAGGACTCACTATCATGACATTGTAATCTCTGTTGTAAAAAAAAGAGGTGGAAATAACTCCAGCCAATTTTTAATTGTCAAGATTTCTCACTAGTCAGTGGTGCTAACCGTCCCCTAAAACTGAACCTAATGAGCTCCCCACTGTACAAAGGAAAGAGAACATAGAATTTTAATTAAATCTAGATTAATGAAAATATTATAAAAAATGGGAAAAATGAAACTTTTAACATCATAGTCCATGTTTAGTTACTTAAAAGTGGATTGTGTACAGGGAGTCTGGCGGAAATTTCTGTTACAGACATAACTTAACCTTTTGTTATGAACATTTTCCAGGTATCAGTTTTTCCATATATTTATTTCAGTTTGCCCCGGACACAGAGGTGGTTCCAGGCACCAGTGCACCAAGCACATGCCCAGGGTGGCAAGCCGCGGGAGGCAGCCTGCCAGTCGCCATGAGGGCGGCAGTCGGCTGCCTTCGGTGGCATGCCTGCAGGAGGTCCGCCGGGTCCTGCGGCTTCGGCAGCAATTCAGCGGCGGGTACGCCAAAGGCGTGGGGCTGGCGGACCTCCCGCAGGCATGCTGCCGAAGGCTTCCTCACTGCCGTGCTTGGGGCAGCAAAATACATAGAGCCGCCCCTGCCCAGACATATACTGCCTCTGCCTCCATGATACCAAAAAGAAGTAGACCAGGATGGTTTTGCTATTTAAGCAGGAGAAGGGACACAGTCTGAGGGGGCAGTAAAAGATATGCACCCTCCTACACTGTGTGTAGCTCCACTCTACAGAGGATCCATATGTGAGGGCGGCACATAATGAGTGAGCATAACATGGGCCAGAGGCCCTTCAGCTTTGTGTATCTTACCATCTTATCTCTTTCAGAAGGGAACGAATTGAGTAACCTATCTTTGTCACTGAGCTGCAGTAGCCCTGTAAACACAACAGGGTAAAAACTTCCCCATCTCACTTTATAAATTGCCAAATGCCTGGCTATTAGGATTGAATGGTGTACATTCTGTACATACCTCTCCTCCCCCAGAGATTAAAAATAATATATTTTAGCTATCGCTTTTATCCTTTCAGATGCTGTCCCCTATATATCAAGAAGGTGGGTTAAAATAATACATTTATACAATTTTATGCCCTTTATATAGTTTTCATGCGTCACTAGTAAGACTTATTTATTTCTATTAAAATAATTTTTAAAAATCAAGCTTATTTTTCACTGTTTATGCCATTCTTTCTTTTTTGCTTTTCACAAACTTTGATCATGAAAATGGATTAGTCATTTTCAGTATATTCAGTTTTATGTTCCAATTCTCATGCATTAGTGTAATACTACAATATTTGGGTTAAAATACAGCACACAAGTTGCTAAATAAAATATGAATTTTCAAAATACTAAAATAAATCATAACATTTCTGGTAAAATTAACTCTTTGCCATTTGCAATTTTTTAAAACCCCACCAGTTTAGGCCTAAATTACCTAGTAGTACTGGGGGGGGAAAGCAAAAGATTTTCTCAGGTGGATGTTTATTTACTTACTGATATTTCCTTCACTGCAAGCTCTTTGTCATGGGAGAAAGGTAATACTGGAAAACTTATTTCATTCTTGCTCAGTTCTAGTATGTAACCAGGATTAACACTTGATTCAAGTTGTTCTTCAAGAGAAGAAATCTCACTGGACTCTTCACTCAGCTCCTTGCTAAGTGGTTTAAATTCTTCTGCATGTTTAATGTCTGCTTTCTTCTCCTTACTAAGATGGCTGTCTAACTCATCTTCGGTGCACTTCTTCCTACTTTCAAAACATTTTTCCTTTTTATGAACAATTTGTGTTTGTGCTGATTCTTCCTCTTGTCTAGCCATTCTTGCCAGTTCAGTCTGTTGGGCAAATGCTACACTCATTGACACAATAACCTGAAAAAATAAAAATAACCTTTAGACGTTCATACATAGCAGCATCTACTACTGCAGAAGAAAACTAGTTGCTACCCATCAATAATATGAATAAATGAATAAATCCATTTTACATGGAAATAAATACATTTAAAAGGTAAAAAAGCAACACAGTTAGCAAATAATATTTGTATTTTTAAATAAGCTATTCTAAAGTCAGATATATTATTGGGAATACAACTATCTAGTACTTTAAAAGAAAGTCAATCTATAGTATTTGACTCTATAACCTCCCATTGCCTGAATTCCACTGGATGACTACAAACCATATGAGAAGTTACTTTTTTAGTTCCATATTTATCTCCTATTAATCTCACTGAGTGATTTCCCACCTCCTTGTTGTTTTTTTTTTCTATTTATGCTGTCTCATAATGAAAGGAGATGGATCATTTTTTCATTATAACCTTCATGTAATTATGGAGAGTACAAGAACAGAAAATAAATTCTGCAATGATGAGAGATATTTCTTTTCATCAGAAGTATGACAAAGCTGACATAGTGGAGATTGTATAAAGAACTTAAATGGGGACATTTCACATTTTACAGAAAGCTACTTAACCTAGTTGATGTCTAAGAAAATATCTGCAACTATAACAACAGGTTTTGAAGAAAGTAGCAAGACATTCAATCCCTTACCCTTCCTGATTTTCATAAATAATTTCTAATGGTGAGGATAAGACAGTTTGGCTGAATGAAGATCCAGACACTTAAAGGATATGAGGACTGAAAAATCAGTCTTGCTACTTTCTTCAAAACCTTTTGTTATAGTTGCAGATGTTTTCCTAGACATCAACTAGGTAAAGTGGCTTTCTGTAAAATGTCCCATTTAAGTTCTTTATACAATCTCCAATAGAGACCTCATTCTCAAAGGAAACCTGCATAATATTTTCAAAAGACAAACCTGGGAGCTTATGTTCATAACTCTGCTAGACATCAAAAATCATGGACTGAACAGAGACACTGGACTTATGGCTTATTACAACAATCTATAACCTACTAACACTCTCTTTTGTCCTTAGACTACAGAGATGTTAACAGGCCACTGTACCTTGAATAGTACCTTAGAATATGTGCTAACTACTTATACTTAGAACCCTGTGTGGATACAAAAATTTGGATCCGTATCCAATGTGCTTCTGTGATAATTAACTTGTATCTGACCCGTGGGCTGCACTCCACTTTTTATAAGTATCTGCATCCACACCAGCACCCGAACCCTATCTCACTGTTAGAGCCCTGCCCATAATGCTTAATTTGTAATGAAAGAAGTGTCAGGGCTCAGCCTTAGCAAGCCCTGGCACAAATTAAACACTGCAGCTGGAGCGGCAGCCTCCCCGTGCCAGGAAGTAACAGCTGGAGCTGCAGCCTCCCTGCATGCGGGAGCTGACAGACTCAAAGGAGTAAGTCAGTGCTGGGGCTATGACCTGCTATACCGAGAGGTGCCAAGACTCAGCCCTGGCAAGCCGCAGCACAAATTAAGCACTGCCTGTGCCGATATAAAAATTTGGATCTGCATCTGATTCACAAAGATGATAAACAATACAACCACATCTGTATCCATGGATGCAGATATCCATGGATATAAGTGGATAACTGTGGATTTGCAGGGCTCTACTTATGCTAAACAATCTGCTCCACCTTACATTTAGCTGTGATGCTCGGAGTCTCTCTCCCAGAGCTAAAGAAGAGCTGTTTGTGGCTCAAAAGCTTGTATCTCTTCTATCAACAGAAGTTGGTCCACTAAAAGATATTACCTCACCCACATTGTCTCTCTAATGAAAATACAGTCAATTGGTCCACAAGGAGAAAATGTATTCACATTGTACATATATACAGAAAAGTTAATCAGTTCTCTTCTCCTTTTATAAAAATAAAAATTAATAAAAATGGAACAAACCAGGTAAGCAGCCAAATCTTCTAAACTTAGCTAAGCGCTTCCAGTCAACTCTAATCAGATACCTCTTTCAAAAAAATTGGATTAGACTGATTAAGTTGCTCTTCTTTCTACAGAGAAGATTTTGAGAGGGTTATACAGAAGATTTTAGGGGCAGGACCCCGTGGAAGATGGGTATTGGTTAAGAAAATAAAAGGATTAACTAATGTATGCTTAGGAATGAGTGAGAAAAGAAAAATAAAGCGGGTTAGTATGGGCCCACTTATCACGTTAAGCTTGTGTCAAAAGCACAGTGTTCCCTACAGGCTTTGAAAGATTCTTCCTTGTTCAGAATCAGAACAAGATAGTTTCCCATAAATAAATATAAATATTACAATATATTTGTTCTGTAATTTTCTGAACAGTAACAAACAGTAAATAAAACCATATTATACATGCATAAAAAGTTGTTACTATAAAGTTATACCTTAGCTGTTTCTTCTTCTAATCTTTCTTGGTACTGTTTTTCCAACAGCTGAATAATGTCCATATCACCTTTTGATTCCATTTCACTAGGAAACTGTAAGAAAAAATATGAAATATTAATTTATGGTTTCTTGCTTTTACTTTCTCAATTCTACAAGTTTCAGCTAGGATACTGAATTTTCTAAACCTTTTTTTTTTTTTTTTTTTTTTTTTTTTAAGGTTACCTGTAAATTAGTTTAAGTAATCTTGGTCCATGAAGAAAAAGAGTTGGGAAAGGGAATTTTCTTTACTGCGGCTCCAAAATCAGATACATAAGCTAAAATTGCAATAGCTGAAGTGGTGGTTCAGTTCTCCAGCACTGTTTGCACCCTCAGAAGCATACAAGCCAGGGTAAGGGCAGAAGGGACATGACTAGGTCACAGAGCCTTACAAACAAGTCTGAAATACAGTACTGCCAATCCCAAAAGTTCAAAAATCATGAGTCTGGTCTCAACAAATATTAAGGGTGGCTTAAAAGTTTTGAATTTTTTTATTTGCTGTCTGTTTGAGCCTTTAAGAATTAAATTTTCAAAATTTCTTCTGCAACCAGGGCTAGAAATTTTTTAAATGAAAACTAAGATTATTGCTCATCATAATTTGTATGACACACACATTTTCTTTTATATGTTTTGTAAAAACTTAAATGAGATTTTCATTTTTTCTTGAGCATGGTCTGAACTGATGTTCATGTTTCACTTCCAAACATATGATATAACTACTGAGATTATCATCATCATTTGTTTATTACTCCAAAACATTATTCCCAAATTTCAATGATGTCTTGTTGAAGTGTAAATATTTATATCCCAAGGTACTTAAATTATGCTGAAAACACATAATATTGTTGATAAACAAACTGAATTATATAGTACCTCTACTGCCGTATCTGTACTTTCAGTTTGTGGCATTTTCTGCATGACATCTTTAGAGTTTCCCTGTGACTTTGAAGATATACTAAAATGTAAAAGAAAGATGGGAAAAAGATTAATATTGCAAGATATTCATTTCAGTTTCCCAATACCTCTAGCCAATTATATAAGAAAAAATTAAACTAGTGACAGAGGACACACATTTTACATGACACAAATTCTGTGGTACTCTTTTAATAGTATGCAAAGTGATGATTACTATTTATTATTTGTATTGCAGTAATGCCCAAATGCCCCAGTCAGTATCAGCCCCATTGAGAAAAATGTTGTGTAAACACAAAGCTAAACAGAGCCTCTGCCCAAAGACTTTACAGTCTAATTTGAAACAATAAATAAGTGAATGTGACGAACAAGAAGAGCAAAGGGGAGATGGAGGATAAAGGTAATGAAAATAAAAACTTAGTTATGCACATTAGTTACTACACAATTTGACAATTTAAGCTTAAACATAGAAGTTGGGATATTTGAAAGACCCTAAGCGACTTAGGAACACAAATCCTCTTGATCTCAGTGGGACCTATCGTTTTAAGTCATGTAGGCACTTTTTAAAATTCCACTCAAAATCAATAAAGTTTGGTGAAATGGGACCAGAAGCATCTCCAAACATTTTGCTACTCTAGGCAAACCTAAATATGTCATTCCCACCTCCATTCTATGTTTTCTATCCATGCTACTTAGTGACCAGGGAAGCAGGTCACAAAACTTACCAAATACATACAGTAATCACACTTAAAAAATTTCTACAAGTTTGAGAGATATTATCAGTCCTACCAGTATTCACCATTGCAAGTATAAGGACACTTTCACAAACTGAAAGACTCTTTCAAAACAAAAGATATTTTTAAAAGTGTAACTACTGTGTATATATTCAAAAGAATGAAATATTCCATCCAATATTAAGAAAATGTTAAGGTTACAAAATGAAGTCTGAAAAAATCTGGGTTAGCTCTGACCCCCATGTTTGTGGATTATGATAGTCTTTAATTACATGATCATATAAAACAGCAGTTCTCACGCTGTGGATCGGGACCTCAAAGTGGTCCCGACCCCGTTTTAATGGGGTTGGCAGGGCTGGCATTAGAGTTGCTAGAGCCCAGGGTCAAAGACAAAGTCCTGGGCAGCAGAGCTCAGGATTTGTCTTCAGCTCTGGGTGGAGGGACTCAGGTTACAGACCCCTTGCTCGGGGCAGTAGCCCTAGGGCTTCCGCTTTGGCCCTCCCCACCCAAGGTGGCAGGACTCAGGCAGGCTCAGGTTTCTGTCCCCCTTCCAGGGGTCATGTAGTAATTTTTGTTGTCAGAAGGGGGTCGTGTGCAATGGAACCGCTGACATACAATATTTTCCATGGGACTTCTTAGTAATTTAGGGAACAAGATGGACAGAGCACAGTGAATGAGGGAGCTATTTATTTGTTATCCACCTTGTTCAGTGTCCAGTCCCCTGCCTCATTCACTGTACATCATCCTACCCCATATCATCCACTACCCACTCCCACTCACTTTACAACCCTTCCTCTACAGAGTACTCTTCCATCACCCAGCCACATGTCCTTTTTCTCAACATCTACACTCCCTACCTTCAGTTATACAGACTCCCACCCTTACAGGCAGGTTGCCTTTTAAAGCCCCATTGAGACTAGCAGCCTCTGCCAAGCTCCGGTTGCTCCTATTGTTTATTCACCACCAACATACAATTAAGGGGAAGCCAATGGTCAAGGTTTGACTAGAAGGGTGCAGGCTAAGGAAGAGGAGGTGCTGAGATGCTGGAGAAACCAGATGGGGCCAGACACCAGTTGGAAGACTGGTCAAAATTTTTTTGCTGCCCTTTTAATTGTTACACCCTAGTCAGATGCATGTCCTGCTTGTATTATATGGGTGGCTTGTTAACAGACAAGTCAAGCATCTGAATGAATAAGGCAGGCAAGAAGTCTCTTGTTTCTTTCTACACTTAAATACCACAATGCTAGGCACCTTAGAGAGCTCTACATATTCTAACTGGGTTACGTTAAATCTCCCATTGTTGGCACCAAGTTGATACAAGGAAGCTCAAAGCTCTGGCTATCCGCTTCTTAAGAGAGATGTTACAAAAGGCCAAAGTTAGAACCAGGCTATAAAAATATTAAGATTTGTGGCTTTCACAAATCCTTCCTCTAATATTCCCTTTCTGCTATCACGAGACAAATGAGTGCCTTGCTAAAGAAGACATAATGTGTAGGGTGAATGAAATAAGACGTTAAACCTCTTTATTGCTAGGTTTATGATCTTTTGTCACATTTTCAATGTATACAAATTTTCAAGCTTACTTTTCCTCAACAGCATATTTTATGTAAAACCATGTCTTCAGTGAGATAACTTTGAAATAGCAAGGAATCCAAAATACCTGATAACTTTCTCAAAGTAGCAACAATTGATTATTTTAGCTACAAAAAGTTACTGATTATTTCTAGGACTCTAATTAAAAATTTTATTTTGGTTTCTTTATAAAGAAGTCAGGTAATGAACAAGTCCTATACTATAATGTATGGTGCTCCTCAATCTTAGGATTCACTGAGTTCATCAATAAATAGCTATTAAAGAAATTACTCTAATTTTTAAATAGTGTTACACAGCTTTTCCATTAATTATTTACCAAGATGTGACCTGTGACCTGGATATGCAACCTGGTGAAAAGATCCTACCTTCCCAGCAAGGAAGGAATTAATTCTTTGCTTAGCTCTTCCACAGATTACAAGTGGAGTAACAAAGTAAGGATGGGGACTGAAGACTCCCCAGAAAACTCTATAAAGCAGCTACCTGGTAATCATAGGTGAGACCTATAAGGAGGTGGAACTACACATTTGGTTCCCAGAAGATTTAAGTTATACCCAAGCAAGGGTATTTTTCCAATTAAATTCTAGGTTTATGTGAAAACCTTTGGTTTCCTTCTAACTTGCATAAGGCTCAAGAATACAGGGGTGAACGAACAGGACAGTATATCATCTAAAATGTTTATTCTAAAAAGAATGCATGCTCATGAGTATTTACTTATTGCTAAATATTTTCACTGCACAAAGAGTTAATTTGAATGAAACCAGCAGATTAACATGTATACAAAAAGAAGTCTAAAAAAGGGTCAAGTGGTAACACAAACTAAAAACTGTCAGGAAATTAATTATAAAGGCTGATAACTTGTCTGGGCCAGTACTGATATTGCAGTCTATAGATTTTAATGAAATCCACATTGAAAATACTTCAAATGTACCATTTTTACAATGCTGAAAATTGACCAGGCTAGCAGGCGTTCAACAATCTCAAATGCTCACTGGAAGTTCAGGCCTAGCTGTATGAGTATTCAGAAGGCATTTTGTTTGTTCTACAAAACAGACAGTAGCAGGGAGCTGTAAAAACTAAGGTACTGGTCCTGCAAACATTAAGCCTGTGTGTAAATCCATGTATGTTCAGGGCCTAGTGTTTCCAATAAAGTAAGCATATATGACTGAGTACACACAAGGAGCAGATCAACTGGGTACATAGATACCATTTTTACTTGCAGCTGACGAAGTGGGTATTCACCCACGAAAGCTTATGCTCCAATACGTCTGTTGGTCTATAAGGTGCCACAGGACTCTCTGTCCATTTTTACATAGTCACTTCTCAGGGTAGAAATGTATTTTAAGAAAGGGAAGGAAAGACATATAAAATCTAGAAAAGTGTAACAAAAAGAAAAAAATATGCTTTCTCCACTTTGCCAAAGCAGACATGCCTAGCTTGAATGGCCCCCGACTGAGATAGGATGTGCTTTTGTTCAGACTGGCAGGGTTCTGAAGAGCAGTGGGGAAAGAGAGTGGCTGTGCCTTTTCACTTCCCACAGCTACCTGGGAGGTTTGCCCCCACCTTTCCTATCCTACTTGGTAACAAGTACTGTACTAAATACACCAAATATTTAATAATTTATATATTGAGTAACATGAAGTAATGAGTAAAATTTGAAAATGTTCAAGGGTAACTATCAAATCGATTGCAATGGTATAACATACAATAATTTGCAATGATATATTAGAGAAATACTTGTAAAATAGCAAATTCAGTATCCAATAATTTCTGAGTTACTGGATACTGCTCTCTCACTTAGTTCATACTGGTTATACCATTTCTTTGTAAAATACCTGATTTTAAAAAAAAGTGATGAGTAAAAAATGTTCATACAATTTGATGATTTTTTTCATATTCTGATGTTGTTAATAAATTATAAAGCTTTGCACCAATTAGCTTTTTAAAAACACTAATGTTTACATATGGTGTTCAGTACAAAATGGTAAACACTATAGAAAAGGAGGATAAAGATCATGGGATACCTGAAATCTTTAGGGGATTCACTGACATCCTGAAGTCTATTCTGTAAATGAACGATCTCTGTAGTGTATCTCTCTTCAGTTTCTTTCAACTGCTGCTGGAAATAGGATCGGAGATGCTCAATTTCTTGAGCATGTTTTCCTTCAAGTTGTGTTTTAAGGTTCTCCATCTCCTCCCAACGAGATGCTCTAACCATAAGATCTGTAAGTGGGTAATTTGAAGGGAGAAAATCAGTTAACAATTATGTTAATACACATAAAAAGTCTGTTTGAAATAGTAAAACAATGACTAGCAATAACATCAAAGATCTCATAAAATGTTAATGAAGGTAATTATTTTTATTGTGATAGCAGAGCAATCCTATTTTCTATAAATAACAATCCTGCAAAACAACACATGCACTCTCTCTCTCTCTTATTAGAGGTAATATTAACAATCCCTTTAATTGTTGAAAACCAAAAAATATTACACAGTTCTAGAGCAGATCAGCTGAATTTCTAAACAAAATTCCAGAGTTTTATAAGATGACAGAATCCTCAGTACTTAAGGTGTTTAACCTTGTCTTATCCACTAGAAACAAATTTAGATTTAAAGCATTTTTATGGCTATAGACATTACAAATAATTGCGTATGTATCTCTTTACCAATAAGGTCCTGTGAAGGGGTCTGAAAGCCTTCTATTTTCATTTGCAGACAGCTGCTTTCCTCTTCTTTTCTATGCTCCAGTTCAACATATGATGTTTGTTGCTCTTCAGACTAGGAAAAGTACAGTAAAAACAAATGACAATAATTTAAATAATATTTAAACCAAGAATAGAAACTGTAACTGTCCTGAAAGCATAACACAAGTGCTAATACTTTACTTGCACCTAATCTACCATTTATATAAAATACATACACATACCCACATTATGCATATTTTGCAACCTTTTTCTAAACGTAACCGCTGAATATATCACATTTAACCTTTTAATATGTAGCAATGCAGGATACACTGTCTGTACTATTATCAGATTTTCTACTGATGGCACATCACTAAGAAAAATGATCATTTCATCAAAATCATCTTATATTTGTATGACAGAATACTGTGCTATTTACCCAAAGACTGTCTTAAGTTCTACAGTATCCAGTATATCAAGATACGGAGGGCAGGCACACTGCAAAGATGATTCATTTGGTCTTATGGTAATAGATGGAGTATTGCTGGTTACACATCTATTCAACCCATTTTGTTAACAGATCCACCAAGTGGAATTCATAGTGACTTTTATAAATGCTTCATGTCTCTCCCCCCTGCTTTTCAATAAAAGCGAAGTCGTGCATGCAAAAAAAACCTTAGAATGAGCTCAGAATGAGAATTTTTACTTTATATTGAAAGCTCATGCTCTGTTTACCTATAAAATATTAGCATATATAAGAAGCAGATAACAGGAATTCAAGTTAGTTTAAGGAAGAAGAAATACTTTACTACTGGTCAGATTACCCACAGACTATTCTTTTTACACTTATTTTTAAAAATATAGGACATCTCTCTTTGAGGTTATTTGAAGTTTTTCTCTCCTAGAATTTAAAAATCATTATTTAAGGCTACTGTTCATAGGCAACATTGTAGGAAACTTATTTTCAAAACATTTCGATTTTTTCCCATTTCTATTTAGATTTAGCTGGTTAATCTTATTTCATAATATGTTTTCCAACCTGTGTTCTAAATAGATCAGGCCAATGCACAGGATATTTGATGGGTCATTCTTTAAATAAGATTATCCATATAATTTTACCTTATGTAATTGCTCAATTTTATACATCTACCTGTGCCTCTGATCAAAACTGTAAACAGCAAACAGCAACACCCATAAAAAGTGACAACCTTCATAGTATAGTAGATTCCACTGAATAGCAACCCTATTAATGAAAACTTTCTGTTCATGGAAACATGGAACCAATACCATGGAATGACTATAATGTTAATTGGCCTGGACATTGGCAACAGGCATGCCGGCTAGTGACAATTTTTTTGTGGAAAGCCTTGGCCACAGGTACGTTTGTGGGGCAGCGAGGGACAGAAGAAATGGGACATGCAAAACCCAGGCCCCAGGGTAGGCTGCAGCAGGGAGTCGGGCTGCTGGTGGCACAAAAGCTGCAAAGTATCTGTGCTCCCCTGTGCTCTCCAGGAACCTGGAGGACTGGGCTCAACACATCCCAGAGCCCCTGCCTCCTGTGGAAAGCCCCGGCCACAGGCAGGTTTGCAAGGCTGTAGCCAGTGAAGGTAGCACTGGGACGTGCAGCTTGGAAAATGCAAGGAGAGGTACCTCGAGCCTCTGAGCTTCCTTCTCTGGCTGCAGCCTTGCAAAACTGCCTCTCTCTTATTGGCAACTGCAGGTTACTGCCCAATTTTGGCCATCTGCTGAGGGATTATTAGTAAGCGGGATCTATTGTATATACTAAAAATGGTTGAGCTAGAAATCATGACTGAACTATATTTATTTTCCTCAAATTTCTCAGAACCAGACTTGGTGAAATACTTGTTTTAGGAACCATATGCATGACATTAATTACAAATTAATTACAAATTTTAACAAAACTACTTTCCTCAGGAAGGACAGTTAGTACATAATTTCCAAGAAAATGTAAAAAATAGCACAAAACCTGACATTTTGTGGCTCCATATTAAGCAGCAGGACAAGATTAGAAATAGGGATATTTGAAGCCGAACCCAGCATCCACCTCCATCAGTACTACTTTGGTTTTGGTAGCTTTCTTGGTATGGACATATTAGAAGTTTACCAAGGAATAGCTGTACATGGCTGATGATTACGGGGGCAGCAAAAGCTTTGATGGTGAGATTAAAATTGCTAGTGATTGAAATAAACTGAATAGTCAGCAAGGCCACCTTAAGGGCCAAGCCAAAGAATAATTCAGGTGGCACTCGATCTTCAAGGAGGCTATGTCCCATTGGGATATGCCAAGATGATGATAAAAATATCTTGTAAAAGCATCTTGAAATATTATAAGAATGTTAGTGTAACTTTTTTCACCAAGAATACCAACTGAGTTTTATATGACATAAAACATCACATTTAAGAGGGATTTCCATTTAATTTTGAAAAGTTCATTTCCCCTTCTTAGACCCAGGTACATTACACAGTCATTAAATGGTCTTTATATAAGGCCTCAATTCTGCAAAAACCAGCACATGTGCTTAGAATCATAGAATATCAGGGTTGGAAGGGACCTCAGGAGGTCATCTAGTTCAACCCCCTGCTCAAAGCAGGACCAATTCCCAACTAAATCATCCCAGCCAGGGCTTTGTCAAGCCGGGCCTTAAAAACCTCCAAGGAAGGAGTTTCCACCACCTCCCTCGGTAACGCATTCCAGTGCTTCACCACCCTCCTAGTGAAATAGTGTTTCCTAATATCCAACCCAGACCTCCCCCACTGCAACTTGAGACCATTGCTCCTTGTTCTGTCATCTGCCACCACTGAGAACAGCCAAGCTCCATCCTCTTTGGAACCCCCCCCTCAGGTAGTTGAAAGCAGCTATCAAATCCCTCCTCATTCTTCTCTTCTGGAGACTAAACAATCCCAGTTTCCTCAGCCTCTCCTCATAAGTCATGTGCTCCAGACCCCTAATCATTTTTGTTGCCCTCCGCTGGACTCTTTCCAATTTTTCCACATCCTTCTTGTAGTGTGGGGCCCAAAACTGGACACAATACTACAGATGAGGCCTCACCAATGTCGAATAAAGGGGAACGATCACGTTCCTCAATCTGCTGGCAATGCCCCTACTTATACAGCCCAAAATGCCGTTAGCCTTCTTGGCAACAAGAGCACACTGTTGACTCATATCCAGCTTCTCGTCCACTGTGACCCCTAGGTCCTTTTCTGCAGAACTGCTACCTAGCCATTTGGTCCCTAGTCTGTAGCTGTGCATGGGATTCTTCCGTCCTAAGTGCAGGACTCTGCACTTGTCCTTGTTGAACCTCATCAGGTTTTTTTCGGCCCAATCCTCTAATTTGTCTAGGTCCCTCTGTATCCGATCCCTACCCTCTGGTGTATCTACCACGCCTCCCAGTTTAGTGTCATCTGCAAACTTGCTGAGAGTGCAGTCCACACCATCCTCCAGATCATTAATAAAGACATTAAACAAAACCGGCCCCAGGACCGACCCCTGGGGCACTCCGCTCGAAACCGGCTGCCAA
Organism: Trachemys scripta elegans; assembly: GCF_013100865.1. Taxonomy (NCBI): domain Eukaryota; kingdom Metazoa; phylum Chordata; order Testudines; family Emydidae; genus Trachemys; species Trachemys scripta. Next base: position 43,558,797 of record NC_048299.1, on the reverse strand, counting down.
CTAGACATGGAGCCATTGATCACTACCCGTTGAGCCCGACGATCTAGCCAGCTTTCTATCCACCTTACAGTCCATTCATCCAACCCATACTTCTTTAACTTGGCGGCAAGAATACTGTGAGAGACCGTATCGAAAGCTTTGCTAAAGTCAAGGAATAACACATCCACTGCTTTCCCCTCATCCACAAAGCCAGTTATCTCATCATAGAAGGCAATTAGGTTAGTCAGGCACGACTTCCCCTTGGTGAATCCATGCTGACTGTTCCTGAACACTTTCCTCTCCTCCAAGTGTTTCATAATTGATTCCTTGAGGACCTGCTTCATGATTTTTCCAGGGACTGAGGTGAGGCTGACTGGCCTAAGATGGGCACTACATTAGCCTTTTTCCAGTCATCTGGGACCTCCCTCAATCGCCATGAGTTTTCAAAAATAATGGCTAAGGGCTTTGCAATCTCATCTGCCAAGTCCTTTAGCACCCTCGGATGCAGCGCATCCGGCCCCATGGACTTGTGCACATCCAGTTTTTCTAAATAGTCCCAAACCACTTCTTTCTCCACAGAGGGCTGGTCACCTTCTCCCCATACTGTGCTGCCCAGTGCAGCAGTCTGGGAGCTGACCTTGTTTGTGAAGACAGAGGCTTCATTTTATGCATGAAATAAATAGGCCAAGTGAAGTTTACATGCACAAATTTAAATATGGGTGTGTTTGCAGGATTGGGACTTAAAAAACAAGGAATAGATGGAATCCACAGCCAGCATCTGGTTCACATATCCACCTCATAATCGTATGGAATTGTAAATAGTCTACCTTTTTACAGTCCCTCATAAACTGTGTATGAAGTGCTATCAGCCTGTTGTATTCTTCCATTATCTTGCTCAGAAGAATTTGCATACTTTCTTGCAAGCCTAAATTACAAAGAGAGCTGGTGACATTTTCATCAAATTCAGTTACTGCATCGTTACACATTGTATTTGTAATTAATCAGCTTGTTCACAAATTCTTAACTGAAGAGGATTATTATCATTACCGTTATACTACTCCATTATTGTAAGTGAAAAGGGGCTGTACAAATTTTTATGCACTTAGTATGCATGTGTTTGTTTATAATTTATGGTAGGACTGCTTAGCTTCTCTTGTTGTATGAGCAGAAAAATCAATCTCCTCACATTATCTAACTGAAACTTCCACTACAATAAGCACAGCATAGGACAGCACTCACTTTTTTGAGGCATCTTGAATGCTGATTAATTGGTGATGTAAATAAGCAACTGAATCATATGCAGAAATAAAAGGGGTGTATAAAAATTGTTGAGCAGACATATTAATACTGACTTCAGATCAGTGATCTCCAAACTGTGGAGCACACCCCCTTAGGGGAGCATGGAGGAACGTCTGCGGCAGCGCAGTGGGTCCTGGGCCAGCCCCCACAGTGGGGCAGGGAGGGAGCGCCACCCTACCCCTCTCTGCCCTCAGCTCCCGCTCCGGCCCCATCCCCGGCCGCAGTTGTGGCCCCGGCTCTGCTTCCAGCTCAGCTACTGGCCCCTGCCCCCCTCTCTCAGCCACAGCTCTGTCCCTGGCCACTGGCCCAGCTGTGACTCCACTTCCAGCCCAGAGGGGTATGGACATATTCCATTACTGGCAACAGGGGGTGCGAGAGGAAAAGTTTGGGCACCACTGCCTTAGATTATTAATTATAAATACCAGTTTATTAATATAGTGTTGTCATCAATATCTAAAAGTTACTATATGTGTTACCTTGAGCTTGAATTCTGTGCGTTGGTAATTCTATGTCAGCTTCCTTTCTCTCAAAAGTAGGAACATGGAAAATGTCTTGTTCTCCAGGACTAACTTTGACAGGAGTTGAGTGTTGTTCACTCTGAACACTGCAGAGAAGCTATATGACAAAGAAACAAAAATATCAAAAATAAATAAATATAGTTCAGGCTACAGCAGATTATTTATGACTATATTGAAGACAACAGGCAGAGGAAACAAAGCAAGTTCAATATAATGCGGTTTCACCTATAACGCGGTAAGATTTTTTGGCTCCCGACAGTGTTATATCGGGGTAGAGGTGTACTCCCAAAAGAGAAAAAAAGACATGATCTCTGTTCAGAGGAGATAAACTAGATTAGACATTATGTAAGGAGGTGGTCACAGGACAGAAGGTAAGAGTAAGGAGAGGGGGAATACAACGGTAGTATCTATACAATTATGTGATTACTCTGCTAGAGCTAGCATACGGACTCAAAGTAAAGAAGGCAGGACTTTGGGGGGTTTTCTTATATTCAAAGTAAATATCTAGGTTGGACAGTTGCTTGTAAATTGCCCAGTTTTGGATGGCAGAAGATAATGTATGTACATCTTTGAATTTTTTTAATATCACAAGTTTGGTGATAAAGAGAACTGTGCTGACATAACAGACTTCTGAAAGGCATTTGACTTAGTCTGCGTGACATTCTGATAAAAAAATTATCACGGACAAAAATCGATGCAGCCTATATTAAATAGATTAAAAACTGCTTAACTGACAAATAACAGAAAAGTAACTGTAAATGGGGAAATCATGATCTTGGGTGTGTCTATAGTGGGGTCTTGCAGAAATCTGTTCTCAACCCAATGCTAGTCTAGTCAACATCTTTAGATATGATTTGAAAGGAAATACACATCATTCCTGGTAAAATTTGCAGATGACATAAAAATTGGTGAAATGGTAAATAATGCTGGGAATAGGTCAGTTACAGAGGTTGACCTGCATTTCTTGGTCGGGCGGGCTCATTTGAACAACATGTGTTTTAACATAGCCAAATACAAGGTCATACATTTAGGAACAAAGAATGTGGGTCATATTTCTAAGATGGGGGACTATATCCTAGAAAACAGTAACTCTGTAAAGGAGACAGGAGTCATGGTTGATAATCCTCTGAACAGTGCAATGCTCTAGCTACTATGCCTACAGTTTTTGGACATATAAGAAGTGGACTTCCAAGAAAGAGAAGGAAGGTGGTATTACCTAGGCATATAGCATTAGTAAGACCATTACTGGAATACTGTGCCCAGTTCTAGTTGTGAAAGTTACTAGTGACCCCCCTTAATCCGAGCAGTCGTTATGTCAGCTAGCGGCCATTAGGGGGAAGCAGACACCTTAAGGACACAGTAGCCTGAACTTTTCAACTGTTTTTCCTTCAAGGCCTTAAGGTAGTTGGAGCTGGTCCCAAGCCGGTTTTCACTGACCAGATAGGAAAAGCACGGGTCTGACCACCACCAATCAAGTGTTAACACTGCAAAGACCTTGGTCTGAATGTGTATAAAGGATCTGTAAAATGTGTGTAAGACAGAGTTTTTGTACTAAGGTGCAAAGATCTCCTTTCTTCTGCAGAATAAAGCAACTCTTCCTTATCCCTGTCTGGCTGTTATTGGCTCTCAGCTAGGTGGACCCGATATTTCGGTAACATAGTGTCCACACTTCAAAAAGAGTTTTGAAAAATTGGAAAGATTTCAGAAGAGTTACAAGAATGACCTGAATTATGTAAAACATGCCTTATAGTGAAAGACTAAAGAATCTCAATGTATTTAGGTTATGTAAGAGAATGTTAAGAGGTGATTTAGCAACTATATAGGGAAGAGATTTCTGATAATAGAAGACTCTTTAATCTAGCAGAAAAAAAGCAAAACTGTTAACCATTGGAACAATATACCAAGGGACAAGGTGGATGCTCCATCATGAAGTCTTCAGATCAAGACTAAAAGATATGCTATAACTCAAACAGAAGTTATGGTCTTGATGCAGAAATTACTGGGTAAAGTACTCTGGCCTGTGTTTTGCAGGAAGTCAGACTAGTTAATCATAATGGTCCCTTCTGGCATTAAAATGTATGAATCTATGATTTTTGGCCATTTGCAGAGGTTTACAGAAAGGCAGCAAGATTTCAGAAGCACTATATACAGAACATTGTGGGGAAAAATATAGGAGCTGAGGAAATACATGAAAGAAAAAAAAATGTTCTGATTTCTCAGTCTCAAAGTGAAGGATTACTGGGAGAGGAAAAAGCTCTGATAAAAGTTTGTTAGGGGTGGTCAGAAGAACTAAGAAGAAATAATTATATTAATATATAAACAGTTCTTGATTTTCAAAATTCCTATGTAAAAAAGTGTTTCTTTGATAAAGTCTTACCTGTGTGAGCCTAAAGCATTCCTCAGACACTGCCTTGCTTAGCTTTTCTATAAGCATCACTGTAGATTTGCCTTCATCATCTATTAATACAGATTATTATTATTATTAACTTATTTATTGTAGCATGCATTAGATGTCACACACTTTTCAAACAGACAAGAAGGTTCACAATGTGGACAGACAGACAAAAAGACAGAAATTGGGGGAATGGGAAAGGAGATGTTGCTTACCTTGTAGAATAACTGCAGTTCTTCTAGATATTTGATCTTAGGTGGTTCACTTCAGGTGTGCATGGGCCCCATGAGCCCATGATGGAAGACTTTTGGTAGCGGTTCCTGTTTGGTCCACACATGCGCCCTAGCTAACCTCGTGCCCCTTACTAAGGGCAGCGTCAGATGAACTACCCTCAGTTCCTTCTGTATTACAAAGTCTAATGGAAACAAGACTCCAAAAAAGAAGGGAAGGGGGGCAGGTAGCGTAGCACCGACAAGACTAAAATCTCGAAGGACTCTAATTACTGTACAAGTATCCTCTCCTTCTTTGAGTAATTTCCCGATGGGGTGCGCCACTTCAAGTGACTCCTGAGCTGCATTCCTTAAAGGAGATGGGCACTGAGGAACCCAGTCTGAGGCTGTTGTAGAACTGCAGTACCAAAGGCAGTATCCGCCCTAGAGGCATGTATTAGGGTACAGTTTAGAGAAAGTGAGCACCGAAGACCATGTGGCAGCTTTGCAGATTTCTGCAATGCGTATTGTTAGGAGTAAGGCAATGGAAGTAGATTGCAATTTGGTGGAATGGGCATAGGAGGGAGCTGAACCTTAGCAGCCTCTTAACAAGCAAGTGTCCAGCTGAAAACCCACTTGAATAGTCTCTGGGTCAAAACGGGAGCTTCTTTAATTCTGTCCACATAAGAGACAAATCATCTTGGGGAGACTCTAAAGTAGCGGTTTTCAAACTATTGGGCACACCTCCCTTGAGTGGGATGCGAGATGTGTACCTTTAAAAAAAAAAAAATAGTTCTGGCTGTCAGCCCCAGGTGGCTGGGGCTTGTGCAGAAGAAGAGACAGGACTTCTTGCCACTGCAGATGTTTGTGAAATTTCTCTGAAAAAGGACAGGGAAGGAGCAGATGCATAGACATGAGCCCAATGTTATTACCACCAATACCATCTGTCGCAAGTAATCTGCTCCCATGAGGTACAAAAATAGGAGTGATCATCTCCAAAAGGAGGGGGGTGGTTGGGAGGCAGGATGATGCAACTGTAAATCCAGATAATGGGATTGTTCATGGCCCTCGATGAAGATACAGTATCAGAATGAATCCTTGGTTGACAAAGACGACTGTGCTGCGACAGTCATAATAGCTGATGTTTTTCCCTTCTGGAACCAAAGTTTTTCCTGGAAGGTTCTGAAGGTCTATGGTAAGCTGGAAAATGAGATCTTTGATCTGTCTGTGACCTGCTGAATCTCCTTTTATCTGCAAGTGTATAAATCCTTAGTGAGTGGAGAGTATCTCTTAAATTCTTTAGGGAATGCAAGGACTTATCCATGGATTCACTGGATAGCCTAGAGGTTCCTGATGATAATAGCCAAGATGCATGTCACATGATAACTGCTGTAGAGATGGAGTGGGCTGCTGTTAACAGCCACAACAAGTGAAGCCTGAAAAGAAGTTCTTGCCAGGAGCTGACCTTCAGCAATGGTGGCCTGAATTGCTCTTAGTGTTCCTAAGGCAAATATTCAATAAAGTAATCAAACTTTGAATGATTTATGTGGTTGTATTTTGCAACAAGCAACTGGTAGTTGGCAATCCTGAATTGCTGGGGGTAGATGAGTAACACTTACAGCCCAAGAGGTCCAACAGTTTTTGTTCCTTGTCATGCAGGATGGTTTTGCCATGGTGTGGCCTATTATGCTCGTTCACTGCATCCACCACAAAGGAGATGGGTACCATGTGTGTGAACAGAAATTCTGAGCCACTAACGGGGACATAATTCTTTTTATCTATCCTCTTACAAGTTGGAGGTATTGTGGCCAGGCTTTGCCAAATCATCTTGGCCAGTTGAAGTGAAGTCTTATTTATGGGCACAGCTACCTGGATGGAGAAAGCAGTGTGTAGGATGTCCAAGAGTCTATGCTGGATCTCCTGTAGCCCTTCTGAGGGGATTTGAAGAGTGTCAGCGTGAGGTCTTGAAACTGATTAGAGTCATTCACATGTGATCGGAGGCAGGGGGACGTGACTGCCTCGTCAGGAGAGGAGGAAGAGATATTTATTTGACCATCAGCAATTTTCTCATGCTTCTCAAAGGATTCTTCCTGCAGTAGAGAATGAGGTAAAGGAATGGGAGGGACAGGAATTGGTTACTTTTGATTTTCAGCATGGGGGTAGCTGGATGCTCTGGAAAAGTGCTGTTGAAAAGCAGCCATGGATTCCAGTATGGTCACTGAGGGAGGCAAGAAAGAAAGGCAAAAGATACCCAAGATAGGTCATACCAAGAAATACGTGAGATACTCGAGCCTGTTTGTGTCTTGGGATCTCCTCCGAATAGACTTCAGGGGAGGTTGGTCTAGGTTGGTAGTCAAATAAGCCTTGGACAGAGATACGAGAGTCAAAGCTGCTTTCATTCCCATAATGAATAGGGAATACAGACAATAGTGCAACTGCAGGTTGTCCATCCATTCCAGTGGGTACCAGGGAACCAGTCGGTACCAGAGAGGAGTGAAGTACTGTGGTAGGTGAGACTGTAGTACCCAGAGTCTTCTCGGGTCTGTAAGCAAGGGGGATTCAGGTTCATTGGATACAAACAGGTCCCTAGAAAAGCTATATTCCTGCAGTACTGGGTGAATCTGTGTGGAAACCTGGCAGGGCTTGCTAATAGAATATAGTGGTACTGAGGATGATGCAGGGTGCAAGGATAACAGTTGACCAGATTGTATTGTCGATAGGATATGGTACACAGTGAGGAAGAAGTGGAGGCATTACTGTCTTCCTAGCTGTAGAATCTTTAGAGAACCTAGCATCTTGACTGTGCTTGGATGGTACTGGGGCAGGCTTTAGCACTGATCAATGGGTACTGAAGGGCTTAGAAATACCCAAAGCCTTCCACATGGAGGGACCTTTGGTACCAGGAATGCTTGGAGCCTTGGCAGTACCCTTGCTTGGGACAAAAGGTCTCTTGTCCTGACACGACAGGGCTCTTAGCACCAACTTATTTTTGAGATTTAGAGCTCCTCTTGCTAGAGGACTTGGTAGATGACTTGGTGCTTTCTCCCGCCAGTTTCTCCTGTGAAGGTCTTATGGGTCATCAAACTGCAGAGGTCAACTATGGTCACTGGAAGACTGCTGTACCAGGGCAGGTGGTATCCAGCCCTGGGTCTGATGCAGGTCAGAGGAAGTGCTCCATCATGAGGAACCTCAGCTTTATTTCCCTGTTCTCTCTATATTTACTTTTGAACCCTGAGCAAATCTCATATGTAGAAGGAATGTGAGTGTCTAGAGCAAGGGTAGGCAACCTATGGCACATGTGCCAAAGGCGGCACGCAAACTGATTTTCAGTGGCACTCACACTGCCTGGGTCCTGGCTACTGGTTGGGGGGCTCTGCATTTTAATTTAATTTTAAATGAAGCTTCTTAAACATTCTGGGAAGGGTCCCAACAAGTGACACAATGTTTAAATCCAAAGGAACCAGGCATAACCTGAGGATTTAAGATTCCCTCAAAGAAGGAGAACCTCTGAGGAGAGAAACCCTTGAGGAGAGGTAAGTGAAAGGTATCAAAAATAAAACACTGAACTAAACTAGTAAAACTAAATACTATGTTAAAACTAAACTAAACTAAACTATTCCAAAGGGTAAGTTAGATAGAAGTAGCTTCACTAGACACTTTGTCTCAGGCCAATGCGGTTGAGAAGGAACTGAGGGCAGTTCATCAACAATGCCCTATATATCCTTGGTACAGGGCATGAGGATAGCAAGTGTGGATGTGTGAACTGAACAGGCACTGCTACCAAAAGTCTCCAAAGGTGCATGGGGCACATGGTTACCTGAAGAAGCTCACCCATAGGGACATTACTCAAAGAAGAGCATATACTTTTTTCTTAAGATACATGTCAAATAGATTTAGTCAGCATGACAAAAATGGGTCCTTAAGAGGGACTTAAATATGGCGTGGTATATCAATAAGTTCAGGAAGTTGATACTATAGAGGGGGAAACATATCAGAAGGCACAGAAGTGATTGACAAATGAGCAGTCAATGGAGGAGCCATGGAGGGGATAGCAACATGAAGTGAGACACACTCAGATAAGAAGGGAGGGGCAGAGTTATGCAGAGCTTTGAAGGTGGTGATAAACAAGCTTGAATAGTGGATAAGGAGCCAGTGGAGGGATTCAAGGAGGGGAATGACATAATCAAGACAAAAGGACAAAGAAGTAATTATGTTACTACATTTAACTAGTATGATTTCAATACGGAATACAAAAACATTTTTTTAATGTAACCCTCTAAAATGATTGCCCTAACAAAAATAGCAAAAAATAAATTTGAATACAATCATCTATTAATAAATCTAATCATAATAAAAGTGATAGCTTACATAAGATTTTTCAAAATTATGTTGAATAATACACACTGTGTACTACATAATGGGCTTCTTGTAACTTTACAATAATTTGAGTTAAAACATTTAAATATAAAAAAGGAAATATTGGATAGAAGAAACTATTTTGTTAGACAACTGAAGAAAATTTTTTCTCCAACTTTTCTGGTCACATGCTCTCTTTTAAAGAAATATTTTTTCACAGAGAATTTCTCTCCTATCATTTTCAACAAAATACCTGCTTGTTGACCTTTCAAGGTCTGGAGCTCCAGTTGATGCATTTTCTTAAGCTCATTCATCTCTTGTGTATGACTGCAGATGAGCTCCTCTTTAAGGCTGCAGAGTGCATTCTCTTTTTCAGCTTTCAAGTACTCACGGACCTGGTCTACATGAGCTGAATAAACCAGAGAGAGACAAATACGCTGGGCCTCCATCTGTAGCCGTAAATCAGCCTTTGAATGGAAATACATATATTGCAAAGGTTAAAAATAAGGAAGCAAGAAAGTCCAAATTTTCTGTATTTCATTACAGTTGCTAATTTCATACAATAATAATTTTAAACATGTCCACCTGACACCTAAACATAATATTAACATTTAAACATTTGTTAACTATTATCTAGTTTTTATTTGCAGTCATAAACCAAATCTGTACAATTAAGAGATTTCCTAAGTTCAAAATATATCTGCACATTCTTGCTCTAGTGATTCAGTAATGTAAAACATACTTACAAACCATATTTCCCTACGATGGCTGCATGACAGTTTTCAAGAAAATTTTCAGGGGAATGACAAGTCAGTTATGTAGTCTGGAGAGAAGCTTGACTTGGAGTAGAAACACAGTCCCAAATTTATTCAGTGAGTGGATTAAAGGGCTGAGTTCTTAGTTTAAAAGCTCAGCTGACCCTTCACAAAGGAAGTGAATACTAGATCATGCTGTGTGCTTGACTGGAAAGGCAAGAAATAGCATCAAATCTCAAGCCAGTGAGATAGACAGGGACCTGTTTATCATTTACATATCAAATTATATTTTGTAAATGTTGATATTTTGGTAATTTTTCTTGTTATTTCAAACTTTGTTTTATTTTTCTTCTCTATTTTTCTACATTAGCACACAGTGCACTGAATTTAGCAATGGACTCTATGGCCCAGATCTTTGGCTAAGGCTAAGAAGCATACATCATAACTGAGGAAGGACAAGTGAAAAGTTAGCCTGATATCCACTTTGGTAACACTAGTCATGTGGACTCTTAACAGTAAACTGTTTTAAAACTGTCAAGAAATACATACGATCACCTAAAAAAACCTGGTCAAGGACAAAGTCTAAGGTATTGGTGCCTATGAAAAACCTAACTTTTGCTACAATATTTATTGAATCACTGCGTGTAGATTTAAGGCCAGATTTTTGATGCCTATCTCTGTTTAAATATACCTCTACCTCAATATAACGCTGTCCTCGGGAGCCAAAAAACCTTACCGAGTTATAGGTGAAACCGCGTTATATTGAACTTGCTTTGATCCACCGGAGTGCGCAGCCCCATCCCCCCGGAGCACCGCTTTACCGCGTTATATCCGAATTTGTGTTATATCGGGTCGCATTATATCGAGGTAGCGGTGTATTAGTAAAATATCTAACTATCTGTTTGCACCCACAAGCAAGTAGAGATAATACTATTTGTATCTGTACCTGCAATTCAGCATGGATACAAAAATGCAGGCATAATTGCACCTCCAAAAACGGAGGTTAGGTGGAGGCCCAACTGGCTTTTAAGATCTTCTGATATTAAAATATAATATTAAATATAAAAATATATTCACCTTCCATTTCTCCACTTCCTATCCAGAAAAATTAAATTGAGAGAACATTAATGTAGTGGCAGTGGGTTGCTAAAGGGTCTACATTTTGTTTTGCAAGTTTAATCAAACATAATTAGTGAAAAGTATAGTGAATTGTCTGCATTCCTTCCTATTTTTTGTCTGAGTGGGTATACTGAAGAGCTGGAGAACTAAAAAAAGGTACAAGTGTCTTGGAAAAAATAATCAACTCTTTCCTGACCTCGCCAACAAAAATCTAGAATCATTAAAACTTTTACTTTCTTTGAGTAAGATAGGATGTTACAACTGTATTGAAGTCAAAATGCAATAATTAGGTTTTGCTTCATAATATTTTAACTGATGGCAAAGAATTTACCAAACTGAAAGTTTAATTTTAGTTTAATATTTTTGCTGCTTTCACTAAATTTAATATTTTTTTTTGATCTATTCATACATCCATTAAAAAGGAACCCCTTCACACAATCCTTGAGAATTCTTAAACATACAGCTATGAAACAGATCACTCCTATGACCCCCCCTTTAACCACTAATCAACATATCCACAACAAACAAAAGCCCAGAAGCAAAAGGCATATTTAAGATAAACATTAACTTTCATTATTTTGCACAGATGTACTCCTGATAACTTTCTTTACCATACAGATTTCTATAAACATACCTGTTCAGATTTTAATATATCCAGTTGCTGTTGAAGCTGATCATTTTCATGCTGTGTAATGACCAGTAGTGATGTTTCTTCTGCTAGTCTGTCAGTCATCTGGTGCAGATGATCCAACAATGATTGCTGCTCTGGATTCAACATTTGCTGAATTTCCTTCTCTGTTACATGATGATCTGAATCTTTACATAAACTCAGATTATCTTCTCTTCCTTTTATTTCCTCACCAAGTTCATTGCTGGGATCAAATATTAGATTTCTAGTTTCAGACACTGGGATAGCATCTGCTTGAGCTTTTTCTTTAGAGTATTTTGTCTTCTGTTCAAAAATGTTAACATTTTCAGTCTGATTGTGGCTAATTATGACTTCAAGTTCTTTACATCTTGCTAAAACTTGTTCTTTCTCTTGTTTTAAAGATTTAACTTCTTCACTTAATTGACAAATTTCACTATGTTTTAACTTTAATTGTTCAGAAAGATCAGAAAGTCTCAAGGACAGTTCCACTTTTTCACGCTGGGCTACCTCAAGCTTTTCCATAAGTTCTGTAGTGTCTTTCTCAACAACTTCTCCAACTTCAAAAGTTTCTGCTCTGCATATTTTGTCTTCTTTAGAGCCTTCAAAGACTGAACTTTTTGTTTTCAATACAACCAATTCATAGCTTTGTAAATGCTGAAGCTCTTCAGTCAGAACCTTAAGCTTGGTTTTATATTCAGCTTCCTCTTTGTTTTTGCTCTCTTCTAAATCAGCTTTTATTTTTAGAAGACAAGCATATTCTTCCTGCAGCTCTTGATAACTAGCTTCAAAATTTTTCTCAGCAAATGAAAAAGTATTCTTTTGCCTCTCAATTTCTGTTTTGAGTTCAATGTCTTGTTTTATAAGCTGCTCATTTTCAGCCATTAGCTTTTCTATTCTTTTTTGCATGTCAAGGTCTTCTGACTTAGAATTAACACCGTCTGTGAAAATCAAATTTTCTTCTGAACTTACCAAAATATGTTTTAATTTCTCCTCTAAAGCTCTATTTTCATCTTTAAGAAGGTTATTTTGTGTCTCAAGCTCTGTACATTTTTCTTGAAGGCTAACTTCTTTCTCTTTCATTTGTTTCTCCAACAATTCAGTTTTAAGTTGCAACTCTTGAACTTCTTGTTCAAGTGTACCCTTTTCTTTTTCTTCTTGCCTAAGAATATCAATCTCCTTTTGGAGTTCCTGTATTTGAAGAGTCATTTCTTCCGATTTAGAATTTACAACAGACTGCTGCAAATCTTTCAGCTCTGAAATCTCCAATAACAGCTGACTTTGCTTTGTTATTAAGTTGTCCTTTTCAAACTGCATGGCTTCTATCTTTTGACTCATTTCATTTTGTGCTTCTTCTAATTCCTGTTTATAGTGTGTGGCCAAGTTATCTTTAAGAATTTCAATGCTTATTCTGTGCTCTTGTTGTAAGTCTTCTCTAAGTTTGGACAGTTCTTCTTCATGACTAAACAGAAGCTGTGTCCTCAGTCTCTCTAATTCAGCTTCTTGAGATTCAGCCATTCTGTCCAAAACTTCATCCTTCTCTCTTTCTAGCATTTCAAGTTTTATTTTATAATTTGTGACTTCTGCCTCATGTTTTAATTCTAACTCTTTCCTGAGCTCAGATGCAGAAGCAAGCTGAGCTTTCAGATCTTCAATCATAACCTGGTATTTATCGGCTTCATTTAATCTGCATTCTTTGTCCATTATGGTTTGCTTGGCTCTCTGAATCTGCTCTCTTGAAAAGGTCAATTCTTGAAAAAGATCTTCAATTTGTGTTTGTTGAAGAGACTTTTCTGCTGAAATTTCTTCCAGTTGTTTTGACAAATCTTGCTTTATTTTTTCCTTCTGATAATTAGCATCTTGCAATTTCATATTCAATTCATTAATTGCAATATTCATTAAATGTACTTGATCTTCATTAATATTATCACTTGAACATGGATTTAAAGTTTTCTCCAGCTCTATTTTTTGTTGGGCAAGAAGTTCTTCAATTTCTAATGCATGTTGCTTAATTAACTCTTGCTTCATTTGTACAATCTGCTGCCCGTACATCTCATCTAATTCTGCCTGAAGTTCTGCCAGTCTCCTTTGTGTTTCTAATTCCATTCTTTGTACAATGTCAGTTTCAAATTGGCTGTCTTTATGGCATCGCTTCTGTAATTCTTCCACAGTACCCATTAACTGTTTTATTTCATCAGAACATTGTCTTTCTTTTTGTTTGCAGTTAGCCAGTTGTAGTTTCACATTATTTGCCTCTTGATTCTTTTGTACAATCTGTTCTTTTAATTCCTCAAGTGATTTATTGGCATCTGATAATTTTTCCTTCAACTGAAATGCATTTTTTTCTTCTTCTATTATTTTTGCTTTCAGCTCTCCAATTAGTGCTTCTTTTTCTTGTAGTTTTTTATTAGAATCTTCTCTTTCATTTTTGTGTTTCTCCTTTAAAAAGCAAAAATATGCCATATTTTAACTTTTGACATCTCAATATTTGAATGTTTTTAACCTTTGAATATTATACTTACAATTTCTTCTTTAAAACATCATGTTACACTGTAAGCATTTCTAAAATTAGATCTAAACCATTTGCTACTCAATTTCAATAATTTTCTCTGCATTGGGAATAAATTATGGTTCAAGATCACTTTATTTTTTCCAGTGCTGCACTTGCATTTCAAAAATGTTTGGCTTAGTTAGTTGAAAGCAATTCTTATAGAATTAGTTTCCTATACAAACTACTTTTCTTCAGAAATTAGAAGTTATAAAGAGAAATATACACAAGAACAACATTTACAATGTGGGGGAACGTTTGACTTTGAGAACCACCATTAGGGGCTGATTCACCAAACACTGAAGTCAATGGAAGGTTTTTTCATTGATTTTAGTGGGCATCGTATCAGTATGCACCAAGGGTCCATTAATTTTCATACTGTATACACTATGTCATTTGAAAACACCACTGAATACAAGTAGATATATCAATAGGCCCAAATATGCACTCTTTTAGTGGATGTATTTCAAATATCTGTAGAACAGTCAAGAGGTTTTGGCTGGTGCTTCTTTAAAGGGCATTCAATTTTGTGGAGTGATTTGAGATGTCTTCCATGAAGGACACTAAATAAACACAAAAGATATATCATAAAGCATAAAAATACATCTTGTTTAAGACAAGAGAGTTATTCAAACAACTGTTTTTATATTTTCTTTCAAAGTTACTGGCATTTAACATAAGCATTCTAATTCCAGTTCTACCTTTCTCATTCACTTGTTATAAGTATTTCTGCTGTAATTATAAGTTTATTTGGACATTTTCTTCTAGAGTCTAAAATCAAGACCCAAGCAATTCAGCTAATACTTACTTCTAAACTATGCATACAATATACATTTAATATAATAAACGTAACAGTCTTTGTCTTAAAGAGACAAGAAGTTACCTTTATAAAATAAATATAGGAAGCCAATATTGTCACCGCCTCTAATGATGAGTTGCACACACATATTTGGTGTTATCTTTATAATTAACTTCAAATGAACTGTAATTAGGAAAACAATATCAAGTCAAGTTTCAGAGTGGTAGCCATGTTAGTCTGTATCAGCAAAAAGAACGAGGAGTACTTGTGGCACCTTATAGACTAACAAATTTATTTGAACATAAGCTTTTGTGGGCTAAAACCCACTTCATCGGATGCAGATGCAGTACAGCAAAGTAAGTATAGCAGATGCAGCTGATGAAGTGGGTTTTAGCTCACAAAAGCTTATGCTCAAATAAATTTGTTAGTCTCTAAGGTGCCACAAGTACTCCTGTTCTTTTAACATAAGAAACCTACCATTTCATAGACGCTGATTCTGTCTTGCAGAAGTGTAATTTGTACTTCAAATTCTTTATTCTTTTTTTGGTAATTCTTCAGTAGATATTCTTGTTCTTCTAGCTGTTGCTGATGTGTAAGGATCTGTTGTTTGGCTTGCAATAAATCCGCAGCTGTACTACTATGGCTGGTATTCCTTAAGGCTTCACTTGCCTGTAACTTACACATAGAAAAAACATAGGCAGGTCAGAGTTTTCTAAACCAGCAATCCTCCCATTTGCTCAGTTTATCTATAAGCAGGGAAAGACTGTTTGAAATTTGTTTGTCTTCCCTTTTAGTAGCAATGGGATAGTGTTCAACATGTTGGAATAGCCAGCAAATTATTTTTTCATGCTCAGTATTACACTGCTGCTGCTTCCCCCCCCCCAGTCATCAGGGGAGAGATCTTGAACAACTGCTGGGGATGCAACACAAGGCCCAGAAAGGATGGGCAATGCCAGTATACTTGTGTGGTAAAAGGGATGGCTGCCCCTCCATCTCAAGTCGACTGCCTTCCCATTGGCTGGGGATGAGTGATCTGGCTAGCTGATTGGCTCTTGTGTGCCCTCTCACCCATATTTATACTCTCCTGGGCTTTTCAACAGCCTCTTGTTCCTGTTAGTTGCCCTGCCCTCCCCCCTCCTCTTAGTTGTAGTGTAGGAGTTGTGTTTTTTAGGATGTTGCATGTGTCACTGATCACCAGTTTTGGGATCGTGAAGGAATTTTTTCCATTGGATCAAATTAGCCTATGTCTAGTGGGTTTTTTTCACTTTCCCTGCAGCATCATGGAGGCACAGTTGGGTTGTATGCAATAGACTTTAAAATTTAATATTAGGAAAGGAATGACTGTTTAGCTTGTCACAACATGTGGCTAGTGCAAATAAAGGTTAAAAGGGCCAGCTCCCACAGGTAAATGAAATTCAGGATTTCATTGGTAGACCTTGGGCCTATAGGAGAAGGGGAGACCTGAAAGATTTTCAGATTGAGGTTCCCTCTTGGTAATCTCTGCCCTCTTCACTCAGGGGGATGCAGAGAGGATTTAAAAGCAAACTGAATCCTAAGGGTAGGCCTGAACTACTGGTTATATCAGGGGTCGGCAATCTTTCAGGAGTGGTGTGCCGAGTCTTCATTTATTCACTCTAAGTTTCGCGTGCCCGTAATACATTTTAACGTTTTTAGAAGATCTCTTTCTATAAGTCTATAATATATAACTAAACTATTGTTGTATGTAAAGTAAATCAAGTTTTTAAATGTTTAAGAAGCTTCATTTAAAATTAAATTAAAATGCAGAGAACCCCCGGACCGATGGCCAGGACCCGGGCAGTGTGAGTGCCACTAAAAATCAGCTCATGTGCCGCCTTCGGCACGCGTGCCATAGGTTGCCTACTCCTGGGTTATATGGTGGGAATCCTGTAACTCTGCGTTGCAACCAATTAAACCCCTGGTATATGAGAGTGGTGGGTAGGCATAAAATGCCTCTTCAATATGTAAAATTAATACCATTGTGGCCTGCTACTTAAATCCATCCCATATATCTGTTGTTCATTTGCGGACATATCTCAAAATATGTTTTATGGCCAACTAGCACAGGGCAGCAGTATATTAGGAAGTCACTTTGAAGTGATAATATGCCTTGCACCTGCAATTGTTAATTCTCATAAATCAGTATGTGAAATACTGTAGATTCACAATGTCATGCTCGAAGCTTGTGGAAGTTATCTTTGAGTGTTCAACAGCTCAAAATACTAAAACATTTAACTGCAGCACAAATTAATAATGATGAAGCCTCCGTGGTTACCATTATACTCAATCATCAGTTCCTTTTTGAACAAACAAATATAAAAATATGTAACAAAAAGGAACAATGGAATAATCTTCAATCCCAGCAGAGAAAGTAGGGGTGTGACTAAGCCTCTAATAAGACTCTAGGGTGAAAACCTGAATCCAATGAAGTCAATGGGAGTTTTGCCATTGATTTCAAAGACGCCAGGATTTTACCCCTAATCTTTTGAGAACAGTTAGTACAGGTAAGTTTTCCTTTCTACAGTGGTTGCCATTAGAAAGCCAGTATTTACCAACAGTTACTATCGTGCAATAGAAGTGAAACCACATTATTTCCTATTGTATTATAGGAAATGAGTGCAATATTCCAGATACTACAATGTGGTAACTGTTGGCAAATACTCTTTTAATCACTGTAGATCCCTACTCTTGGGTCCAAATTTTCAAAAGTTTACATGAAAGAACACTGATTTTGTTTCTAAAGGAAGTAATACTTCATGGATTTTGTTATCCAAATTGACCCTCTTTCATCAAACCTGATGAAATATTGTTAGCAATAAAACTTACATGCTGAAACTGAATTTGCAGTTTCTGGCTTTGTTCAGTAAGCTCTAAAAATTCCCTCAGTGTTTCATCCTTTTCTTTCCGTGCTTGCTGTAGATTAGTAGTAAGCTGTGTGATAATATCATCTCTTTGTTTGATAGCAGCCTCAAATTCTTGAAGCTATGGAAGGTTAAGTTAGTGCAATCAGTGCAAGTCAAAATATGTACAAAAACATAATAAACTATTCTCATAAAATGGGAGTAAAAAAGTAAAATGTATTGAATGCATGACATCTCTACTCAGAAGTGCTTAAAACACCTATGGTAGCATTAATATGGTATAAAAGTTATTGCTAACATAAGTATTTAAAACTATTCAGACACTGGATATTGCTTTCTTCCTTAAGCAATTTTGACACAATTTCCCCAACCCCCCATAAGATACTTAACTGAAGAATGTAATCTGGACTTTATATTGATAAGGTAATGCATCTTGATTAAATTTATCAGAGTTAGACTCTGAAACTACGTTAAACCAGAAGTTCTCTAAAACATTCTTTGACATCAGTATGGAACGTGCAATAAATTGGGACTTCATGAGCTAATGAGGAAATCAGATTAAACATTCTAGACTGATACATGGTATATAGCAGTGAGAGGCTTAGATGGACACTTGTAATAAAGAAAGGAAAAAGGACAAAAGTACTGTTGATGGAAATAAATTCCTTCAGAAGTGTTATATGTACCTTTCAGCAGCATAGAATCATAGAATATCAGGGTTGGAAGGGACCTCAGGAGGTCATCTAGTCCAATCCCCTGCTCAAAGGAGGACCAATCCCCAACTAAATCATCCCAGCCAGGGCTTTGCCATATATTTTATTAAATTCTGTAAACCATGAATTGTACACTATTATTAACTGCCATTAATTTTCTTTAAAAAACATAAATTTCTTGCGGTTTACTTGAAAATTACTTAATTTATTTAAAAACTCTTCTTTCTACAGCCAGCAGAAGTGTTAAAATGTACATAATCTGTCAGTCAATGTACATGTTCTTAAATCATTAACCTGCTCATATATTATACTGTTAATTTAATTTTCTATGCTCTTCTAAAGAATAAAAAGCACCTACAGGTCATACAGGGAGATGTTCACTTCACTGACTTCAATGGCTTTGCAGCCACTTAAGTCAATGGTAAAGTGGGCACAGCACCTACCAGTTGTATGAAAACCAGAGCACCAGTAGCAGCCATTTTGTTTTCCAGGTTGACTGAATTTTAAAATTATTTTTACAAAGAAAATCGAAATGAAGTGTTAGTTTCTGGGTTTTCATTAAACTTAGAAAACTAACATCAGAAAGTCAATGGAAGTGTCTACATGGAACACTTTTCTTATAATGCTAGACATTCACCTGTGTGCACTGAAGGAAAAGTTTAGTACTACCACATGATGCTTTTGTATTGTTCTCAAATGTTTTAGCTGAGGTTAATTCATAGTTTAAAAGGCATATTATTCAGTACTGATAGGAAAGCAAGTGGTTTTTTTTAAACACACAGACCTACTCTCTATGAGCAGTTTGAGAGAACTGAATTCTGTTCATATCATCCTTGATTGCTTTGAAAAAAATAATCTGCTGAATCTACTAAGGGCCTGATCTTGCAAAGTGCTAAGTGCCCTCAAATCCCATTTTGATAGATCAAGTCCTAAAACAGTTGTTTGTTTTTACACCTTCACTTTCCTGAATGATGCAATTGCTTGACAACCATCTTAATACATAAACAGGCATAAATTGGGCAGTTATATATGCCAAGCCCTTGTACATACATAGGATCCTACCAAATTCACGGCTATGAAAAACATGTCACGGACGGTGAAATCTGGTCTCTTCCCATGAAATCTGGTCTTTTGTGTACTTTTACCCTATACTATAGGGATTTCACAGGGGAGACCAGTGTTTCTCAAATTGGGGATCCTGACCCAAAAGGCAGTTGCAGAGGGGTTGTGGTATTGCCACCCTTACTTCTGCATTGTCTTCAGAGCGGGGTGGCTAGACAGTGGCGGCTGTTGGCCGCATGCCCAGCTCTGAAGACAGCTGCCTGCCAGCAACAGCAGAGAAGTAACGGTGGCAATACCATACCATGCCATCCTTACTTCTGCGATGTGCCTTCAGAGCTGGATGGCCGGAGAGTGGCAGCTGCTGACTGAGGGCCCAGCTCTGCAGGCAGCAGCACAGAAGTAACGGTGACAATACCATACCATGCCATTCTTACTTCTGCGCTACTGCTTACAGCCGCTCTTCCTGGGCTCCTGACCAGCAGTCGCCGTTTTCCAGCTGCCCAGCTCTGAAGGCAGCACCACCATCAGAAGCAGTGCAGAAGTAAGGGTTGACGTACTGCAACCCCACCATAATAACTTTGCGATCCCTCCACAACTCCTTTTTGGGTCAGGATCCTTACAATTACAACACTCTAAAATTTCACGTTTAAATAGCTGAAAACACGAAATTTACAATTTTAAAAATCCTGTGACATGAAATTGACCAAAATGAATCGTGAATTTGGTAGGCCCCTATATTTAAAATTATATATGTTCACTATCTTTTCTTTCACTGAAAAGCACAGTGTTGGCAGCAACTAAACAGAAGAAATTATAACTCTTGTAAAATTCATCAAGCACAAATGGTACAAGATACAGTAAATAGGAACTAAGCATGAATTAAAATGTATCAGTACCATGGAAGATAAGTGGTCTTTCAAATCATTCATATGCACTGAAAGAGAAAACAGTGATAACCTATCCCTTTTTTTATTTATAGGGAATGCTACTTAGAAGGATATCCAGAAAATTATAAATCCCTTTTCATAGATTTGCTAAAATAAAAGGAAATCTTTCAAAAAACAAACAAAAAAATCCCACAGGGATGAATACAATTAAGACTACTTAGTTTAAAACATGTTTTGTAAACCATGATCCAACAACAAAATTCTATCTACAGTAGAAACTTATAAAACAAAGCAAAACCTATGAACACACGTTCAGTATACAAATCAACAAAAGGTCAAAGAAAAGAGAGACAAATGTGAAATGAAATACAGACCATGAAAAATAAAACTATGCCTTAAATTTCACCAATGGTCCAAATTCAGTGTGATGTAAGCTAACAAATACCTAACAACTTTAATAGGAGTACCACCTGCTTACATCAGGGCTTGTATGCCTGTCTGCAAACGCTGACAGACAAATGACCTCCTGGTTAAGTAGCTACCTCAGGAATCTCACTTCTTTGGTAGGTGGAACTTGATACTCTGCTTGGTCTCTGAGGAGCAAGGGAAAAAGAACTGTGTACTGCCATTGGATAATTAATGAGGAAGAATTAGAGCTTGTCTTGAGGAAGCCCATGTATCCACTCTTCCAACCATAAGGCGAGCACTGCAACAGCTAAGCACCGAGGGAAAATGTTGGCCAGAGAATAAAAAGAAAGGTGAAACACACTGGAACTTCCTTTCAAGTAAAGATGATACGTGCTGATGAAACCTCATTCTCTTTGGAACTAAACAAAATTCTGTATTCCACACTCTCTGACTGGCTCTCTTTAACCAAAAACACTTCCAGGTGACACTCAGCATTTTTGTGTGTAACCAAGTAGCAAACAGAAAGCAACATAAGGTAATTATACCTGTTGCAATCCTTCTGTACCATATGCTGCCCTCATTTCTTCTAGTTCTCTGTTTAGCTCTTCAATCTCTTGTTGTTTCCCAGCCAATTCATTCTCCATCATCTGTAGCCGTGTCTGAGAGTGCTGCATTTCATGCTCAGAATAAGTCTCTCCAACTCCAAATTCTTCTTCCTAAATCAATCCAAGTTCCTTAACAACCCAACACTTATATGTTTTCTCAAGGTGAGCAGAGTCAAATTTTGAATTCTCTATCAAATACCACATTAGAACATTAAAATATAACATAGCATTTAGGAGCTTATTGCCATGGTAACCTGCCTTGTTGGCATAATTTACACCTTAAGAGCACTGACATACAGTACTTCTGTGAATTCTGTATTAAAAGGCTAAGCTTTATACTAGAAGGAGTATTTTTTGTTTTCCCTAAAGTTTAAAAGAGGCAACATTATACATATTAAGATGTCATGAAACAACAACAAAGCTAGATAACATTGCATACCACAGAATTTTTGTTAGTAAGCCAGGTAGTTTTGTTCAACCAGAATATTACTATACAAATTGCATAAGGTTTTTAGTACCCAACATTAGTAATAGGATTTAATTGGTAATACTATACCCTGATTAAGTCTGCTGGTATAGCTGTTCTTGTCACAAAACTGCAACCATTTACCTGTATAAAGACAATTTCTAGACATATTATAATTTAAGATGCAGCTTAAATTCTAGCTTCCTTTCATTTGAGATGTATCTGATTATTTTTGTAGACAAAACCTTGTGAGAAGAGAACAATCACTTCATTTGAAATGCACACAGTTAGTATATACTGTTCCAGAATCTGATTGTTTTGCACAATTCAGATATACCTAATTGTATCAAAAGTAGCAAGGGTTATTGTTTTGTAATTTAGAGCCTCTCATATTAAGTAAACCTGGGCTGATGTCTTTAGGATATAAACTGCATTAGAATTCTTATAAACAAAGAAACCAAGGAAATTCAGATTTAAAGCTTCACATTTTAAATGTTATAATATTAAAAATCAGTAATAGAACATGCAATATGAGCAGACTGAACACATAATACATTTTAAACACAAAATATTTTGAGTACACACATTTAAAAATGGTGAGGAGAGAAGCTCAGTAAAGAGTACCTTAAATTACTAAACTCCTCTCCTCATCCATTTTTTGTAAGGTGTGCACTTCATAATTTGCTATTACTAATCACTCTCCCCTGGAATCAGAGTTATTATATCGTATTCTTGTAATCTGAAATAATTTCTTACACTGAAAAATGTACAAGACACTTTGGATTTAAAATAAAATATCTGAAAATTATTTCTTCCCTTTCACTTACCTGCTGCTGTCACACGGTGCAGCGTCCATGAGAATTTTGACTCTAGAGACCACATAAGCCAATAATAAAGAGACTCCAAAATTTTAAGTGCATCCCAAAAACAATACTTACAGATCAACAAGAAAATTGTAAGAAACAAACACAAAAATACACAGGGCTTTTACTCAGCAGGTCCTTTGACCCATGTGTAAAATGGTGTAACAAAAAACTGCCACATTCCTCTCAGAGCTCCTCTCCACATAAGAATCTGAAGTAGGAGTGAGGATTTTGGAGAAGGGGAGCTACTGTATATTTATAGAATTTCAGTTCCACCCAACATTATCACTGTAGCATTTAAGTAAAAAAAAGTATAAAATCAGCGTTTAAGTAAAAAAACAGTATGGAAATCTGCTTAGGAATTGTCTAGGCAGGGCAGGGCTTAATTACAATATGAAGGCATCATGTCTGTGCAAACCCTAAAGTCTAACATCAAAATGCACTGGCATGCAAGGGATCAAAGTCTGACCCCCAAGTTTGATTAAAGCAGTAGGGTATCAAAAAGAACAATGCCTCACTCCTGAATGACATTTTGGTAGAGACACAGAGGGTTGCTGACTCACTTTGGGGGGAGTCAAGTCCAGACCTCCTCTACAATAAGTAAGGTCACCAAAACATAGTCTAAGTTTGAGAGGGAATGAATACTGTAAAATACTGTAAAAATCAGGGGATCCCAATAAACTCCAATAAACTCCTCTGCCCCCATATGGGCACAGCAGGTACTCTTAACTCTGCAGGGCAACTGACTGCCACTACATTCACCCAGCATTTGCACTGTAGCTACTAACATGAGGCCTTAGAACAGATTTGGGCTTCTGGTCCTATCACAATAATAACAGATTAGTAGGAACAAAACATGAATGTAAACAAACAAAATGCTACTTTTCTTTTTCCTTTATGTACTCCAATTTCTATTGGCTCTTAAATTGATAAATAAAAACACTGACTACCGAAGAGTTATACGCCACATCTGTTGGATGCCCACAGTGGTCCTCTGGTGTTGTGTATAATCTCTGTACTTCTCCCATCTAATTCTCTGTGGAATCTATTATACTTTTTCTCTTTTGGCATGGTGCAAGGTGAAACCTAACAACGTTTTTAATACATTTCATTTGGTATTCCGAAGTGTAGACTGAGCACAATTGAGAGATCTGGGGGTGCCAAACAGGTATATTTTAGACATGGAAAAGTATTGCCTGTAGGAAAGCTGGCAGACGATTACAGGAATGTGCAAACACGGATTTTGAAATATCTTGTTTTAAAATAGATTATAAATTAATTTGTAATTTTGAAGTCCACAATCCTGCAAACGATTCAATGCTTGTGGACCTCTGTGCAAAGCTCATTGATTTTAATGGGTTTCCATGTGGGCATACTGGGTTGCCTATACAGAGCTCCCTACAACACTGGCATCTAAGTCCATATATATCATTGATCATTGATTTGAAATCTTACAATTTAATTTCTACTTTTAAAATTTTGCAATGCACCTTTAAGGCTGAAATGTTCTTAAATCACACTGGTGTGCCTACGTACTGCAGCATATAATACATGAAATCATCCATCTTTGGAGATCCTGGAAATATTGAGTAACAAGAGCACAGTTTTTAATCTTAGTTCTGAATTTTCCTGTTTTCATTATTATCTTAATATTTTCACAAGAAATATTCCCCAAACATAAAATCTCTTTTAAAATGTTTATAATCTATCGTGTAAAGGCAAACGTGCTTTAATTTATACTTTATTTTATACTGTTTAAGCAAAAGGAGACTTAAATATCACAAAACTAACCAAGCAGCACCACTGAATATAGTGATTCATGACTACTGCCACCAGGGGTCAGCACAATTTTTTTGAGCCATTGCACTTTAATGTACAGTATAGCTATCACTGTCAAGCTCCATAAAGATGATTTTAGATCCTATAGACCTCGGAATCCCTGACATGCTACCACCCAAACTGCAGCATCAATCTTCTATATGGAGCTATTTCAATGCTATTAGAAAGATTTGTTTAGAAATTAAAAAATTACTTTCCAATATAAATTATCAAGTTTACATGTCAAAGCATTGGCAGTGTAGGTCAAATTTTAATATATAAAAGAATAGCATATTATTGACTGACAGAAACTTTCAGGTCAGAAAACAAAAAAACCCCAAAGCCCTTAATTTCATTATATATGAGTTTCTATAAAAGCATCTGGAATGGGTAATGTATTTTTATTCCACATCTTTAAAAGAACTCATATTTATTTGTTTTAGTTCTTTATTTCAATGCAAGGATTAAGATATACATTTTATTCAGGAATTATTTCACTTTTATTGCCAATTATTATTCCATGAACACAGAAGTTTATAATATCAATACTGGCAGATGACATTGCTTGCAGCCTGCAATGTTGCTAACTGCTAACGGTCTCTTTTAATGGGTCCCTCTTTTAAACTAAATGAGAAAACACTGATTCTGAAAATATACACAAAGTGCTGAATCCTCAGCTTTTGTACTCTTATAATTTAGTGCTTTTTAGTTGTCACATATTATAGCAACATCACAACATATTGAGCACTCCAATAAGTTTTAGTCTGATTACTACAAAGAATTTATCTAAGATTCTAGCACTATAATATCACCTTGGCAAAACCTATTTCCATACATTCTTATTTTTAAACTGTGGATAGGCAGAAGATATTTCCTGTTCGTGTCATATAAACAATTAGAATAAAGACTTAAGCCTAACAATAACAGATTCACAACCTTTTAAATCTACAGAGACTTTAACAGTGATTTTTAAAAATATGTGATGGCTGTGTTACTTAATTTATTTTTCCATTATATAGTGCATTAGAAAAATTTCTTCATTTTAAGGTTAAAGACTATTGTTTACAATGTAATTAGTTTTGCCAATAACAAACTTATTCTCTTCATCTTCCTCAACAGTGATTAAAAATATTTCTTAGGTTTGAAAAAAAGAAAAAGAAGTTTTGGCTACTGTCTTTTAGTACTTGTCTTGTAGAAGTATGGAATACAAGTTTATATTTGGACCTACGGAGAAGCAGCATCAAGAAAGGTAAAAAACAGTGCTTGCTACTGGGAAAAGCTCAACTTCCCCTTAGTCTTGAATTTGAACTGTAACCCTGACTAGATTACTAATCATCACCATTATTTAATTCTAAAGGCTACATAAGGTCTCATATTAGTTTAAAATAAGTAATTTGTTACAAACAGCATATTCTGTATATATTCATATTTTGGATTTGGTTACCATGTCCACAACTGTGGATTTGTACAGGAGACTGAAGGAAAGAGAAGACTTCATTTATAATAATAAAATTCCTGTAAGACAAGAATGCTGATATCTGCAGTTACTGTTTCCCGCAACTTTGCTTAGGAAACTGTACTCTATCATTAGACGGAGCCATTATGAGCAATGTCCCTCAAAGAGGGATATATTTATTTGTCACTGGACTTTATCCAGTTCCCCAAGAGAATTAGCTAACAAACAAGAAACATATTGCTCACTTTGCCAGCTATAATAAAACAAACAACTTTTAAATAATACAAGTTAAAAATATTCCACTTGAAAGCATGACTACTATTTTTTTTAGCATTATTTCTGACTGAAAAGGTTTAAGTAACTTTTTTTAAAAATGAAGCCTCTTTAAATAATGAGAAGAAAGAAGGGAAGCAAAGAATAAGATGGGTACCACTAATAAGCTCATCACCAGCCTGTTCGAGTTGCCAAGCACACCTGGCTCTCACCAACTTCAAATTAAATTGTAGGTTTTTAGCATTTCCAAACATAAGGCGCTACATGCCTGAAACAAAACTGAGTTCAAGATTCAGTCTCCAATTCCATACAAAATTTGTCCAGTCTATGCTATGGTATACAGAATTTAATTTTCTCTCACCTTTAAAAATTCTCAATGTTACAGATGGCTGCAGTTGTTCATTAACGTAAATGAAACATATTTATTACTAAAAGTGTTATTATGGCTGACCTGAATACACCTCTACCCCGATATAACGCGACCCGATATAACACAAATTTGGATATAACGTGGTAAAGCAGCGCTCCGAGGGGGCGGGGCTGCGCGCTCCGGCAGATCAAAGCAAGTTCAATATAACGCGGTTTCACCTATAACACAGTAAGGTTTTTTGGCTCCTGAGGACAGCG
Organism: Trachemys scripta elegans; assembly: GCF_013100865.1. Classification (NCBI taxonomy): domain Eukaryota; kingdom Metazoa; phylum Chordata; order Testudines; family Emydidae; genus Trachemys; species Trachemys scripta. The sequence continues at coordinate 43,532,120 of NC_048299.1, read as the reverse complement.
TTATATTGGGGTAGAGGTGTATATGCTTGATGACAACTCAATGCAGTTCCAAAGACACATGTACACTGGTTCCAAGATCTCACTGCAGACAGTGAAAAACTTCACTGACTTTTAACAATTAAAAGGAATGTACGGAAAAGCTGCACACCTTGCATCTTAACAATCATTGCTCGATTTTGCAAGCCAACCACCATTTGAACTGCATGCACAAGTTTCTCACTATCTACTTATGTTTTGGAACAAAATTATTACTTCATGAGAAAAGGGAGGGAGATCCTCTCACAGGAAAGAGAACAAGAGTTCCTAGAAAAGAATGAGTTCATACATAGTTTTTTTTTTGCATTTTCGTTTTCAAAGAGGCTGAAAAATGGGATTTTTTTTTAAAAGTAGAGTTCAGAATTAGATCTGGTTACAATTCTACAATATTAGTCTTCTGTGGTCTTTGGCATTTAAAATACTGCTATTAAAATCTCTAACATTAACTGTAGATACTAAGGAGAACCTTTTGAATACCAAAAAAAGAGTACAGACCCACAAGGTGCTGGGCTAAACTCTTCAGCTCAGGGATTGTGTCTTCACCTATCCTTCTACAGGGTGGATGCTACCATAGTCTAAATATTAAATAACTAACCCATGCTCATCCATAATTATGAGACATTACATCAATGTCCTTCAATGTCTCAATCTCCCAGGACTTGCATGTTTTCTTGGGATTTTTGCTCTCACTTTCTGCAATAGCTGCTCCTTACATCAGACTAGAGGTTTTGATTATACTTTTGTATGGCTCTCAGTCGTGCATATGTCAGAGCATGTCATACTGCTCTGGGCTTCTGAGGCATTGAAGGCTGGCTCTTCATGTTCAATGGGTGTGGTACAAATATCTCACTGTAGTATACATTCTAAACATAAAAATACCATAGTAAAGTCAGTTCTGTGCACAGAACTGTATTTGTTTCCTTTTTAATGGTAAACTGTGTGTGTGAGTTGCCTCCTTTCCTCAACACACACACAGAGCTCCTGATGATTCTTTTAATCTTCTCCTACTTCTCACCCTTCACCAAAACATATAACAAGAAGTGTGCTGTGCCCAGGTATCTGAGATATGAAATCTCTAATCAGAGCATATAACCTGGATTTCCTTCAGGTAGAGAGGAACAGGAGCCACTGGTTACCCAGCAGAAGTAATATAAGCAGAGCTGGCAGCTCCACATATGCCAGGTTGCCTGACATTTCCCACTATCAGATCCTGCTTTCAGTTACCTAACATGGCAAAACTTTAACCATTTGGGCTCAAATCTTCCATTCCAGGTGCAGGGCCGGATTAACGCAGGGGCTTTAGGGGCTGCAGCCCAGGGCCCCAGGCTAAGAAGTGCCCCAGCGCAGCAGCGCTCAGGCAGGCTGGCTGCATGACATGGCCCCACACTGCTCCCAAAAGCAGTGGGCTGCTGGCAACTCTCTGCGGCCCCGCACGCTGCCCCTGCTCCTAGCATTGTCCCCACAAGTCTGGTTCCCGGCCAATGGGTGCTGCAGGGGTGTGCAGAGTTGTGCCAGCAGCCGTCCGCTTCCGGGAACAGCATGGGGCCATGGCATGCAGGCAGGCAGCCTGCCTGAGCCCTGCTGCGCCACTGTCCAGGAGCCACCTGTGCTAAGCACCTCCTGGCCGGAGCCTGCACCCCACACCCTGTCCCAGGTCAGAATCTCCTCCTGCACCAAACTCCTTCTCAGAGCCCGCACCCCTCACCCTCTCTTGCACCCCAACACTCTGCCCCAGCCTGGAGCCCCCTCCTGCACCCAAACTCCCTCCCAGAAAAAAACTAATATAACAACTGTTCTAAGGTAAGAATTAGGCTATTTTGAATTAATTTAACTATATTCGATATATTTTAAGACTGAAATGTAATCACATAACGGCTTTATGTTAATTAAAAGGCAAGTTTAGTATAGAGCTAATAGCCTCGATGTTATAATTGTGATCATTTTGTTTTAAATTAGGAAAAAGAATTGTATACAGGAGCCCCACAAAATCTAATAGCCTTGGGCCCACAGGAGAGTTAATCCGGCCCTGCCAGGGTGCCAGCTGCAGGCTGAATTTTTTTTGAAACGTTTCAGTCAAAACAGTTCAGCCATCTCAGAGAAGTAATTTAGGGAAAGATATAGTGTTTTGTCATGTTAAAAAATCCTTACTATGGTTCCATTGAGAAGCTTGAACGCCCCATGCTTTGCAGCAGGGACTTGACATTTGGCAGGAGGGTGGCTTTTGTGGCAGGGATGTGCCTTTTGCTATTCCCATGAAAATCTGGCCAAATGTTATAAGCTTTTTAAAATCTCAACTTGCACATATTCAGTGGAGGCTTTTTAGAACTGCACAGCTAAAATAAAATCTGCAAAACTCCATCGCATTCAGAATGCTCTAGCCCAGGGGTCTCAAACACGCGGCCTGTAGAGTTATTTGCACATTAAGAGAACATTAAGGTTGCTAAAGAGCTCCTATGTGATGCTAGGCAAGTCAATTATACCAAACTTTTCGCTAAGGGCTTGCCTTCACTGCAAAGTTAACCTGAGTTATAACTCAAGTACTGCCGCCAGCTTGAGTCCCATCCACACGCAAAATCCCTTGAGCGTGGTTGTGCTTTTAACTTGAGTTGGCTGGCCTGGCAGGGGATATAAACTAAAATTTACACTTAGTTTACGAAGTCTAACAGAACCACTAGTATGGATGCAGGCTAGCTCCTCTCGAGCACTGCTGGTCCTCCAATGCCTTCCCACAATTCCCTCTGGATCCCCAGAAAGGATGGAGAAGTTCTCTCACAAATCACTGGGAAAGAATTCATAGAGTGGCTCAGCTTACTGCAGTGCAAAGAACTATGGAATATATCCCCAAAAGTCTGAGTGTCACACACAAGTGAGTGCAGCATCGGTGTGGATACAGTAGTTTGAGTGTTATTTCGCAGTGTGGTCTCTTTCACTCAAGCTGGGATAACTCAAGAGGAGTAACTCAAGTGAAGATCACTGCAGAGTTAACTCTGCAGTGAAGATATACCCTAACTGTATGTTCCTCATTTTCTGTATACCCAACTTGAGACCCATACTCTGATTTGCAGAAGTGCTGTACACTCACATCAGCAAACTGAAGTCAGTGGGAGTAGGGCCATCAACATATAAAGTGCTATATGAAGCTAAGTACACTGAAAAAATAGGTTGTAGGCATTTCAGACTGAGCACCTAAAATTTGTGAACACTTTTTACTTTAATCTCTCTGTTCCTGAATTCCCCATCTGTAAAATGGGAATAATAATAGCCTCTCACCTAACAGCAATGTTGTTAAGATAAGTTAATTAATGTTTGTGAAGCACTCAAATACTATAGTGATGAGTGCCATGGAACAGCCCCCGAGGAAATTAATAACTGTATTCAGAGCAGGGTTTGAATTGTGTGCAATAAATAAGGCAATAAAGCATTGAACAATTAAGATAAAACAAAATATTGAATAGCTGCTGATTTAATGAGCACTGAATGAGGCAGGGGTCTTGGGAAAAGACTGTATGCGAGCATGTAATTAATGCGTATGCACCAGGGGCCCAAATTAAGGTTGTTCAAGCACCCTATATTCTGGCATTTTCTAACTTTTCAGAGACTGGCTTTGCAACCTTAATCATATTTTAACATAGCTTTTGTATGTGTAATAAATTGGCCAGCATGTGTTATATCGAATCAAATTTATTGTTCTCAAATTGACAATATTACAATTTTTCTACTTGTGTTAACTGAAAAAGTTAGAGCTGGAAATTGTTGGGAATTGGCAGGGATAATACTATATGTTACAAGGCTCACCATAAATACAAAGTAACATATTTATTTATAAACTCTAATGATCAAAGAAACTATCATAGTTTTTGAGGAATCCTCAAGAGATAAGAAAATTAATAGCATATTGACATGAAGTTAATTATTAATAATGCTCTAAGGGCCTAATCCTGCTCTCAATGGCAAGATGACAATGACTTCAGTGTAAACAGGATCAAACTATTTCAAGGTATTTCTTTTTAAAATTAACTAATTTTCTGAACAAGTTTTCATTTTACTTACAAGTTAAAGATAATCACTCAACTTGGCGTTTAATTCTCCACAGAAAATTAACATAGGGAAGTGATTGCATAACCAGAACTCTGAACAGTACCATTAAAGTGCAGTTGTAGTGAAGAAACCATTACATTGGCTTTACAAACCTACTACTTTATTAGGTATAGTATTTATCCTGTTATTTATCTGACATGCTGCTTGTTTAATTGTGACTGCTTAAAAAAAAGTTATATTTTTATGTTATTTATAACATTTTCAAACTAATACTTCCTTTCTCTTTTTTTTAAACAAAATATTTAAAACTATTCCACAATGTTTAAATGTGACACATAAAAAATGTAAAATGTTACTTCATTCTTACCTCAGAACTATAATCATCTGCTGTAGTGGAAATTTCACTGTCTGGCTAAAATAGGAGAAAAATAAAAATATTTACAATGTTAACAGACTTCAAAACATTAAACATAATTTCTATCTATTTTTGTGTATTTGGACAGTAGTTAAAGCCACCTGAAGAAGTATATCTAGTTAAAATACTCATGTTATCCATTAGAATCTACAAAATGAAAGCCATTCCCAGCTCTCTGAGGCCTTGTCTATACGTATAGCTATACCAGCAAACCCTCCTAGTGGAGATGCAGTTTATATAGACAAAAAAGTGCTTTTGCCAATATAGCCAATACCAGTCTCTGCAAAAAATAAGCAGTACTGGCAGAAGTGACATTACTCTACATGCAAAAGTTTCTAGTGTTGCTCCGGCCTCAGATGTGATTATGCAAAGCAGCGAACACCTTCAATTTCCAGTTAATGAGCGCTGAAGGTGATTTCTTGCAGGAGGCGCTTAGGCTCAGGTACGTAGGCTCAAATCCTGCAATCAGATCCACATGCATTCAAGCAATTGCAGGAATAGAGCTTCAATTTTGAAAGTAACAAATATGCCCAATGAATGCCTGATTTATTACCAAACATGATTATCAATGTGGAGCGAGGGATAGCTCAGTGGTTTGAGCATTTTGCCTGCTAAACCCAGGGTTGTGAGTTCAATCCTTGAGGGGGCCACTTAGGGATCTGGGGCAAAATCAGTACTTAGTCCTGCTAGTGAAGGCAGGGGGCTGGACCTGACCTTTCAAGTCCCTTCCAGTTCTAGGAGATAGGATATCGCCATCAATTAATTTTTTTATTTTATTTTTTTATTTATTTTATGTGATACAAAGCATCAGTTTATGTTTCAATATCTAAAGGGTTTTCTCTACAACAAAACTTTAGAGGTAGTCACATGAAATCCATACTTGGCACGTTAAAAATACTACTTATCTTTCCCAAAGCTAAATTATGTAAGGGTACACTTTAAAACTTAATTCTATATAGGCAAAAATGGTGGAAGGGGACATGTCCAACATTCTTAAGTCAGTTAGAGCCTTTCCATTTACTTAAATGGGTGTTGGATCAGGTCCCATGTAATTAAATACTCTCAGGGAGATTTTCAAAGACACAAATAGCACAAATAGTTAGATGCCTAATTTCCATTGACTTTGAATGATGCTGAGTTGCCATTTGTACTTTTGAAAATCTCCTCGAGAGGTCTATTGGAGCCCTTCAGTTTTTTGCTATTCAAATGCCATGCTTTCTATAGATTTCAAAATGTAAATAAAATATAACACTTCACAAAGAAATCACAAAATTCAAAACTGTTATATTTAAAGAGTAAACAAAACTTTTGTTTAAATATCAACATTTATTCATAGATTCCAAGACCAGAAGGGACCCCTGTGATAATCTAAATTATCATATTATTGTGGGGATTTACAACTCATAAAACTGATAGGGTTGTATAGACCAAAAAGATCCACTTTAAGAATAAGAAAGTATTATAGTGAATATAAACTGAAGTTTATAACAGAAACCAAAAAGGTGTTTTTAAATTCTGAGCACTTGCACGGACTAAAATAATATTAAAGTTAGCCATTCAGAATTGAAATAAGTATTGTAGAATTCCCTTAACTGGGACATTCCAGAGGACAGCCTATTATCACAATTAGGCCATTATGCCATTTAAGAGAAAAGGCTGTGATAAACTTGAAAACAATCAATAGGAATCTGAGTTCCATCCCACTATTTACAAAAACTTTATGTAACTCAAATGTTAATTTGTATATTTTCTTTACTATATAAACTTGTTTTACAGAAATATTTTAATAAATATATGAACATAACAGTCTTTAAGATAAGACGATTTCATCCTATTCTGAATAATAAAAATGAAATTCACTGCTTTTATCATTTTTTATTTTTATTTCTTTTCAATTTAATGTTTATGTGGTAAATTTTGTATTAACAGGCCATGATTTAGAATTATTTAACACATGACAGAACCACTCACTCACTTGGCACCTGTCAAATACATTCCCATTAAATGCAATTTATGTTAATACCATCCTAGGACCAGAAATTTTGGCAAGATTTCCCTGGTGGAGTTTTCAGTGAACAACTACTTTAGAAGGTGGGGTTTGTACTCCTGAGGAATGACTAAAGGGTCTGATCATCAAAACTACCTGAAGATGGGAGTGTGCCTGAATTCTGGGTAATATGCCCTCCTAGCTTCCTATAGTAGTTGTGCAACCAGAGAATGTACAGACAGCTGTGGAAGCAGAGAAAGAACTGTCATGCATTGCATCCCCTTCCTGTCAGTTCTTTCTCTGCTTCCACACAGCCATTGGACCAGACATCTCCCAGGTGGTATTCCACAATGCCAAAGGGAAACCTCCTAAACAAATGCCAACCCAGTCAACATTAACTTTGGTAGTAAAACTCCATGGAATTGCTGGAAGGGAGAGGAGATATGGCAAAGAATTGGTGTTGCCTCAGCCATGATTATGTAAGTTAAAGTAGGCCATCCCAGCACCTTTAACTTGCACTTTCCCCCCAGCTTTTTGGCATATAAATTGTAACAACTTAGTCTGCCTTTTTTATTTTTAACTATTTTTATTTTTACATTTGCTGGAAATTAAGTGTGTGTGGGGGAAAGGGGTAGGGGTTGGGATTAGGGCAGTGTTGTCAGTGCTGGGAGCCCCCTGCAGCCCCACTGTCAACAGGTCTGAGGGAAGCTGCAGTCCAGGCCTTGTGAAGCAGAGACCCCCAGCCAGGACTGCAAGGAGGAAGAGGAACCCCTGTACTGCTGAGTTGTTCTTGCCTGGAGAAGGCTCCCACAGAGGGAGGGAGCAGGACTGTAACACTGGAGCTGAAGAAGACTCCCTGCATGGCCACAAGACCAGCAACACCCAATCCCTGACGGTGCAAGGTGAGGGAAGGTACAGTGGGAGGCAGAGCAGACCCCCTTGGCCAGAACTGCATGGAGGAAGAGGACAAGCTCCCAGCCATGGGGGAGGTCACCCCGTAAAAACATATGAATGGCCGTACTGGGTCAGACCAGTGGTCCATCTAGCCCAGTATCCTGTCTTCTGACAGTGGCCAATGCCAGATGCTTCACAGAGAATGAACAGAACCAGGCAATTAGCAAGCGATCCATCCCCTGTCGTCCAGTCCCAGCATCTGGCAGTCAGAAGCGGACAGATATCCAGAGCACAGGCTTGCATCCCTGACTATCTTGGCTAGTAGCCATTGAAGGACCTCTCCTCCATGATCTTATCTAATTATTTATTGAATCCAATTACAGTTTTGGCCTTCAAAATATCTTCTGGCAATGAGTTCCACAGGTTAACTGTGCATTGTGTGAAGAAGTACTTCCTGTTTGTTTTAAACCTTCTGCCTATTAATAACCATTCAGCAGTGGAGTAACCTCCCCCATGGCAAGGGACTTCTTGAGGCCATGACCAGCAGTCCCTGCTCTGCCTGCAATGGCCACAGCCTTTCCCACCTGTGTCACCTGCTCAGCGGCCATGCAGGGAGCCCTCTGCAGCCTCACTATTATGGGAAGGAGGGAGCTCACTCCTGCCCGGGGAGAGAGCCATTCAGCCTCAGGGTGGCCTATCCCAAGGCCAGGGCTCATCCTCATCCTTCTTGCAGCCCTGATTGGGGGTTTGTGCTCTGCTCACCAAGACCACAGCCTTCGTTGCACCTTATACCTGCAGAGATTGGGTATCAACTGGCCCTGTGGCAGTGCAGGAAGCCCTCTACAGTCCCGCTCTTTTACCAGCTGGGAGCGCTGGGGGCCTCTACTCTTCCCTGCGAAGACTGCAGCCTTCCCTGTACCTTGCTTCTTCAGGAAGGGTGTCTCACCAGCCCTGCAGCAGCACAGGGAGTCCTCTGCAACCCAGCTGTCAGGGTCCTGTTCCCTCACTCCCATGACAGCAGGGCTGCAGAGGACTCCCTGCACAGCCTCAGGCTGGTGACACCTGATCCCTGCAGGATGGGGGGGGGGGGAAGAGAGGGAAGGGGCGAAGGATTAGGATATTGGATTTCAGTATTAGGTGAAATGACATTTACTGACTTCTGTCGGTTTATATCGAATCCTGCGAAGACTACACATTGTAAGTGGCTATCAGCAGGTGTGAGGAAGTCTGAGCCTTAAAGTAGTTAACACCCTCTTACACATCATATGTGAATCCTTTGTATCACAAAATGTGACTGAATGGAAGAGTTAACCACAAATTTCACATATAGAGGATAGCAACATGTTCTAAAGGTTGATTGGCTCCTGGGACGAAAGAAAGACAGACAGACTAAACTACAGCATTCAGTAAATCTGTATAAATTCTGTTATGTAAGTGATGCTCTCCCTACCGTTGCGTGGATCTTTTTTAAGTGGTGGTTTCCAACTTAACAGGATTAGTTTTAGTAGCCCAATAATACTTTATTAGATAATTTGGTCTGATATTAGAATTCTGACTACTGTGTCCCCAGTGCATTCAGAAGATTGAGTGTTTATTCTTAAATAACCACGGTTGAGAGACATTCTACATGGGTTCTCCTTCCCAGTTTAGGTGTGCGTACCTGCAAATAATTTCTTAATTCATTTGCCTCTGTCTCACCTTTTTTTTAGGCAGAATGTAATCATCTATTGACTCTGAATTTGAAGGGAAGTGTGACATACAATCTGAGAGGTTCTCTGTTGACTGAGACCACCCAGACCTTAATGACTTGTAATACAGCACTTGTAAAACAGCATGAAAGCAGCCTTTTCATTTTACTCCTTTCACATTGATTTAGGAAGGCTTCCAACTGATATGCGGCACCAGCAGTGATAGACAAACAGATCACCTCCTACTCTTGACACAGCAACAAAAGACGCCTCAGATTAACTGAATCTAAGCTAGAGGGAGAAAATATCACATTGGACTGTCTGTTTCTATGGTTCAGTTTTACTTTTCACCTGTATAATATGCACTCCATTTCCCCGCAACTTTTATTTCTAGCAGGTTCACTCTCAGAAAAGACTGATAACATGACATCCTTGGTGCGTTTTCAGTGTGTGTACATCACTGATTGAAACAAATACACATATTATGTGGCAATAATGGTGATATCCTTCTGGACCCCACATCTTTACATAACCTACAGCTCTGCACTGTTGTTTCTGAGTTGCTAATTGAAGGTACATGTTCTCTCTTCCATCTGGGTAGACTACTGTGGATGGCTCCAAAGTTCCAAGATGATGCTCACACAGTTTTGTTTTTCAGATAGGTGGTACTTCTGGTAGCTTGGATAAATCTCCTGTTTGGCTGTTAAGATTGAATTGTTTTGCCAAGAGATTTGTCTGAAGGTAATTGCAGAATGCTGGCCAGAATCCAAATTAAACCTCTTTGGATACATATTCTACTTTAAGGGCATGATCCAAAGCCCTCTGAAATCAGTGGAAAGATTCTCATTGACTTCAGTGGGCTTTGAATCAAACCTTAATAACATATGTTTATTGTTTTATTCTCTTGCTGCCTCAGTCTCTGGAGGCTGAATTCAAAACAGGCAACAATTTGCAAATATTCATCTTATATTCTGTGGGTCTAAGCAGTTGTATTTCATTTCCTACGGCTGATCAAAGCCTACTCACTCACTTGAAAACGAAGTTCTCTGTAAGGCTGTATTGTCCCCTTTCTTTCCATTTTACTCCATTGCTGTATACTGCCAATATTTATCAGTCAACAGGAATCACTAATTTCTATATATCTCATCTGATTGAACCCTCAGGATTCAGTTTTAAAGGAAGTATGGCTTTTCTCTTAAAAAAATCATTTGCTAATAACAATAAAATCATTTGACTAGGGCAGAGGTGGGCAAACTCAGGGCTTTGGATCCAGTCCGTAGGATTGCCACCCCCGGGGCGCCGCAGGCCACGCGCCGACCAAGTCCCTGCAGCCCCTAGGGGAGTGGGGGGACAGAGGGCTCTGTGCGCTTCCCTCGCCTGCAGGCACCGCCCCTCGCAGCTCCCATTGGCTGGGAACGGGGAACCGTGGCCAATGGGAGCTTTGGGGGAGGTACCCACAGGCGAGGGCAATGCGCGGAGCTCTCTGCCCCCCAGGGGCCGCAGGGACGTGGTGCCAACTGCTTCGGGAGCGGCGCAGGACCAGGGCAGGCAGGGAGCCTGCCCTGGTCCCAATGCCTGCCACTGCCACCCTGGAGCCACTCTAGGTAAGCGGCATCGCACCCAACCCACCACCGCACCCTTCCTGCACCCAACCCCTTGCCCTGAGGCCCCAACCCCCTACCCTGAGACCCCTCCCGCACCCCAACCCCCTGCCCTGAGCCCCCTCGTATACCCCGCACCCCTCCTGCACCCCAGGCCCTTGCCCTGAGCCCCTTCCTGGACACTGCACTCCAACCACTTGCCCCAGCCCTACATTCATGCCCACCCCTGATTTAAACAAATCAAAACAAAATGAAGTTGGAGCAGTAGCTCTTGACTGTGCTTTTCTCAAGACAAATGTGTGTTTAAACTGTCTTAAGAATAGTCCAAAGAATTTTAGCTTCTGGCCAAGCCAAAATTTATCCCAATTTTCCATATTTTATTTCCATAACTTTCTCTAAATTCCTGCAGGGTTAGTATCTGAGATCTGCAGCATCTTATTAGGTAGTTCAAGTTTTTAATTTTTAAGTTCAATTACTTCTGACACGAAAAGATTTCAGCTTTGCTAACTCACTTTTCAAAATACTTGATGTCAAGTTAGAGGCAACATAACTCTTCAGTATTAATGAAAAAAATACAATTTAAATATCATTCAGATAGTGTATAATGTATAATATAGCTGCTAAATCGGGGTGGGCAAACTTTTTGGCCCGAGGGCCACATCTGGGTATGGAAATTGTATGGTGGGCCATGAATGCTGACGAAACTGGGGGTGAGGGCTCTGGCTGGGGGTGAGAGAGGGTAGGACCAAGGGGTTTGGAGGGCAGGAGGGGGATCAGGGCTGGGGCAGGGGGTTGGGGTATTGGAGGGAGTCAGGGATGCAGGCTCAAACAGCTCCCAGAAGCAACGGCATGTCCCCAGTCTGGGTCCTACATGAAGTCACAGACAGGTGGCTCTGCGCACTGTCCCATCTGCAGGTGCTGCCCCTGCAGCTCCCACTGGCCCCGTTTGCTGGCCAATGGGAACTGCAGGGGTGGCGCTTGGGGCAGGGGCAGCGTGCGGAACCCCCTGGCTGCCCATACATGTAGGAGCCAGAGGGGGAAGTGCTGCTGCTTCCGGGATCCATGCAGAGCAAGCCCCCGACCCTGCTCCCCGATAGGAGCTCAGGGAACAGCTTAAAACATCTGAAGGTCCGGATGCGAACCCCGGCCGTAGTTTGCCCACCCCTGGTTTAAATCAAAGGGGCCTGCTGTATAATTTAGGTCTAAAATGCTGCCAGGTATGTGGGGCTGATCTTGGAAGCTATCAGAGTTTGTAAGTAACCAACCACAAATAAATTACTAAACAACTGAGCATATCATTATCTTTGTGAAAAGGAAACTGGACAGAAGGGAATTTAAAACAAATCTAGGGCAGGCCCAACTATTTAAATTATACTATATTAAAGAAATCAGGGTTAGAGTCCCTCTCCATATCTCTCACTTTCCAAGCAGGGAGATCAACTTTTCTCAGCTAAAGGAATAGCAAAAAACGGTTACTCACCTTCTCGTAACTGTTGTTCTTCGAGATGTGTTGTTCATGTCCATTCCAATCAGGTGTGTGCGCGCGCATGTGCACGTTGGCCAGAAGATTTTTCCCTTAGCAATATCCGTCAGGGCGGCCTGGGCGCCCCCTGGAGTGACACCCTCATGGCGCCTAATATATAGCTCAGCCGACCTGCCATCCCTTCAGTTCCTTCTTGCCAGTTACTCTGACAGAGGGTAGGAGGGTGGGTATTGGAATAGACATGAACAACACATCTCAAAGAACAACAGTTATGAGAAGGTGAGTAATCATTTTTTCTTCTTCGAATGGTTGTTCATGTCGATTCCAATCAGGAGAGTCCCAAGCAAAGTTAGGAGGCGGGGTCGGAGCTGACCACTGACTGGAGCACTGCCCTACCAAAGGCCTACTAATTGCATAGTGTGCGGGGAAAGTGTGTATTGGTGACCGCGTCGCCACCCTGCAGATGTCCTGGGTGGGGACCTGAGCCAGGAAAGCTGTTGAAGAAGCTTGTGCTCTTGTAGAGTGTACCATTATCAGGGGCACTGCTAGATTGTAACACTCAGTAATGCAGACCACAATCCATGATGAAATGCGCTGAGTTGAAACAGGCTGTCCCTTCATTCTGTCCGCCACTGCAACAAAGAGCTGTACCGACTTCCTGAAGGGCTTGGTCCTTTCTATGTAGAAGGCCAGCACTCCGCAGACGTCGAGACAGTGGAGTCTCTGTTCCCTGTCACTCGTATGAGGCTTAGAACAGAACACTGGAAGGAAAATGTCCTGGTTGAGGTGGAACTGCAGCACAACCTTGGAGAGGAAGGCCGGGTGAGGCCTGAGCTGAACCTTGTCCTTAAAAAACACAATGTAGAGCGGCTCGGACGTTAGGGCCCTGAGCTCAGACACCCTCCAGGCTGAGGTGATCGCCACCAGGAACACGACCTTGTAGGAGAGGTAGAGTAGGGAGCATGCTGCTAGAGGCTCAAAGGGATGTCCCATGAGCCTACCAAGGACCAGGTTAAGATCCCAAGCAGGAACCGGTTGGTGGACATGTGGGTACAACCTGTCCAGGCTCGTCAGGAAGCGACTAACCAGGGGGTTAGCGAAGACCGAGCAGCCCTGTACCCCCGGATGGAAAGCCGAGATGGCAGCCAGATGTACTCTTATGGAGGACAAGGAGAGACCTTCCTGCTTCAGGTGGAAAAGATAATCCAAAACCTGGGGCACTGAGGCTAGTGCTGGGGAGAAGTTGCGCTGAGCCGACCAGATTGAAAATCTCTTCCACTTTGCCAGGTAAGTGGCCCTAGTGGAGGGTTTACTACCGCCCAAGAGAACCTGTCTGACTTGTTCTGAACAGGAGAGCTCGAATGGATTCAGCCATAAAGCCTCCAGGGTGTGAGATGTAGAGACTGCAGGTTTGGGTGCTGGAGCTGCCCATGATCCTGCGTGAGAGGATCCAGGAAGAGTGGTAGGGTAATCAGGCCCACCCCGACATGTCCAGGAGAGATGTGTACCAATGCTGGCGGGGCCAAGCTGGAGCTATGAGAATGACCAAAGCCCGGTCTCTGCAGATCTTCAGCAGGACCTTGTGAACGAGCGGTGTGGGTGGGAAGGCGTACAGAAGCGGTCCCCCGCAGTGGAGGAGGAACGCGTCCACTGTGGAGCCCGGACTGTGGTCCTGGAAGGAGCAGAACTGCTGGCAACTTCCTGTTGCATCGCGTGGCGAAGAGTTCAATCGGGGACAGCCCCACCTCTGGAAGAGCGAAGATGCGATGTCCAGGCAAAGGGACCACTCATGGCTGTGAAAAGACCTGCTGAGGCAGTCCACCAGCTCGTTCTGGATTCCCAGAAGGTACAACGCCTGCAGATCAACTGAGTGTTCTATCCAAAAGTCCCATAACCTGAGGGCTTCCTGGCACAGGGGAGAGGAGCATGCACCCCCCCCCCCCTTTGTTGAGATAGAACATCGCGGACATACTGTCCAACATGACTGATACACAACGACCCGCTAGATACGGGCGGAATGACTGACACGCTAGGTGTACCGTCCTGAGCTCTCTTACATTGATGTGAAGATAGAGATCCATCTGCAACCAGAGACCTTGAGTCCTGTGTACCCCCAGATGAGCTCCCCACCCCAAATCTGATGCGTCCGTCACTAGCGTCAGGGATGGCTGTGGGGCAGGGAAGGGGACTCCTGAGCACAGCTGCTGAGCGTCCATCCACCACAGGAGTGAGTCGAGAACGGGGCAAGGCAGGGTCATGATCCTGTCCAAGCTGTCCCTGGCAGGTCTGTACACCGACGCCAGCCACGACTGTAGCGGTCGAAGCCTGAGTCTGGCGTGTCGAACCATGTATGTACAGGCCGCCATATGGCCGAGCAGCTTGAGACAATTTCTCGCGGTGATGGTGGGGAACTTCCTGAGTCCCTGGATCATAGAGTTGAGGGCCTGAAATCTAGCCTCCAGAAGGAATGCTCTGGCCTGAGTTGAGTCCAGGACCGCCCCTATGAACTCTATCCTCTGGACCGGGGACAGAGTTGATTTTGCCTCTTTCAGTAAGAGGCCCAGTTTCTTGAAGGTGGCTGTGATGAATGTCACCTGATCTTCTACCTGAGCCCTGGATCGGCCTTTGATCAGCCAATTGTCGCGGTATGGGAACATCTACCAGATGTCTCCGCAGGAAGGGCGCAACGACTGCCATGCACATGGTGAAAACCTAAGGTGCTGCTGACAGGCCGAACAGGAGAACAGTGAATTGGTAATGGGAACCATTGACCACAAACCTGAGGTACTTTCTGTGGTTTTGTGCTACCGCTATATGAAAATACGCGTCCTTCAAGTAGAGGGCGGTATACCAGTCTGCTGGATCCAGGATAATGGAGGTCAAGGAGACCATGCGGAACCTGAGTTTCCTCACAAACTTGTTGAGGTCACGCAGGTCCAGGATAGGCCTTAGGCCGCCTTTGGCTTTCGGTACTAGGAAATAGCGGGAGTAGAAACCCTCATCCCTGTGTTCCAGCGGAACCTCCTCCACAACCCCCAGCTCTAGGAGCAATTGCACCTCCTGAATAAGAAGTTGCTCGTGAGAAGGGTCCCTGAAGAGGGATTGGGAAGGGGGGTGGAAGGGCGGGAGGGTACAAAATTGGATGGAGTATCCCCTCTCCACCGTGTGAAGTACCCAGCGGTCCAAAGTTATACGGGACCATGCACAGTAGAAGGGGGATAGTCGGAAGAAAAAGGTAAGGCGGGGTGAATCCAGTCTCTGGGCTGGTGTGCCGTCCTCGACTGCACCTTCAAAATGGCGGTTTAGGCTGGCCTTGATTAGCGGAGGGGTGTTGTCTTCGCCTACTGCTCCTGTTCCTCCTCCTAGAGTTGTCCTGGCAGTTTTACTGCTGGAACCTTTGAGGAAGTTGTGGGCGGAAGTGTCTCCGCTGAGTGGCGGGGGTATGCAAGCCCAAGGATCTGAGGGTGGTTCAGGAGTCTTTTAGGCTGTGGATCCGTTTATCCGTTTTCTCTGAAAATAGAGGCTCACCCTCAAACGAAAGGTGCTGAATGGTCTGTTGGACTTCAGAGGGTAACCCTGAGACTTGTAACCTGGCCCCCCGTCGCATAGCCACCCCTGTCGCCATGAGTCTTGTGGCAGCGTCTGCAGTTTCTAAGGCCGCCTGCAGTGAGGCGCGGGAGACTAGTTTCCCCTTTCACCAAGGTGGTGAACTCAGACCGAGAGTCTGAAGGGACGAGCTCCGTAAACTTGGCCATGGAAGCACAGGTATTATAGGAGTACCTGCTCACGATGGCCTGCTGGTTAGCAATACGGAGTTGTAACCCCCCAGTGGAGTAGATTTTCCTACCCATTAGGTCCAGGCATTTAGCGTCCCTATTTTTTGGGGAAGGACCTTGGAAGCTTTGTCTCTCCCACTGGTTAGCCGCATCAACAACCAGGGAGTCCGGAGGCATGTGCGAGTAGAGATGTTCAAAGCCTCTGGAGGGGACGAAGTAATGGCGCTCATTGGATTTAGCAGTGGGGGGCAGAAATACCAGTATCTGCCACAGGGTTTTGGTGGTGTCCACCACTGTTTTTATGAGGGGTAACAGTATTCGTGAGGGCCCCGAGGATGCTAGGATATTAACCATGGAATCCACCTTCTCGACCACCTCCTTGACCTTGATGCCCAAGCGTTGGGCAGCTCTGCAGAGCAACTGTTGCAGAATTCTATTGTACTCTAACACAGGAGCTATGGATGACCCTGCCACCGCTTTGTCCGGGGACAAGGCGGAGAAAGCATGCGCCGGTGGTGGAAGCTCTCTACTGTCTGCCCTGGATGGGTCATGTGACTCCTGGGGCAGCGGTGGAGGAGGTGGTGCCGATGATGGCGCCATGGCAATAGACGTCGTAGACAACATCGGCGTTGGCATCAACCTCACAGGAGGGAGCTGCATCGGCAACTCAGAGGAGCTGCCGGTGTTGAGGGGCCTGGTACCGACTGCATTGAGGTCGACATCGACAACGGTGCAGGCATGGGAGACGGGTTTGCCGACGTCATACGAGCCGGTGCCAAAGTCGGAGTTGGGCACGGTGGCAGAGTCGACGACGGTGCCAGCGGGAAAGGCGTTGAAACCATAGGTGCCGGGTGTACGGCTGAAGGCGGCACAAAGGTGGCGGATGCGACAGAATATGTCGCTGAGTGAGAGCCCTGGGTTCCTCCCTGACCCTGGTGGTAAGCCCAGGGGATCCAGAAGGGCAACTGAGGCAGGTTCTGTCACTACAGAGGCCATGCCTGCTGCTCCCTTCTATCTCTGCCCGACCTCACTCTACGACTCCTGCTTCTACTTGAGCGGTAGGAGTCGGGCTCCGACCCCGAGGTCTCAGACACTGAAGACCACGGAGGAGCCGATTCTCAGTGCCTCGAACGTAGAGAGCTCGTGGAGCGGGAAAGCTCTCTATCAGAGCGTGTAGGTGCCAATGGGCAAGGCGAAGGGGAGTGCCTTGACATCATAGCCGGCTTCCCTTTGGAATGCACCGGTGCGGTCAGGTGGAGGAGATCTCTGGCAGCTTGATAGGCTTCCGGCGTGGACGGGAGCTGAAGTTGCCAAGTAGGTTCTGGGGATTGAGGTGGGGCCGGACGCGACTGCCTCACCCGGGCAGGAGTCGACATGGCCCTGGAAGGAGACGCCGAGGAGTGGCCCACCTGGGGTCGCACTTCTCGAGGTTTAGCCGGAGGAGAGCAGTCGTCCGGCTTTCTCTTCTTTTGAGGCACCGGCGAATGGGAGCGATGTCTACTGTCTGACGGGCACTGAGAGGAGCCATGGCGGTGCCAGGCATCTCTGGTGTCCTTCTTCGGTGCCGGGGCGCTCTGCGTGGAGGACGACCACGATGGGGTCGGGTTTCTCGAGCCCAGGTCAGATTGGGAGCACAAGGCTGCCTCCATGATGATCACCTTCAGGCGCTGTTCCCATTCTTTAAGTGTTCGTGAGCGAAACTCGCGGCAGATCTTACAGCAATCTTTCTGATGGGTCTCCCGCAGGCACCTAAGACACAACGAGTGCGGGTCGCTCTTAGGCATTCACTTGGCCCAAGCCACACAGTTCTTAAAACCTGGGGAGCGCGGCATGCCACGGCGCCGGGCCAGAGAGAGGGGGGAAAAAACCCATCAACTATACTATACTAACCTTTTAACTGGTACTACAAACTGAGAACTATATACATGGAAAAGTGAAGAGAACTTGCTGAGCAAGAGCCAAGGGAAATTCCAGCCACCATCACTGGAGGTAAGAAGGAACTGAAGGGGTGGCGGGTCAGCAGGTCTATTATATTAGGCGCCATGAGGGCACCACTCCAGGGGGCGCCTAGGCCGACCCGATGGATACTGCTAAAGGAAAAATCTTCCGGCCAACGTGCATGTGCGCGTGCACACACCTGATTAGAATCAACATGAACAACCACTCGAAGAAGAACTATGATTTAAGGACATTACAGATGAAGTTCAGGTGAGAGATGCAATGGACAGGAAAACAGGGATTGTTATTTCTTATCAGTTACAATAATAAAAGCTGTAGTAATCTTCAGACTCTAACAAAAACAGACACTCCTCTCCCCTCCTCCCACCTTTCTTAAACTGGCTCCTATACAACACTCCGAGGAGAAATTATGCCTGTCAGATTGCTACAGAATTCTCTCAGGGGAACCACTCTAACATGATTATTAAGGAATATTAATGACTATCTGTGCCTTTCAAAAATAGTCTTCAGGTGAAAGGTTCTGGTGAGTTTTTCTAGTACATTTTGGTAATCAGAGGGATTAAACACCCTTTTAATCCTAAAAGAAAGGGAATTAGATATCTTGTGAAATCCTCCCAGGAAAAGAGCAAGAAAGCCCATAAACTGAAGTAGCCAATGAGACTGCAAATGCTGAACAATAAAGGAAACAAAATGGTCCTAGTTACAATTCTGATGATATAACCAAGAAAGAGAAAAGTTTCAGTCCTTTGAATAGATCCCTTCTATCTAAGAAAAGGAACCCATAAAGTAAAGAAATAGAAACACTTTGATTCCATCTGCTGTGGTCTGCATCAAGAATGAGGGTTTCTTCAGGACCCTGTTTTTATTTTTTTAATTGGAGATTCTAGTTCCACTTGCTGACAGGGAAAACTCAAATCAGAAAAATCACAGAAAACGGATTTATTTTATCTACAGAAACACTAGAAGAACAAAGAAGTCCAGTCATGACATTTAAAAATGCTACATACATCAACTACTGAATATATTTTGTGGCACAAAAGCAAAAACCAAAGACATATCCTACTACAAAGATGAGGTAAGAAAGAACTGGAAATTCAGCTAGAAAATAATCCCTTGTAATACTTCCAGTAATCTTGCCTTAGATCTTTATAGGATGTTGTGTCAAGACAGTAATGTTGGGTGAAAGAGCAGACAGCTCTAAGAAAATGCCTTGTAAATCTCAGTTGGAGAGATTACCCTGAACCTGGCTACTACTTGGGCTGCACCTCCAACTGAGCAAACTCTAGTCTGATTATCATTATCTAGTTTGTCTATCAGTACTCTTACAGCACTAAACAGTAAATACGAGATGCATAAAAATCTATTTTGGCTTTTTAACTCCATTACAGATACTATATTAAAAGATTAAAGTTGAAAGATGATTTCTGAACTTCCAAAGCACTTCTCATTTAGCTTGACTAACATGGTCCTGATTGAGACTAAATGGAATGCAGCAAAAAAAGTTCTACATTTAACAGCAACTTCATTAAGGTGGAACTCAGTGGTCTTTTTGGAAAGAACTACATATGAATAATGAGCAAGATTCAGATTATTAATGAACAGTGGTGACAACATTCTATAAATTTGAGTTACAACCACCAAAAAACTTTCAAAAACTTTATATGGAAGTTGTTTGTTGTTAACTTTTTTTTTTTAAGTAATTATAGGCTCTATCTCATTTAAGACAGGTAAATGTGATTTAGAAGAGTACTTGCGTCAGCTTACTCAGAGTGATAGTAACTCTCCACAGCACTACTGTAGAACATGTACTCATAACATTCTTCCACAAGAATTTGGTTAGGAAGGTTTCTCTGTACTACTATATATGTGTAGGCCACTCTGTTCTTATTATTCCAACAGTTTAAAACAGGGGTCAGCAACCTTTCAGAAGTGGTGTGCCAAGTCTTCATTTATTTACCCTAATTTAAGGTTTCGCGTGCTAGTAATGTATTTTAACATTTTTAGAAGGTCTCTTTCTATAAATCTATAATAGATAACTAAATTATTATGAACACTTGCATCTGAAGAAGTGAGGTTCTTACCCACGAAAGCTTATGCTCCCAATACTTCTGTTAGTCTCAAAGGTGCCACAGGACCCTCTGTTGCTTTTTACAGATTCAGACTAACACGGCTACCCCTCTGATACTAAACTATTGTTGTATGTAAAGTAAATAAGGTTTTTAAAATGTTTAAGAAGCTTCATTTAAAATTAAATTAAAATGCAGAGCCTCCTGGAGCGGTGGCCAGGACCCGGGCAGCGTGAGTGCCACTGAAAATCAGCTGGTGTGCCAGCTTTGGCACGCGTGCCATAGGTTGCCTACCCCTGGTTTAAAACCTTTCCTCTTCTCCCTGCATAACAGCTCCCCTATCCCATTATTCCTCTCCCCCAGCTCTATCAAATTACCTGCCTCCTTCCTCATTCCTATATAAAATCAATCAAAGGAGGGACAGACTGATCCAATATGGTACCTCTTTCCTTCTTTTTCTTTCCTCCCTGTCACAGTAAAAGAAGTCTCCTAAGTTCACTCTCAAAACCAGTTCCTCTCACCATGACAGTTTCCTTCAGGACCCTCTCCTGGAGGAGGCTGCAGCTTGTGATCCTCTAGAGGAAACCCCTTTTGTTGAATGAAGCAAACAGTTCAATTGTGTTACTACTAGGAGTGATTCTGAAACCCAGAAGTGGGCTCTGTAAATAAGGAAACTGGGAATACATCATCAGAATTTAAATTTAATTAAAGCATATGTTGCTGTTCAATTTGCAAGGACCTCTGAAATAGGGATGTAAATATCATTTAAAAAGTTAACCGTTTAAACGATAAAAATGTTGTTTAAAGGGTTTGCCGATTAAGCGGCTGGGCCCGCTCCATCCGTGGGGCCACGGGGGTCGGCGGGCCAGCTGGCCGGCCAGCCAGACCACGGTTAACAGTTAAGGCAGGTTAACCGGTAAGATTAATGCTTACCAGTTAACCTGCTAACCTTTTGCATCGCTACTCTGAAATATCTAGTTCGGGGGTATAACTGCATTTAAAAAGGAGCCCACAGTAGTTGACAAAATATACAAGACAATTTTGGCAGTGCTAAGGTTCTAAATGGAAACTTGTCGTTTTGTCTCTTTGACTAACAGGCTAACCTCAAACATTCTTAATGAGGGCAGGAGAGGGAGGTGGAGTTTATTAAAGACCTTTTTGGCTGTTGGTGAGAAGGGAGAGGAGCCAAAGAAGTTATAAATTCTGCTTCTTCTCCCAGTGTAGGGCTAGCAAGCCAAAAACCAAGAGCACAGCTGTGAAACCCCTCTTGAAAATATCCTGCTTACGTACCTGCAGTTTATGCTTTACATATATTGTAAGCATAGTTTCTCTTGTTTGTGCCAAAATCATATCATTCTAATTCACTTTTCTTCATTGAATCTCTTTTCACAAGCACACTAAGTAAATCTGCACCTTGCACCTCTTCACTTTATTGGGAACTCTTATAGCTAGTGACCGTTAGATTTGGCATTTTTGTCCACTCTCAAGCCACATTATTTGGTGCCATGCTTAGTTGATCAGGAGAAAACAGTTCCAAATCCTTTCGTTTAGTGGGCATTGCTTTCACAATGTGTCTCTCAAAAAATGCAGAGATCACAAATTATTTGGCAGGGGAGGAGAGCCCTGAAGTGTAAATCAGAATAAAAAACAGATGTATGAGTTACTCTATATACACTAATAGTTCATATCAGTGTAAATATGTTTTTAGCACATGCATGAAATATGCACGTGAGCAAGATCTGGGGGTTTGGTGGATAATTTGCTGCACGTGAACTCTCAGTGCAATGCTGTGGCCAAAAGGGCTAATGTGATCCTTAGAGGCATAAACAGGGGAATCTTGAGTAGGGATAGAGAGGTTATTTTATCTCTGTATTGGACACTGGTGCAAGTGATGCTGGAATACTGTGTCCAGTTCTATTGTCCACAATTCAAGAAAGATATTGCAAAATTGGAGAAGGTTCAGAGAAGAGCCACAAGAATGATGAAAGGAGTTAAGGTAACAGACTAAAGGAGCTCAATCTATTTAGATTAATAAAGAGAAGGTTAAGGGGTGACTTGATTACAGTCTACAAGTACCTATGTGAGGAATAATATTTAATGCTGGGTTCTTCAATCTAGCAGAGAAAGGCATACTACGATCCAATTGCTGGACAAATTCAGACTGGAAACGAGGCATAAATAACCATTGGAACAATTTACCAAGGTCTGTGGTGGATTCTCCCCCTTAATGATAATTTTTCAATCAAGAGTGGGTGTTTTTCAAAAAAATATGCTCTAGGAAATATTTGGGGAAAGATCTATGGTCTGTTATACAGGAGGTCAAACTAGATGATCACAATGGTCCCTTCTGGACTTGGAATCTATGGATCTATTAACAAAAATGTAGTTACTGTGCACATTCAATAACCACATTCAAACAGCTTTGTTTCAACTGGTTGTTCTTCCTAAAATATCAAAAACAATCAGACTAGACAATTGCTTACAATTCCATTTGATGTTTAAATGAAAGCCAGTTTTTTAATTAAGAGCACAAAAGATTACTAAACCAGCAAACCTACAAAATGTATATTTATGTTAAAAAATCTTGTGCAAGTTTTTTTTAAAAAGGAATTCTATAAAAAAGGTTTCTAAAGATGTCTCTTTGCTGAGACCTTATATTCCAATTTTTATTCCTTCTTTTCCAAAAATTTAGACAGCCGATTTATGACTCTGTGGGAAAGAGAGAAGTTTTTACAAAATGGAAGGGTTTCACTTATCTATAGTGTCATGAAGCAGCAAGTCTATAATTCTGCCTTTTATCATTTACATTAATGCACAGTATAGGATAACACATAGCCTTTCGCTTCAGGATAGGTAGATTCAAATATTAAGTCACCAGGAAATATTCTTACCCTACTTTCTACTGTATGTTTGTCCACACCTCAAAACCACTATACAAGTGGCACGATTAGCAGTCTGCTCAAGAAAAGCCCAAGGTTGGAACAGCAGGAGGTATTTGCAGGTCAATATCAAGGAGTGTTAGCTGAAGTGTAATAGGTCAACTTGACAAGCAGCTGTCTATACATTACCTTTCTCTAGCCAGTGTTATGAGTTTCATTTTCATAAGAACTAGGTTCACCTATCACTTTTAAAAACTTAATAAAGATGAATTGAAAGATTTTTGTTATTATACTAGTTAAAGTCCAGTAAAACTAAATTGCTGGAACCAAAGGTTCACTGAAAATGAATGTGACATAAATAATTACTGGTTTTTGTTTTCTCATATGAACTAAATGTTTATAATTGGTACTTAGCTGACAGACAACTCCAGAAACTGAAGTTCTTGCTAGTTGTCCACACAACAAGTACAATACTATGCTGTTCAGATGCCCCTCTAAAAAGATAGCTCAGTCACCATTCAGTTCCTTCACCGCCAACATTCACAGAGTGTAAGTTCAGAAGGGACCCTTAAATATCTAGGTATATATCTGTATACCAGAGGCCTTTAAATTTCATCCGGTTGACACTGTATTGAGCCCTATCAATAAATTGTGTTTGACTAAAGCCTTTCTTGGAGAAAGGCATCCAGACGTGATCTGAAGACATCAAGCACTGGAGAATTCACCACCACCCTTGGTAGTTGGTTCTAATGGTAAATCACCCTCATTGTTAAAAATGTGCGCCTTATTTCCAGTATGAATTTGTCTGGCTTCAACTTCCAGCCATTGCTTCTTGTAATACCATTCTTCACCACATCAAAAAGCCCTTTGGTACCCAGTATTTATTCCCCATGAAGGTATTTATACACTATATTCAAGTCACTGCTCAATCTTATTTTTGATAAACTAAACAGATTGATCCCTTTAAGTCTCCCACTTTAAGGTATTTTCTACAACCATCAAATCGTTTTTTGTGTCTCTTTTCTGCACCCTCTCCAATTTTTGAATATCCTTTTTAAAAAGTGGACACCAGAACTGTATGCAGTATACTAGTATCAGTCTCATCAATGCCATACATGGAAGTAAAATCACATCCCTATTCTTGCTTACTACTCCCCCATTTATACATCCAAGGATCACATTAGCCCTTTATGCCACAGCATCAAGCTCATGTTGAGTTGCTTGTCCACTGAGACTCCTAGAAACTTTTCATAGTCAGTGCTTTAGGATACAGTCTACCATTTTGTGGGTAGGCCCTGCAGCCTGTTCGCAACGTGGGGACGGTGGGACCAAAATTGAGTGAGTGGTGTTAAAACCTGACACATGGGGGTCACAGAGCCACTCAGACTCAGGTACAGGGCCAAAACTACCTTCACACACTAGGTCACAACACCAGTCATTCAATTTTGGCCCCACAGCACCACCTTCATGGAAGAGCCATGGGAGCAAACCTGGTTGGGCAGTCAGCACTGCTTCTCCATGTTGCTGCCCTGGGGCCAGCTCCCGCACCAGGGATCCCCCCCAGAAGCCTGCCCAGCCTCACCCTGCTTCCAGTAGTCCATGTCCCCTCTGCTGTGCCCCAGGTACTTGCTCATCAACAGCCTCAAGACCTACTACAAGTACAGGGAGCTGGAGTGAGCACCTGCATAGGGTAGCTGGCCAGGAGAGGGGCAGTAAAGAGCCCCAAGGTGGAAGAACACTAGAGGGTTCATTCAGTTGTGCAAACCATGTAAAAATTTTCTGGGGGTACTCCTGAGTAATACTTATTTTATTATAAGCTTTTAAAAAATACATACAGCTTTTATCCTATCAAGGAATGCACACAACTGTGCCAACAAATGCTTCATATTCTACAGCTCAGTTATCATGCCATAGAAAATATGTCACCAACAGGCAAATGGAAAGTGTCAACTCTGGGCATAAAGCAGCATGGAGGTTGAGGCAAGGAATAATGTCAATATTCTCATAATGCCCACTCATTTTCCTTTGCATATTCATTGCAGTTTAATAAAATATAAAGAGCGCATCTTTAAATAGAAAATAATGTAATTGCTTAGGACCTGATAAACACTTACTTCAATGGTATACGTGTGGTCATGTTTGATCATTTCACTACTGCGTAAAGTCCTCATTATAGCAAAGTCCGCAGTAGCTGCTGCTCCTCTTTGGTGTGTGGATGTCTCACCACCCTGTGACTGGTCAATATCAGGACCATCTTGTATCGATTCTTCATCTTTGGTGTTTGATGCCTTTTTCTTTTTTTTCTGCTTCTTCGATGCACTCTGCCCATCAGACTGTGCTTTCCGTTGCCTAAACTGGGCAAGCTGCACATAAGAGAAAATCCTGTTAAGGTGAAAGTTTTCTTCTTTATTACTAATGACACCAATTATGAGAGCTTAAGGACTATTCTACATAAATCTTCTGACTAATCTCTGCAGAAAACAAAGCTGAGGTTAATGCTGCATATTCCAAATACCCTACAATACAATTTAATATGAACATTAAAATAATGTTTAAAATGTACAATATATAAGCAGCATAATGATAATTTAATATAGGTCTTGCAGGTTTCAGAACAATAAGTAATACTTATTGGACAGCTATCTAGAAATCAAAAGATTCAAAGTTAAACAAAGCACAAAGGTTATAAAATAATCTTTGATCTCATTTTCTTAGGGAAACTTAAATTTCTCTAGTTTTATAATAATTACCTTACACACCAACAAGACTATGAAACTAATTTTATCTGCTTTGAAATAAAAGCGGAAGAGCAACCCTTTCTAATACCAAATATGTATCACTGCACTCTTCAGAAAAAAATACTTTTAGGAATCAAGAAAACCAGCCCAAGCTACTAACAAAACATAGAAGAAAGTAAAATACAGCTTTAGGAAATCGTCTAACAAAAGACAACAAGCAAATTTCAAGATACTCTACCTTATAGCAAAACATGATGATGAATAAAAAGTCGCAGGTGATCCAGACACAGCACAGTTGAAAAACCAATTAGCACGTAAGCTATTCAAATACTCTAAGACACTGCCTTTTACAGAGCTTATCACTTTTAATGAGATGTAACGGTTTACATGTGAAAATCCATTTAGAATATATTTTTCTTAACTGGAACAGAATTTCAGTTCCAGAAAGAAAAATAATAATTACGTTTTTTACAAATGTAAAGACAAAATTAAACGGACATTAACAAAGTGTTATCCATCACCAGGTTTTATTCTCCCACCTCAAAAGTCCAATATTAATGACTGCTGCAAACCACATTACTTTATTAAGCACATACACTTACAAACAACAACAACATTTAAATAAAGCCCTACACTTTCATATCTATTTTATGTTAATTAATACCAAAGTATTATGCATTTTGGTAAACCGACTGTCAATTTTTTCAAAAAAAGTTTCTATCATATAATAAAATAATATTGGAATTTTTGCTCATGATATTCACCAATCCAGAGAGCCAGGCTTCCATTCAAACTCTTTGTCAACGCTCAAGTGGATCAATCAGGATTTCCAGTTTGGCAAAGATCTCCCTTCCCAGTCTCTGTTCTGTCACAATGCAAGCTGTCACTTTTGTGTTTTCTAATTGTCATTCAACCTCAAGATAGCTGAGAAAGCCATAAATTAAACATAGATGCTACTTGCAAATCAACTATGATTTCTTCCATAGCTAATACTTTTGTCTCGCTGCAAGAAAAGATTTTCTTATTTCCCCAGCAGGATCCTGCAGCCTCAGGACAGCTGACAATGTGGAATATAGCTTCTGCTCTGCTCAGAAGGACCTTGAGATTTGCTCACCTACGTATTTAGCATTTATTTCCACTTTCTCTTCATTTCATCCCTAACTAGTTTAAATATTTAACAAGGCTTTTTCTATTATTTAAATAAATAAAACTTTTTAACATTTCAGAACATTTGTCAAAGAATAAGTATTTTACATCAGGAAGAGAGGAGAGATTCCCCACCACCATGTTCAGGTAAGGAATAGGATACATCATAGACATATCTTCTTAATAGAGGGAAGAGTGAGGATACTAATTCTATAGCTCTTCACAATACCAATTCATGTTCTGAGGTCTTGTCTATACAGTGCGGCAAAGTGCACCAAAGCGCTGTGATTTGTAAAGCGTTCTAACTGGCCCCTGTCAGGGTGGATTTGATTTAAATCACTAGTCAGGAAGATTAGATTTAATCATGGTTTTCTACATAAAAGTGCATTCTTGTTGGTTGTTATAACCTTAATACATATTCTTCACAACTCAGAGATAGATGTAGGTTTCATTTTTAGAAGGTACACACTATATATTTTAAGTGATTTAATTTGAAAACTTTTCAGATTAATTTTACAGCTATATCAGAAAATGAATGATTGTTTGGTTATTTCATTTACCAAAGGTAATTGAAGCAGATATTTATGAAGTCATTGGGGGATGAACCATCTCCAATTCAACAGGTTAACCATTAATATTTGGAGGATTTTCTTGCCACGCTGTATTAGGAGGAGAACATCACCAGACAAACATTTAAATTGTTTTATTTAACTAAAACAACAACGTTATATATTCTGGATTTTTTTCTTCAACAGCAAACATATAATATTTTAACCAAACAAGCATATGTATTTTTGAATTTAGTTAAACATTCAAGTTTTTTAAAATCAGGTTTGTTTTTGTTAAAATTGTTTTAACTAAAATAGTTAAATGAAATATTTTTAAAAAAAAACAACAAAAATTAAAATCGACCATGTCAGCCAGGTCAATACGAGAAACTTAAAATATGGCTTCTGCGGCTAACTCAGTCGTCTTCACCTTTATTTTCCTGTTTGTTCATAATCGGGGGGCGGACACACACACACACACACACACACACACACAAACCCCCAAGCTTTCCTGCTTTTTCAGGTCCCAAACCATTTCTCAATTTGGAATGAATTAGTCCAAAGGAAGAAAATATTCTTTCTACACCGGCAGAAGAAGCTACTGCTGGTAAAAGTGAGATTATCACTTCAACAGTCTCTGAATCCAAGTGCTTAAGTGACTTCCACCAGTTCACTTGTGTAACTTCCTTTAAAACATAATAGTTGGCATTATGGAGGGATGATTGCTGGATGTCCATGTCACAGCCAACTCCTCTTCTTCAGCCGTTAAGGTTTGACCCTGGTACCGAGTATTGAGACTATTTGCAAGAAAATGAGCTGGAGATAGTGCTTGTCCTATTCGTTTTTTTAATGCTTGTAATTTAACTCTGTCATTGCATATTTCTCTTTTTAAGATCTCGCTCAGTTCCTTCCAAATTTCAACAGTGTCAGCAATAAAACAGCAATTTCTCTTCATTTTGTTCAAGGCTACAGAAATAGGCTTCAGGGTACTCAGCATGTATTCAACATTTCTCTTAAGCCCAATGTTGAGAACTTTGGCTGTGACGGTGCCATCTATTCTTTCATGGTTTTGTTCACAAACTGTCATCAGATTTGTTAGTCTCTAAGGTGCCACAAGTACTCCTGTTCTTCTTTTTGCAGATTAGGCCAGTTCGTGATATAGTGCTCAAACAGTCCACTACTGAGTTCCATCGCACATCTTGTGGGAGAGTTAGCTTGGTTCCTCCCACTTTTTTCAGAGCAGCTGCTGCAAAGTAGTTACGGAAGTATTTTGATTTTTATCCACCCTGGCCCATGTAGACCCTGCTGGTGAGCTCTAAAAGGCAACTAGTTTGCATTAACATAATCCTTTTTGAGACTATATGTTACGTCAACAAAACAGCTAGCTAAGTCATTCTTGTCATAGTAAAACCCAGAGTATTCTAAATGAGACACTGGTACAAGCTGGTGGGTGTGGCCTTCAGAAGTAAGTATTTGAGAAATTTTTAAGAGAGCTAGACAGTGTCAGAGATCAAGCATTCTCGTCCCAAACTTGATCACATATTTTTATATTACCTAAAGCAACCCTAACATTGTCTCTGTAGCTAAAGTTGCTGCAAGAAAATGTAATTGTGAGCTTTCTGGAACATATACACACTGGTTCTAAAGTATCCCATCAACTCTATGATGGCTGAAACCGTATGTAATAGATAAAAGGTAATGCAGCTTCTTCCAATGCAACTTTATATTCTTTATTTGCCTACGAAATTAGATAAATGGCTGCAACAAGAATGACTGAAGGATTCTAATCCCCTCGAGTACGGACTGTCTGCGTGATGCATCTAGTTACATTATATTCCTCTCTTTTCAAAACTAAGCTACCATTTTTTATCTCTGAGGAATTATTAGATAAAACCCTAGCAATTTTGGTTAAAGATATTATACAATTAATTGAACTTTCTTTTGAATAATACTAAATATGGGCATTTGTAAATGTAGGTACCTAATCTGGGCATTCAAATAATGATTCCACCTTATTTTCACAAGAACGTCCATTAGGTACATAATTGGGCATGTGTGTTCTGAAAGTGACCGATTTTCATACACATCTGGTATTAGCATGCACCAACTGCATGCACCAATCTTAGAAATTTTTACCCTAAAATTTTTACAGTCAAATAATAAAATAATATGATTTCAAATTCAGAAATTTAATCAAAATTCAAAAAAGAAAATAGAAAACTATGTTTCTTTATTTTAAAATTCCAATTATCCCTTCGGATTAGAGGTGAAATGCACTAGATGCAATCCTCAAAAATACTGCTGACCAAAAATACTTCTGCTGATCATGAAGAAAGAAGAACCTAAAATACAGACTTCCTTCAAAAGACAGGGCTCTAGAATTAAGATATATGGTCAGGGCTTGGAAAAAAAACAAACAAACAAAAAACAAATACCACACACATACCTTACCTTCAGTGACAAATGGGAAGAATTCCATAGCAATCATTTTAGGCAAGGCCAACAAATTCTAAACAAAATATTGTTTAAATGAAAGCTTAATAAGTTTCCAGGTTTTATATTTGCAAAAAATAACCTTCCAAATGTGAAAGGAATGTGAGCCAAAGGTAAACTGATGTAGTGCTGTCTTCCTGAATCTAAAGACAGAGCTCCAGAACTTCTACTGCTGCTCATGATTTTATCAGCGTTAAATTAATAACACAGTAATTACTTTTATTGCTTCTATTCAAAATCTGTGACCAGCAACTCAAGAATCAAGTCAATTTCATGCCACTGCTGATACTTGGAAAAGCTGTAAGAAGCAGCAAAAGATGCAAGTACTGGTGTTATTTAAAGGAAGGAGGCTCCAAAAAGAGAGAGAGAGTCAGAATAGCAGAGACATTCCACTACTGCCAACTCCTTGCAGTAGCAGGAGGCTCTGGTCCCAGACACTACAGGAAGAAAGGACAAGACATCAAAAAAGCAGCCACAACTTATAGCTTAATAGCTGGAAACTATTTAGCAATAACTTGTCCAATGCAGGTCATCCTTTCTTTGTAATCCATTCTATCTGGTGGAGGGTTGCCCATCAGCTCTTTACCCCACAAATCTGGTCCAAGTACCATTACTGTAACTTCCAAGCAGTAGTGAAATTCCAGCCTTTCCAGAAACTGGGAGATAACAGCTGGTGGCAATTCTAACCAGGGCCCTCTGTTTTTGTACTTAACTGGCTAGTAATGGGGTCCTGGTCTGTGACTGAGCTCCTAGGTGCTACAATAACACAAATTATTATTAATCATTATTATTATTATTATTATTAACAACAGTATGTTGAGTCCTCTAGTTAGTTGGTGTCTGGTAAATCTTTTAAGCACTGCTTATGGTCAACAGATCAATTCCCTATGGAACAGGAAAATGCTTTCAACAGTGACTCTAAACAAGGCATTGAGGATTCCACGTTTATTGTCAATGACTTCTGTGTCAAATGTGCACAGTTTACAAGCAAACTGCCAGCCTTGAAATTTCAGACTGAGATCTCAGAGTAAAACTGGGTTTCTTTCCAATTTACACATTATGATCAGTACTAATGATTCTCCTGGCCAAATTAGATCTTTACTTACATCTGTATAACCCCCCATGTCCTCAAATTATGCCCTCAGCAACTTCAACACCTGCATAGTCCCCATTGTCTTCAATGAGTTTGCAAAGGTATAAAAGACTGGATCCTAGCATCCAATTCTGTTGATGCCCAAGATGGAACACATTTCTTATTTCATCTCACTTAGCTGTGTTGACTCTACAGAGCTAACAGGAGTAAAAAGCAGCAAAAACTTATTTTTGTCACTAAAGTCAGCAGAATATGACTGAACAGCAAATGGAGAGTAGATATGATGAGTAATATGTATAGTTTTGGAAGACATTTTTCAGAGTAGAACTGCATTTGAATATAACAGCATAAATATTTAAAAGATTTATTTGGTTATGTAGGTTCTGTAGGGTTCTGAACCTTTTTCCCCCTGGAACCCCAAAATCATTCACCTCTTTATCACAACCTGTATCAATCCCACAACCCTGTGGGAAGGGCTACAGCAAAATACCACAGGTGATTCGTGTGGTTTGCAAAAAAACAAAAAAAGAGTGGATGAAACCCTTGCTGCAAGATGATCAGAAGTGCAAAAGAGGGTTGGTGTGTGCTGGGGCTGCTGGGTCCTAGGTAGGCACCCTGTTAGGACATGTGCTATCTTGGGGGCTGGTTGGGATTACTGGTACAAATCATACCAATTTAGTTAACTATTTTACTGCTGATCATTTTAGCAGAAATATCTATCCAGCTATTCTTGGTTGTGGACATAACTTGAGTACCCCTGTTTTCTTCCCCATCCAACTCTTAACCTCGGTGGTAAATGCCACATGGGCTTTGAGTCGGAATATAGAAGTGACATGGCACAGTATATAAATGTGCACACAAATTTAAAAGATGATCTGATTGAATGTACAGTGTGAAGTGCATACTTACATAAAAGATTTCCCACATAAAGTTCAAAATTATAAGGTCCAACTAAATTTTTCGACTACCCAAATGAAAACAATGATGAAATTTACTTTGCACTATGTAATCTCTTTACCACATATCAAGCCCAAGACAACATCTGGCAAGTTCATGACATAAGAACTGTATGGGTAACAGAAACGAATCATCATACACATATAAGTACAAAAGACTCAATTTAAGGTGAAAACAATCAGATTCTCAATTATGTTTGCCTATTACCCCTTCACACTCTGAAAAACATGTCATTTTTCAGATCTGCAGTGGTAAGTAGGAGCTGCAGGTTTTCAACACCTCTAAAATAACATCCCAGTTGTGGCTATTATGAAAAGAGACATGATGTACTGTCCCTTAAAAAATAAAACTATTATTATTCCTAAGTATATACTTTAGTACTATAACTTTTCCATCAAGACATCTATAACTATGATCAAAGATGTGATTAATCATACTGTTCAAAGGACACCACTCTGTTTTACCTACAACGTGGAAGAAACAAGAACTCAGACCTTTTCTAAATTCTTGTCTACCTTAAGAACTGCCATACTGGGTCAGACCAAAGATCCATCTAGCCCAGTTTCCTGTCTTCCAACAGTGGCCAATGCCGCAGAGGGAATGAACACAGCAGGTAATCATCAAGTGATCCATCCCCTGTCGCCCATTCCCAGCTTCTGGCAAACAGAGGTTAGGGACACCATACCTGCCCAAACAGATTATTATACATCTACAGCAATTCTGTCAGGGGGATACTCAAAAAGAAATGAGGACTGCAGTATCATTTTTCCCCCTATCTCATGACAGTCGCCTTCAAAGAATGTGCAGTGTGTTCCATTCTCTTTTTTCTCTATTAGAGAGGCATATAATTTTAAACACTGAGGACACCAGGAAAAATCTCCTCCTCAAGAGCATTACAATACATATGTAGCAAAAGAACAGTTGTGGACATATGCCATGCATCCCTACCTTTCAATGATGACAGAGAAATAGGCAGTGCAATGTCGATATGGCACAGGACAAATGCTGTAAACCAATAATCCCAACACAGCCAGTATACCATGAGCACTTTAACATTAGGTTTTCAAGAGAAGATTGTCAACTCCACTTTACAATTTTTAAATAAGGTATAGTCATATTCTGTCCCTTAACCCAGTCTCTCTCTACATATACATATATGAGTTGGTGGGGGGGTTGCTCATAGCCATTTTTTTCATTCCTCAGCTGGCATTTGTGACACTCACTAACAGCAGAATGAGACAGTGCATGTGCCTACACAACATGTTCCACCAGGATGATGCTCCTCACTCTGAGGGCAAGGTAGCTGTTACTGCAGCCTATGCTCTTTCTTGGCAGCAAAAAAGGTACTTCTACCACTGAAGCTATGCAGGATGAGAAAAGCCTCTGGTTCAAAATGCCACCCTCATTCCCCCAAAGTAAAGAGGATTTTAGCTAAGCTGTCAGTGGGAAGTAGAGAAGCTGGGAAGGAAGCACTGTGCACCAACCACCTGCCATGCAAACAAACTGACCAGAGCCTCAGAGGTGATGGAAAAAAGGGGCACCGTGGGAGGAACCAATTTCTTCAGAGAGATAGAAAGGTCCTACCTTCAGACCTGAAAAAGAGGCAGTGAGATGTATCTGCTTTAAAGGAGAGACAGGATCACTTGTGGCTAGAAACCTGCCACGGGTATGGAGCTGTCTGCTCAGTCAAGGCTAAGGGGTTAGTAGAACCAATGGAGAGGTTAAGGAGGAGCCCTTTTCCTCTGCACTGAGGGAGAAAGGTCACCAGTCATGTGCTTGTCCTTGTCATTCTAAGTGACCTTTTCTCTTTACCTTTCATTTTGTACGCTTTTGTTTGTTTGTTTGGAGGCTGGAGAGCAGAGAGGAAGACTCAATAATTGATATGAGGAGGCACAAGCAACTGGGGTTGAGGATTAGACACTGCTAGAAATACACACACTTTATTCTTTGCTTTGCTTCTACTAAGTTGACTCATAACATGAATTTTCATTAAACTGGAGTCTGAAACTTTCCTTTTTAGGCTTTAAAAAGTCTCTCTAGCATATTGTCATTATGTCATATTACTGAAAACTAACTAGCCTGTCAGATGCAGGAAATGCCAACTCAATGCTAAAGTCTAAAGAGCTTTAGAGTTGTCGGGCAAAAGTATTCAAACAAACAACGAAAAAAGAGCCAACAAAAGTTTCAGCTACATTTTAAAAGAACAAAAATGAGAGAAAGATAATAGCATTATTGTTTAACTTTATCTGCTAAACGTATTGTTTCGAATCTGCTTGTTGCAGACCTACGACCTTCTCCCAGTTGGAAAAACACTGGAAGATTGTAGTTCTAAACTTTCATTTTTAGGCCACGGCAGTTCTCCTTATCAAGTGTTCCTACTTCATAAAAGTATTTTGTAAAAATGGTGTCCTTTGGCAATTGGGTTTGCTACTCTGGATGCACTTTTGTCTGAGCATTGCAACCAGTTGCAAAATTGTTCATTGGACTACATGAGCTTTCTGGCTCAGAGCTTTTTTTTATGTATCAAAATGTATTACTGGACACCAATCATCACCCTCTATATTCTCTAAAACAAGCTAAGGATCAGACAGTGAGGCCCAGGGTAGGGTTACCACCTTTGAAATACAAAAAAAACAGCAATCCCACACGCACAAGGCAAGCCTGCATGCAATCCCAACCCTCAACCACAAGGCAACTGCACAACTCTTCTCTCCCCCTTCCCCCCCCCCCCCAACAACCACTTACAGTATCTAGAGTGATAACACATTTAGATACGATTGATAACATAATTTATAACAATTTGTTTTATCAGCACATTTTGCCAGTCAGTCTTTTTAGTCTGTTTCGTTTAGCCAGTTGCCATTAATGTGAAGTTTCTGATGCAAGCTTTTTTTTCTGGGGGTGTAGTAGGATCACTCACACCATCACCCTGCTCTTCTATTATTTAATATGCCTCGCACTTCTCTCTCTCACATGACTCAGACCCTTTCTCACACACACACACGATGGGCTTGCATGTTGGTGGGCAGACAGCTGCTGTATTTTCAACAGTTTTGATCTGTTCTCACTTAAACTGCACAAATGGGAACATTGGGGAACCTTTAGCTGGACACCGAAACTTGGAACATAGCTATCCCAACGTATACTGATAATAATGCAACTCTATAGACCCACTAAAAAAACCCCAGCAAATTAAAAACAATTTCTAGCACCTGGCAAATCCATAAAAACAATGGCCAGACCGGTCAAATACTGGCCAGGTGGTAACGCTAGCCCAGAGCCACAATGCGACTTAGGTGCCTAAAGCCCAAATTTAGGCCTGTTGCGATCCACAAAACCCCTGCCACCTAACCCTGTAGGCATCTAAACTCACCAGCACAAAATTTTCACTATAATAGTTCTCTAGGCACCTACAGCTATGTCTACACAGCAATGGGCTAGAGTGTCTGAGCTAGGGTTGCCAGGTGTCCAGTTTTCAACCGGAACGCCCAGTCAAAAAGAGACCCTAGCGGCTCCGGTCGGCACTGCGCACCGGGCCATTAAAAATCCTGTTGGTGGAGCAGCGGGGCTAAGGCAGGCTCCCTGCCTGCAGTGGCTCTGCGCAACTCCCAGAAGCAGTGGCATGTCCCCCCTCCAGCTCCTAGGCAAAGGAGCAGCCAGGGGGCTCCACACGCTGCCCCCGCCCCAAGTGCCAGCTCCACAGCTCTCATTGGCTGGTATCCGCAGCCAATGGGAGCAGCGGGGGCGGTGCCTGCAGACGGGCCAGTGCACCAAGCTGCCTAGCCACACCTCCGCATAGCAGCCAGAGCGGGGACATGCCGCTGCTTCCAGGAGCTGCTTGAGGTAAGCGCCGGCTAGAGCCTCCATCTCTGACCTCCCTCCCGTGCCCTCCAATTGGCCCAGCCCTGATCCTCCTCCCACCCTCTGAACCCCTTGGTCCCAACCCAGAGCACCCCCCTGCACCCAAACCCCTCATCCCCAGCCCCCCCTCCAGAGCCCACACCCCCAGCTGGAGCCCTCAGCCCCCACGCGACCCAACCCGCTGCCCCAGCCCTGATCCCTTTCCAGCCCTCCAAATCCCTGTGCCCCAGCCCTGATCCCCCTCCCGCCATCCGAACCCAGCCCAGAGCACCCTCCTACACCCCAAACCCATCATTCCCAATCCCATGCCAGAGCCTGCACCCCCAGTTGGAGCTCTCACCCCCCCCCCATGCCCCACCCCCCTGCCCCAGTCCTGATCCCCCTCCTGTACTCCAAACCCCTCAGCTCTACACCCAGCCTGGAGCCTCCTCCTACACCCCAAGCCCCTCATCCCTGGCCCCACACCAGAACCTGCACCCCCAGCCCACAGCCCGTTCTGCATTCCAACTCACTGCCTCAGCCCAGAGCCCCCTCCAACACCTGAAGTCCTCATTTCTGGCCCTACCACGGAGCCCGCAGCGCCAGCCGGGAGCCTGTACCCCCTCCTGAATCCCAACCACCTGAGCCAGCCTGGTGGGAATGGAGCGAGCGGGGGGCAGCTCAGAGTAGGGGCGGGTAGGGGTAGAGCTTCAGAGGAGGGGCGGGGCAGAAGGCAGGGCAGGGCAAGGGTGTTCAGTTCTGTGCGAGTAAAAGGTGGGCAACCCTAGTCTGAACCCATGTTAAACTGGGACCTAGGGTCTGAACTCTATTGCTTTCCTGTCTTATTGGAAACCTGGGGGGTGGGTGGGCTTGTGTTTCTAAAGGCCCCTCTCCCAACCTAGCGGGAGGGACCACTGGACCCAGAGACCAAATGAACACGGGGGACAACAAATGAGAAAATCAGGGATTGAGGTGGAGGTCACAGGTTTAAAACAAGAGTACCGGATGAGGACACTGAGCAGAGAATCCCGGACAGCGCCCACTGTTCCCCAAAGGTGTCGAGGGAGCCAGCGGACACTGCCCAGTGGAACTCTGCCCAGATACGTGAGACTAGGGAGGAACAGAAATAGGCCCCACAGTCGCAGAGCACCCCCTCGTTCAGCATCCTCCTTCTGGTAGTGTAGATGGAGAGTTTGGCCAGGGCCAGGAGGAGGTTGACGAGGAGGTCTTGCGACTTTGTGGGGCCACGGATGGGTGTGCAAAAAGGAACAGGTGCGGGGAAAAGTGCAGCCAGAACCTCAACAAGAGGTTTTGGAGGAGCCAGAATAGGGGCTGCAACCTGGCACATTCAAGATAGGGGTGCGCCAGGTTCTCCCTCACGCTGCAAAAGGGGCAGGCCTCGGGAATAGGTGTGAACCGCACCAGGTACACGCCCGTGCTCACGGCTCCATGAAGGAGCCGCCAACCGATGTCCCTGGTGGGCCATGGGACCAAGGTGGAATAAAGGCTGGCCCATTTCCTGTGTGCATGCGGCCTTGGCTTGACTTTGGTCCTGGAAGTCCTCCTGATGGATCCCAGAGTTCCTTGGGGGAGCTTCCTTAGTCTGCTCTATGCCAACAATCTGTGGTGCAGTCTATTGCACTCTATTGCAAATAGAAACCACACCTCCCTTTGCAAAGGGCAGCAGTTCAGGTCAGTGTTAACCCACTGTCTGCTGAACACTGGTCTGCAAGCACACTATCAGAGAGGTGACCTACAGGGTTTTCAATGGAGACAGAAGAAGCTTTTTCCAGAGAGAGCTGCTTCCTGGTCAGAAGAGCACAGCCAGATTTTGATGCATGCAGCCTCGGGGCTCCTGCACACGCAGACACAGGGAGGGCAGGGGGGCTTGGGAGCCAAGGCCCAGAGAGCGTAGTGGGTACTAAGCTGCTGCCCTGCCGGGAACGGGAGCTGCAGAGCTCCTGGCTCAGCACAGCTGGGAGAGGATGATTCCCAACATCCCAGCCGCACCCCATCCCTGCAGCTGCTTAGTCCCCAGGGCCCTCCCTACCAATTATGGTGCCCTATGCAGCCCAAGCCTGCTTCCCTCCTCTCCCTCTCTCCCCCGGAGGGTCTGGGCTGCACTCAAGGCCTGCGGGGCCGGGGAGGCAGGAGCTGTGGGGGACCCCACAGGCCCAGAGTGGCCCCAGTGGATTAGCAGGGGGCCCGGTGCTGGCAGCAGGAAGCGGAACCATCTGGCCCCAGCCCGCTCGACTCCTCCTGCCCCAGCCATGTCGCTCGGGTGGGGGGAGTTGGGGAAAGGACCGCGCCCCGCACTCACCGGTAGCGGGAAGTGAAGTGACCTGGCCCCAGCCCGCTCCATTTCCCCCGCCCCAGCCATGTTGCTCGGGGGGGAGGGGGAGGGGTGGAAAGAAGGTTGGGGAAAGGACCGCACACTCACCAGCAGCGGGAAGCGGAGCAACGTGGCTGGGAAACGGCGAAGTGGAGTGGCCTGGGGCCGAGTTCTTCCGCTTCTCGCTGCTTCCAGTGAGTGTGGGGTCGGGCCCGACCCCTGCTGCTGGCACAGGACCCCTGCTAATTCTCCGGGCTGCGTTCATCGCTGGGGGAAGAGGCTTGGGGAGGGGAAGAGGTGGAATGGGGGCGGGCCGGGGCGGAGCAAGGGAGAAGACTAAAAAGCAGGGCAGAGGATGTTGTCCCGGGCCCTACACCCCCCTAAGGACGGCCCGGCCCCTTACAGTGGGCACAGCCCGCAGTGGGGGCCAGCTGGGGGATAGGGTTGGCTGCCATGTATGCAGCACGCAGCTGTCTAGGGCATCATGAAATTTGGGGCAATTTGATGCCCCAAACTGCATGGTGCCCTAGGCAGCTGTGTATGCCTAGGGACGGCCCTGTTAGTCTCCTCTCCACTTTCTGGTCCTGCTGCCCTCCCTGGGGCTGCATGTGCAGGGGTGCCAGGGCAGCATGCACTATCAGTGCAGTGAGTTGGAGTCAGCCCCAAAACTTCCCCGCAACCTCCTGCGGCTCCAATTCCTGATTCTTGCTGCTGTGCAGAGCTTGCCCAAAGCAGGGAGCAAAGTTGAGGCAGGAGACTGCTCCTGGCTGCCAGGCAGGGTGAGCACAATCCTGAAACGGAGAGTTCCAGTCCCAGACTCTGGGTCAGCATTTGCTCTGGATTTCCTGCTGTGGGAGGGGCAGCATTGGGCCTTAGCCCCTCCTTGCCACAAGGCCTCACCCCCTGCTCCTCCTCCCAGCCAAGGCTGTGCCACTAGCCAGGCCAGAAGCCAGAGCTGGCAGTAGTAAGAGCCGCTCAGAGAGCCTGGGCTGCTGTGGGGAGCCCCATACCCTGCACATGCCTTGGGCGGCGTGCCCTAGGATGTAGGAACACAAGCCAGGGGGCTGCTCTCAGGCACCCCAGTCCCCAACTCAGGACAGGTGGAGGCACCGGGGCTCCCCACAGCAGCCCAGGCTCCCTGGGCAGCTCTCACCATGGCCTGGATCCAGGTTCTGGCCAGGGGGCAGGACCTCAGGTCGGAGAGGAGGAGGAGCAGGGAGTGGGGCTGCGGAGGGGCTGGGGCTCCTGCATGTGTCCCACTTTTGCCTTTTGAAAAGGTGGTCACCCTACTGCCAGGAGGTTGGGGGTCATCCCTCCCATGGCCTTGCTGAGCTGGGAGCTTTGCTGCTCCCCATCCCTGCAGGGCAGCCACTTGGTCTCGCGCCGCTCTCTGTCTCTAGCTCCTGCGTCCCGTCCCGTCCCCCCCGTCCGCCTGCCCTCCCTGGGGCTGCGTGTGTACAGGCGCCCAAGGTGTGTGCACCGACAGTGGGTTGGAGCCAGCTCCAAAACTTTCTCACAGCCTCTTGGGGAGTGGCAGGGGCAGGGATAAGGGATCCCCAGGGGGGTGCTGGAGCACACTGCAGCCCAAGCCCTGGGGATGCACTTCACAGCTCCACAGCCGGCAGCAGCCAGGCTGCCGTGTGTGTGTGTGTGTGTGTGTTTCCTCTGAAACCTACATTTTATGTCAAATTTCAAAACAAACAGACAAAAATAAACTAACAACCAAACAAAAACACCTTCATTAAACATTTTAAAAATTAAGAATTGCGAAGTTTCATTTTTATAATTTGATAGCCTCCCTAGTAACCTTTAACCAAGTGGACTCTAGGATACTCTCACATGGGGAGCCACAGTGCTCTGGCCAATGGGAACTGGGGGGTAGTGGTGCCTGCAGGCGAGAGTCACGCAAAGCTGCTTGCACGCCTCCGCCAAGGAGCTGGATCTGCTGTTGGCCACTTCAGGTGCACAGCGTGGTCCGCGGTGCCAGGCCAGGTGGGAAGCCTGCCTCTGCGCACTGCTGACCAGAGCCGCAGAAGGCAAGTCCGTGCCCCAACCCCGCAACCCCAACCCTCTGCCCCCCCAGCCCTGGAACCCCTTCCTGCACCTCCAAACCCCTCATCCCCGGCCCCACCCCAGAGTCTGCACCCAGAGACTTGACCCCCTCCCACACCCCAACCCCTTGCCCCAGCCCTGAGACCGCCCCCCCCAAAACCAGAACCCCTTCCTGCATCCCAAGCCTCTCATCCCGGCCCCAGCCCAGAGCCCTGACCACCTCCCGCACCCTAATCCCTGCCCCAGCCCACAGCCCCCTCCCATACTCTGAACCCCTCATTCCCAGCCCCATCCCACAGCCCTCACCCCCACACCCCAATCCTCTGCCCCAGCCCTGAGCCCCTCCCACACCCCAAACCCCTCATCCCCCAACTCTGTTGGGTCGCGGGCATCAACAATTTTCTTCAACTGGGTCCCCAGAAAAAATTTAAAAAAAATACTGATAAATCTAAATCAACAGCTTGATATTTTGTCTATTTGCATCAACAGCAATTTTATGTTGTTATATGGAAAACTAGGCAATAAATGTTTAAGAAAATGAAGTTACTTTGTTAGTACAAAATACAGTCAGTGATTAATATTAACAGATGAATGAAACCTCTATATGCTAGGTTTGAAAAGAATGGAACATTTGACACCACACATTCTAAGTTACACAGCAAACATCTCCCTTTATATATATATATATATATATATATATATATATACACACACACACACACACACACTACAGTGCATTTGCTATACACTGCATCACACATTTTGGGATTGCTTTGTAGGAACCAATCCCTGTACAGCAGTGGTCTCCAACCTTTTTACGCACAAGATCACTTTTTGAATCTAAGGGCAACCCAGGATCTACCCTACCCCTTCCCCAAAGCCCCGCCCTGCTCACTCCATCCCCCCCCTCCATCGCTCACTCTCCCACACTCTCATTCACTTTCACAGGGCTGGCGCAGAGCTTGGGGTGCTGGAGGAGGTGTGGGCTCTGGGCTGAAGCTGAGGGATTTGGAGTGTGGGAGGAGGCTCCAGGCTGAGCCTGGGGCAGGGGGTTCAGGTGCAGGAGGGGGTACATGGTGTTGGCTCTGAGAGGGGGCTTAGGCAGGGGGTTGGGGTGCAGGAGGGAGTTTGGGATGCAGGCTCCCTGCCTGCCCCAGATCCATGCCACTCCCGGAAGTGGCCAACATGTCCCTGCGGTCCCTGGTGGTTGCAGGGGTCTCTGTGCACAGCCCCTTCGTTCCCGGAAAATGGGAGCCGCGGGGCAAGCAGGAGCAGCGCACGGAGACCCATCCCCCTCACGGGCCACAGGGACCAAAGGGAGCAGAAGGAGACTCCACCGATTGGAAGGCAAAAGATGCACTGTCCTAGGGATGGGGGTTCCACGACCACCACTCCCAAGAGGAGGAGGAGGGTAGTGGTGGTCGGGGACTCCCTCCTCAGGGGAACTGAGTCATCTATCTGCCGTCCCGACCGGGAAAACCGAGAGGTCTGCTGCTTGCCAGCAGCTAGGATACACGATGTGACGGAGAGACTGCCGAGACTCATCAAGCCCTCGGATCGTTACCCCTTCCTGCTTCTCCACGTGGGCACCAATGATACTGCCAAGAATGACCTTGAGCGGATCACTGCAGACTACGTGGCTCTGGGAAGAAGGATAAAGGAGTTTGAGGCGCAAGTGGTGTTCTCGTCCATCCTCCCTGTGCAAGGAAAAGGCCGGGGTAGAGACCGTCGAATCGTGGAAGTCAACGAATGGCTACGCAGGTGGTGTCGGAGAGAAGGCTTTGGATTCTTCGACCATGGGATGGTGTTCCAAGAAGGAGGAGTGCTAGGCAGAGACGGGCTCCACCTAACGAAGAGAGGGAAAAGCATCTTCGCCAGCAGGCTGGCTAACCTAGTGAGGAGGGCTTTAAACTAGGTTCACCGGGGGAAGGAGACCAAAGCCCTGAGGTAAGTGGGGAAATGGGATCCTGGGACGAAGCACAAGCAGGAGAGTGCAAGAGGGGAGGACTCCTGTCTCATGCTGAGAAAGAGGGACGATGGATGAGTTATCTTAAGTGCCTATACACAAATGCAAGAAGCCTGGGAAACAAGCAGGGAGAACTGGAAGTCCTGGCACAGTCAGGGAACTATGATGCGATTGGAATAACAGAGACTTGGTGGGATAACTCACATGACTGGAGTACTGTCATGGATGGATATAAACTGTTCAGGAAGGACAGGCAGGGCAGAAAAGGTGGGGGAGTTGCGTTGTATGTAAGAGAGGAGTATGACTGCTCAGAGCTCCGGTATGAAACTGCAGAAAAACCTGAGAGTCTCTGGATAAAGTTGAGAAGTGTGAGCA
Organism: Trachemys scripta elegans; assembly: GCF_013100865.1. Classification (NCBI taxonomy): domain Eukaryota; kingdom Metazoa; phylum Chordata; order Testudines; family Emydidae; genus Trachemys; species Trachemys scripta. Next base: position 43,489,758 of record NC_048299.1, on the reverse strand, counting down.
ACAAGGGTGATGTTGTGGTTGTAGTCTGCTATAGACCACCAGACCAGGGGGATGAGGTGGGCGAGGCTTTCTTCTGGCAACTAGCAGAAGTTGCTAGATCGCAGGCCCTTGTTCTCATGGGAGACTTTAATCACCCTGATATCTGCTGGGAGAGCAATACAGCGGTGCACAGACAATCCAGGAAGTTTTCGGAAAGTTTTAGGGGACAATTTCCTGGTGCAAGTGCTGGAGGAACCAGCTAGGGGCAGAGCTTTTCTTGACCTGCTGCTCACAAACAGGGAAGAATTAGTAGGGGAAGCAAAAGTGGATGGGAACCTGGGAGGCAGTGACCATGAGATGGTCGAGTTCAGGATCCTGACACAAGGAAGAAAGGAGAGCAGCAGAATACGGACCCTGGACTTCAGAAAAGCAGACTTTGACTCCCTCAGGGAACAGATGGGCAGGATCCCCTGGGAGAATAACATGAAGGGCAAAGGGGTCCAGGAGAGCTGGCTGTATTTTAAAGAATCCTTATTGCGGTTGCAGGAACAAACCATCCCGATGCGTAGAAAGAATAGTAAATACGGCAGGCGACCAGCTTGGCTAAACAGCGAAATCCTTGCTGATCTTAAACGCAAAAAAGAAGCTTACAAGAAGTGGAAGATTGGACAAATGACCAGGGAGGAGTATAAAAATATTGCTCAGGCATGCAGGAGTGAAATCAGGAAGGCCAAATCACACTTGGAGTTGCAGTTAGCAAGAGATGTTAAGAGTAACAAGAAGGATTTCTTCCGGTATGTTAGCAACAAGAAGAAAATCAAGGAAAGTGTGGGCCCCTTACTGAATGAGGGAGGCAACCTAGTGACCGAGGATGTGGAAAAAGCTAATGTACTCAATGATTTTTTTGCCTCTGTCTTCACGAACAAGGTCAGCTCCCAGATTGCTGCACTGGGCAGTACAGTATGGGGAGAAGGTGACCAGCCCTCTGTGGAGAAAGAAGTGGTTCGGGACTATTTAGAAAAACTGGACGTGCACAAGTCCACGGGGCCGGATGCGCTGTATCCGAGGGTGTTGAAGGAGTTGGCGGGTGAGATTGCAGAGCAATTAGCCATTATTTCTGAAAACTCATGGCGATCGGGGGAGGTCCCAGATGACTGGAAAAAGGCTAATGTAGTGCCCCTCTTTAAAAAAGGGAAGAAGGAGGATCCGGGGAACTACAGGCCAGTCAGCCTCACCTCAGTCCCTGGAAAAATCATGGAGCAGGTCCTCAAGGAATCAATTATGAAACACTTAGGGGAGAGGAAAGTGATCAGGAACAGTTAGCATGGATTCACGAAGGGGAAGTCATGCCTGACTAACCTAATTGCCTTCTATGATGAGGTAACTGGCTCTGTGGATGAGGGGAAAGCAGTGGATGTGTTATTCCTTGACTTTAGCAAAGCTTTTGATACGGTCTCCCACAGTATTCTTGCCGCCAAGTTAAAGTAGTATGGGCTGGATGAATGGACTGTAAGGTGGATAGAAAGCTGGCTAGATCGTCGGGCTCAACGGGTAGTGATCAATGGCTCCATGTCTAGTTGGCAGCCAGTTTCAAGCGGAGTGCCCCAAGGGTCAGTCCTGGGGCCGGTTTTGTTTAATATCTTTATTAATGATCTGGAGGATGGTGTGGACTGCACTCTCAGCAAGTTTGCAGATGACACTAAACTAGGAGGCGTGGTAGATAC